>NC_086333.1:48965154-49282911 GCF_032445375.1 Bacillus rossius redtenbacheri
TGATTTTAAATAAAACTTTCTTGTGCATGTATTTACTGGTTTTATAATCTAGAATGTGACATTTAAAAATACTAATTGAGTAAGTATTTGTATGTTGCAAAACAAAATTTTTATTCACTTTTAAGATGGCTTGTAATTCTAGGTTATATGTTACATGTTATATACAAAACAGACATAACCCAAAGATAACTATCGTATCACCATACATATATGTGTGCAAAGATTGGCTGAAAGTATTTCCTAATACATTTGTGCTGTGATAATTCACATGCAGCTATGAACAGGTATGCACCCCCAACTTAACAAAATACAAATTCCTATTACGAAAAATTGCAGTTTCATAAGTTTGTAACTGTACAGTATGTACAAGATTTTGTGAATTTTACAATTTTACTTTAGAGTTAGAGAGTTAATTTTCACCAACTAAATTCCACATGTTAACTAAATAAAGCAGTCTGTTGAAGGTATGTTTTTAATCATCTGTGTAGTCATTACTCTAAATTATCTACATGAATTTTCTCATTTGCAGGTGTAACATACGTTTACAGATTATAATGGTTTAAATCCACTTTTGCTCTTATCCAAATAATGTGTTCAATTCTTAAAATAGTGCTTTGAATGTGAATCTAGATCTTGTGTCAGGGATGAAATAAAATATTAGTAAAAATTGAAATCTATGTTTTGAAGAAACATTCAATTTTCATTTTAAAATAAAGAAAGCATTTGTAAATAGAGAAGGGTTAATTAAACATTCTGAGAGCACTGTAGTGGGTGGCAAAAAAAATTTTTTTTTCCTAACCTGACTAAAACTAGGTGTATGTGAGTATGTCCCAGGCTGAAGCCTGTGCACCTAATCATGCTGCGGTTCAACCATGCATAAAGGGTAGCATGCATCAAGGGTAGCATGCATCGTGTGCTTTTTTTGGTGGTTGGCTAGCCATGGCAGGAACTGATGCCATGACTAACTCCCCTATCTTGTCTCTAGACCAACGATTCCCAACCGGTGGGTCGCGGAAGGGTTACAGGTGGGTCGCGACTCAATCCTAAAACTATCAGAAACCATTTAATAAACCATCAGAAAAGATAAGAAAAATCGAAACAAATTGAATTGTGTGCTAACATATATCTATTGTTAAATAAATTAATAACTGTTTAAAAGAAAGGCGCCATCTTTGTTTCAAGCAGTTTTATCTTTTTTTTATATTGTTTAATATTAAAAATTGTTAACTCTGTTTGACGTAGGAAGTAAGTAATGGAATGCCTTAATATTAATAGTGTTCGAATGATACAAATAATTAATTCTGTAGAATAATAATTTGTGCTTAGAATTGATATTGTTTCTTTTATAATATTTCTATACAACTGTAATGAAACTATCAAAAAACACTATTTTATGGTCTTAGAAAACTTAACAAATAGGTAAAATTAAAGTTATACAAGAAACTTATTTTAATTATCGATAGTAAACCAAATAATAATTTCAATGTTAACAAGCTGTGTGGTAACAGTCTGGCAGCAGCAGGTGCCATTTGTTCTGTACTATGCATTAGATACACTTAGGCATGTGCGAAGCTTCGATAGTACAAACGAATTCAAAGTTTTTTTAATATTCGATAATACTTCGAAACATTATGAACTATTCGCATTAAAGGAAGCTTCGTATCATTCAAGTCTTTACGTCGCACGTACGATTTATTTTCTGTTAACATTGGAAGATCGACCTCTCGCACAAGTGTGACTTCATAATCGATTAATCTAAAGAGTTACATAACCTATTGCAGCACTGTGTCGCCTACCGGGCTTATTAATTTCGTCTAACGAAATTATAAATGGATAAAGGCGCAGAGGGATGATCACAATCTAGAGAAATACCGTCAAAAGGAAAAAACGTAGTGCAATATGGAATTCTTTTCACATATGCTGGCGATTGTTCCGCACAATTCGATAAATGCAAACAATTGTTCAAATGCCCGCGTGGTAGGTTATGTTACAATGATAATTGTATTGTTTTGATAAATTTGTAGGTCGTACACAGCGATATAAAATATTATATGCGTGGTAATAACTGTTCTCCGATTGTAATGCAATATTCAGCGGTAAAAAAGACAAAGTAAAACGCAATTATGTCACGTTGCAACCACTCTTGAAATGTATTTTTTTCATTAGTTTTCTTATGCCTTCAAACTAATAACGTTTCATGTTGACAACTTTTAGACAAGATTTTCGTCGTAACGTTCATAATAATGGTTTTGCGGGGACGTTTGAAGCCATGATGAAGTAATTTGCTATAAAAGAGTGTTAATGTTTGTGTAATAGATTGATATTGTTTAGATAGCGAATTTGGAAATTTTACTATCTTTCTACAATATGAATTTCCCCTAAAGCACGTATCACAATTATCGCTAGTTTTTCTTTTTTTTGTGTAGTATTTTGTTGTGGATGAAAAAATATCAAATATTATTAGACTTTAGTGATCTGTGAAATTACTAATTATTCTAATTTTGGTGTTTTTCTAATACGGTTAGAGCAAATCCAAAAAATTAAAAAATACAGAAAATGGTATTTTTGAGTAGACTACTATTTGTCCTAAAAACCACAAATAAGTATTTTTAATGTTGCTAACCTAATCTAACAATCAATGGATGCCAACTGACAGTATTTTAATTTGTAGTTAAGCTTACCTAACCAATGGTTCAAGCATTTAAACAATAGGGCCTATTTTATATGTAGTTAACACCCTAACCACCCATTCAAATAATTTAGAATAACTTAAATGTAGCTAAGCTAGCCTAGCCTAACCTAACCTAACCTAACCTAACCTAACCTAACCTAATCTAATCAACTGTTAAAACTGCAAACGATTGATTAACAACTTGAAATACTGCAATGCAGTTGACCAGAGTCATGAACTGAAATGGGAGAAACTCAAAAATAAAATTTCTATAATGTTGTTTTTCAGAAGAATAACTATTTTAGAGTATTGCACTATTTTTAATTGCCATCTGAGGGCAGTTTCATTATTACAGATAATTTCCATTTAAAACGTGAGAACAGTTGAATGCCCTGTGTTTAAATATTTAAAATATCACTTTATATTTTAAAAACACATCTAGTACATTTTATATGTTATACTGATTGTACAAAATAAATCATTTTCTCAAGAAAATGAGTAAGACATACAAAAAAAAATATTTCTTGCAGGCACTACAACGACACTCCAGAACCATTTGGGGGCCAAACACACTTTCAGAAACTTCTGCAAATAAAAACCACAATTTCTACAGTCTACTTTATCGACTATGTTCAGAAGTACACAGAAGATGTCACCAACCGATCCTAAAGCACAAAGTATTACAAAACAAAATGCCAAAATGTTGGCAACAGAACTTTTGCCTTATGAGTTTGCAGAAGGGCGTGGGTTTCAAGATTTAATGGACCTACATGTACAATACCATGCAAAACTACTTTCTCTGAACATTACATTGCAGCACTTTATGAGAAAAAAAAACCCTCAAGGAAATGCTTGTACAAGATTTACATCTGATAGCTGGACTTCATGTTCATCGTACAGTTACATCAGACTTACCTGCAATTATCTCCGACACCCGACTTTACTTCTGTGTCATTTATAATGAGCAACGCTGTTGTAAATGAATCCCATACAAGTGTTCATGTGGCTGCTACCCTACAAAATGTTCTCATTGACTGGGGAATCGACGCAGCAGTGTCGCCTATACCATTATTCTGTATCACTGACGATGCTCATAATTTCAGACAGGCTTCAGCATAATTATTTAAAGATGGTTCAAGATCATGTTTTGCTCATACCCTTCAAATTTCAATTGAAAACATCAACAGCAAGAATGATTGCCCAGGTACAAACACACTTCTTAGTAAGGCCAGGAGTATATTTGGTCAATACCGAAGAAGCACTCGTACTAGGAAAAGACTAAACACACTCCAGGAGCAGTTGAACATGCCTAAACTAGAGGTAATTCAGCATGTTGATACACGTTGGTGCTCAGAGTACCAAATGTTCAAGAGACTGCTGGAAATGAAACCTGCTCTTGTTCCCGACCACGTGAACTCTGGTGATACAGACATGCTGATCGCAGTGGAATGGAAACTTGCTGAGAACTTTGTTCAAGTTTTACCACCACTTGCAGAGGCCACAGAAGAAATGAGTGGTAACACTTACCCAACATTGTCTATGATCATTCCAGTACTTCACTGTCTTTTTTGTAACCTCGAATTGCACATCGCTGCCAAAAAAGATGGAGTGACACTTGCAAGAGCATTGCATAAAAATGTAAGTCGAGATTTCCAAACTACATGCAAGAGCCCCTACAGCGTGCTGCAATGTTGGTAGATCCCAGATTTAAAGGTGTTCTTATATCAACAATGGAATCACAAGCCATTGTTTTGTTGGAAATTAAAAGTATAAAAACGAATTCCATTCATGCAGTTAAAGAAGTTAAATCTAACATTTCAAACTCTGCTTCGTCTTCTTAATGGGCTATCTTGGACAGTATTCCAACGCAAGACAATAAAGATTATGATGAAGGAGAAGAAGAGGTACGACAGTACTTAAAAGAACCTCACATCAGCAGACATAAGAATCCATTGTAATGGTGGCAAAATGAAGGCACAAAGTACCGATATTTATCCTAAGTAGCGCTAAAGTATCTGGAGGTTCCTGCCACACAAGTAAATTCAGAGCGTCTCTTTTCAGCAGCTGGGAATACTGTTTCAGCACGAAGAGAAAACTTGCTTCCTCAGCATGTAGAGCAATTGGTGTTTTTACATGCCAACTTCAGTACTTCAATTTATGTTGTGTTTATAAAACTATAATTAAATTTTACATATAAGAATTTTTTTCAAAATAAATGGTTTCATGTTTTTAAATAAAACAAATTAAAACCGCAGTTTTTTTTAATGTGGGAAACTTTATTAATGGGTTTGGGAAGTTGAGATGAAAAAATGCAACTATTCGCATTCGATTCCACTTTGCACAAATAGTTACTACAGTATTCGATTCGCAACGAAAATTTAACATTCGCACATGCTTAGATACACTATATGTTTTTTTTTCCTTCCTGAAGTATTTTTTTATTTTTATTTTTTTCCTTGAGTATCAAATCGTTTAATACTAACAATTATATTGTATTTGAGTAATGGACTGGCCTATCCTTAGTTTCAACACATCAACGAACTCAGTTACCACAAGTACCTGCATCCTTTTTTATTTTTTTTCATTTGCAGAACCGTAAGCTGGTCAAAGAGTTGGAGAAGCTTCAAGGATATTCCCAACCATCGCGTTTTGAACCTGATCTGCAGACAGTGAATGACACTGCCAGAGACAAACAACTTGTTGCAGGTACCTTTGTGTATCATTTTACAGTAGATTGGTAGTTTTGCTTTTCAGAATGTAGCTAGCTAACCTTTGCTCAAAGGAAACTATGTAGTTAGACCCCAATACATGCAGTTTAATCAGAAAAAACTCTGTGGCTGAACGTTGGTCTATTTGATCCTAAATGGAGTTTAAACTTTCTTGACTTTTTATTGCTTAGGGACCCCCTGCATATCTGAACACACAATTGGTGTGCAGAACTTAAAAATAAACCATGTGATTTGTAAACTGTTCAAAGAAATCAGAGTGGGTTCTGTTTACAAAAATCAACATTCAAGAATATGCTGAGGGCAGATGAGTAATTCTAGTTTTGTATTTTGTTTTCAAACTGTATTTGAAAAGATTGAAAATTGCATGAAAAGCATGTTTTCAGAGTAATTTTTGGGATGAAACGCCCAGTACCTACAGATTCTTAAAAGCACTCTAGGGACTTGCATTACATCTCTATCTTCATTTCTCCACTGCCCAAACCTCATAGTTGCCCTATGCATGATGAGAAGAATACTGCACGGTAGTACAAAGCCTAACACTTTACGCCCCTGACTAAGCGGGCCCCTTTATAGTTTTAGCTTCTCTGTGTCTGTATGGTGTGGTGAGCACGGTTTGAGCTGTGGTCCTTTGATAATATATAAGTTATTTATTTGTGAAAAGGGTTAACTTATTAATTGGAGTCCTCATAAATCAGCATTTATAAGTTTATTCAATACTAGCATTCTCTGAGCTAATAAAATGTAGAAAGTAAAATTCAGATTGTACACTCTCAAAGATTATTTATAGTTTCACCTGGCTTTTAATTTTTTGTTGGTTCTGAAAAAAAATTGTATTAATTTGCAGTTGTTGATCCCAGCAAAGATAAGTTGGATGAAGTATACAGCCAGCACGCCGGTGAATTGACCCTTGACAAGGAAAGTGCAGCGGATCACGAAGAGCGCAACTTGAGCAGAGCCTTTGCGTTCTTGGAGGACAAGCTGAGAGGCGTCACCAAAGAAAATGAAGCCCTTCGAGTCGGCATGCATGAGATACTGGACAGCATCCGTAGTCAGGATGGTGAGTTGTTACTGTATGATTTTATGTTAGTCTGTTATTATTTTGGTGACTCATCCAATTAGGAAAAGCATATACAATGAAATCTCATTATAAAGCACATCACTTTAAAGGATACCTCAATTTGAAGTGTACATTTTCAGATCGCTGCAAGAAGTACTACTAGGGACAAGATTTTATGGTGAATTGCAATAAAATGGAAATAACTCTGAAAAGCATTTTAAAACACTGCATAACACCAAAATGCAGGTTAATACACTATATATAGGACCGAACTGCAAGATAGTATAGTATTTAACCAAAAATTAATTAAAATCATTAAAAGAAGTAAACTTTTAATGTTTGAAATTCAAGGAATGCCATTTCTGAACAAAAAAAATTGTACCAAAGTACATGGATCAAAAAAATTATATTAGTTTTTTTTTTATTATTGTGCATCTCTTATTGGATCACATTTAAACTACAAAACTCGTTTATTTATTTTTATTACTCTGAATAGATCTGTTTGAGATCAATTTATTACAAATTATTTTATTATAAATATGCAGCATATTAATTTTACTACTATTTTATCGGAGTAAGTATTTTCAAACAGCTTTTATAAAAATTAAACAATAATACCAAAATTTTCTGTTTTAAAAATAAAAATTGGACTAAAAATAAAACCATAAAATCTTGTCTCTATGTATTACATATAGTAAGAGCTGTTCTATCATTGTTTTGTTCCAAAAAGGTTGGTTTTGTTAGGTAGGTTCTAATGAGATGTTACTGCCTCCACGTGGTTCAAATTTGTGAGCACCAAATAGGTCACCAAGTGGTTGGGAACCCACTTTAACATTAGCAGTGGGGCTCACTGTGGTTGAGTGGTGGTCAGATAGTTCAGGTTCCACAAATACAATCCAGGTTCGATACCCAATAGGGTAAAATCAGGAATTTTTCACAAGCTTAGGAAACGTGGTGAAAGTTGCGCTGTGAGCAGGTGGGTTTTCTCCAAGTACTACTGTTTCCACCACCTATGCTTTTTTTCAGTGCTCCATTCTATTGTCATCCCCAAAGTCAATGAGATGTTAAGCTTTAATTAATTCATCCAATCTTGCAGCAGTCCCAGTGATCAAAGGGCCTGCTTACCTGTAGATCCATCCTTGGAACAGGCTATGGTCTTATTAAATATTTTCAGGAGTGATCTAGTCATTTTTTACAACTTAACTTTCAAACTAAAACTGCTCTGTGCATTGCTAATAGAAGAACTTACTAGCTGTAAAAGGAAACGTACAAAACTATTACTATAGGTTTGTAATTATATGCTATTAACATTCAAATATAGTAAAAAAATTCATTAACACATAAGTACAATAATTTCTTCATACTTTTTCTCTAAAAAAAACCTTTCTTTTCTCTGAAATGCACAGTGCAGTTTTTGTTGGATAGCAATATTCTGAAAAATTGCTGGATAATACCTAATATTTAACACTTAAAACAAAACCCAACCCCGGTGCAAGGCTGGGTCTCACCATGAGGCAAAGAACTCTGCTTTTTCCTAGGGTTTGGCTGGTGGAATCCTCGAATCTTTGAACACCATTAAACCTCTAATATTGGAAATATATAATATTTTTAGAAAAGAGATCAAATAAAAAATTTAATTAAAATTTAAAAAAAATTCAGCACTAACAGTTTAGAAATTTTCTATGTCTGTTTTGTACTCTTCCTTATACTTATCCTATTACCATTCCCCAAGAAATTGTACTTTGAATATGTAATTATGTAAATAAAATTACAATCTGTATTGAATCTGGAAACTGAGTTCCTTAAAAGAAAATACATATAGTGGGTGGAATTTTTAACATCATAGTTAATACTTTTATTTTATCTAGTTCTTTATTTTAGTTTTGAACCTTGACACTTGAATTCGAATTTGACTTGTAGATTTGAGGTAATCTTTGTGATTCAAATTCAAAATTCAGATTCAAAAAAATTAGGATTTAACACATCACATCACATCACTACATTTTTTCCTTTTTTCGTCATTTTAGTACATATATTGTTGACCTAGCAAGGCAGTCTAATAGTACACCAATCCCTCACTTAGCAAGACTAAAGCGTTCTTAAAAATGTTCGAGTTATCCGAAATCGCGTATTCTGAAACATTGGTCTCCATAAATAGTAAGGTTAATTTACTTAATGTGTTCCAAAATGTGTAGGAAAATATTCTTTAGTAATATAAATGCGTAGAATAAAACTCAATGATAAATATGTCACACCATTTATCTTTATAAGCCTACCATTGTATACTTTGTATGACAAATACGACACCAAATAACGAGTGACAGTTATCGTTAGTCAGCTGGTTGGCTTGCCCACCCAGGCGTGACCTACAATTCACATCACGTACCTTTCTGTGAACTTTCCAAAACATCCTTTACTGGCAGTGAAACCGATATTACTATCCGGATATTTGCATTTTAATTTTTAAAACATTAAAGTGCTTATTTGCCTATCACCGCTTGGTTCACACCAGTCCTGTCAGGCCCATGACTTTTTTCATTGCACCATTCTTTTAACAACCTTTTCCATGTGAATAACCTGTTCATTTATGTTCTGGTATCTAATGTCAAATATATTCCCACTAGTACAGCCAACAGCATTAGACTTATATAAATGTTTGGTAGTGTCCTTATTTTGTACGATTGTGTGCACAGTTGACTTACTTGCTTGAAATTAAAGTGCGACCAACTTAAGTGTGGCCTTCATGAAATTCTGCATGTTGTAATATTCTTAGTTTTGTCTCAAATAGTTGAACAGGTGCATTATTCTCTCACTTGGAAGTCACGGTTTCACTATGATTCCAACTGCAGGTGCTTGCGCACGTAGAAATGAATGGGCAGACGTTGCTTGTGTTTGTGCGAGTTCCCTGCCACTGATTAGACTGAAGTTCATCATGGCCCATTCTGTGGCCGGGCGACAACGGTAGGGCATGGCGGCATACGCGCGGACGTAAAAACATTTGGTTCTTTACACCCGATAGCCGCAACTTAACCTGCCATAGCTGATGTTTGCAAAATAGCAGATAGCGTAGTCAGATCTGCGTGCGCATCTCTTCCCCCCTCTTTTTATTGCTAACTGCATGATGAAGTTGACCAAGTTAAAGCAGACTTTTTGGCATCATGCCTGACTTTATTTTTGCTTGTGCGATTTCGTGGTAACTGCAATTTACAGACATGCCATACAAGGCAGGTAAAATTAAAACTGCGTTAAATGAATTTGCGCAATCTGAAGACGTGCTAAGTGAGGGATCGGTGTAACCATCAAAAAAAAATTCTTTAAACAAATGGAGGTGCTGCAGTCAAAAGGGCGATATCCATAAATTTTTTTTTGAGGTTTGTTTATTCCTCGGAATCTTCACCAAATAAACTGTTGTTCAAGAAGAGGGTAGAGGTCACTTTGAACGCTGCATGTTTGTGGTGATGCCGGGCTGTTTTTGCGACCCAGGTTCCAGCGACGTCCGGCTGGAGTCGGAGTGCCTGGAGAGGCTGCTGGAGGCCCTGGACGCAAGGCACATCAGCGGGTGGTACCACCCGGCGATGAGGCTCCAGGCCCAGGTCCACGCGCTGGAGGGAAGCAACTCAGCCCTCCGTGAGCAGCTCAGGGCCCTCAGGTGTGGCCACCTCGATCCTTGCAGTTTCCTGCGACAAAAACCCACAATTTCACTTTCAACAGTCACTCTCTAAGATAGTTGGAAGTTATTTCTACGACATAAGGGATCGTCCATTAATCACGTGAAGCTCGTAAGGGGGGGGGGGGGAGGGGGTCGGGAAAAATCACGAAATATCACAAGGGGGTAGGGGGGGTGTAGAGAGATATCACGTGTATTTATTTTTTCGCCCGATTTCTACTAAACCGAAAAGCGACGCGTGACCTTGACTCGCCATAGCCAGGCAACAAATATCCCCGCCCGCCGCAACATGAACCACTCGGCTCGGCTTGCCAGTCGGCAGTAAGACTGTGATTTTGGCACCAAATACATGCGTGAATCACATATAAGCATTTCCTTTATTATTTTTATGCCAGTGGGAATAAACCTGCAACCTTAATGTGTGTCTGGACTTTTTTTTTATCACTGTGCTTAATTTTCCAGAATTAAATTAGATTATACCTATATTTAAAGATAATATTCTGAAATTTTTAAAAATATTTTGTACCAAAAAAATACATGTGATTTATTGGGGGGGGGGTTAGTCTAAAACCTCACCACAAATCACAAGGGGGGAGGGGGGTTAAAAGTTTGCTAAAAAAAAACATCACGTGATTAATGGATGACCCCTAACAGAGTTACTAGTTTAGGGTTGCCAAATGAGTAACACAAAACAAGAAAACACGTTCAACTAAATGACAGCAGAAAAAGGGACACATAATGCGCCATAAATAAACACAAGATTTAATAGTTTTATTTTAAGGTAAAATTTTTTTTTTGAACAGGAGATTTTGGTGCTATTGTTTTTAGTTTTTATCCGTAGTTTAGTTGTTTGCAATAGCCAGCGACGAGACAAAAGGGAACTTTTGCATCGTCCAAGGGCATTTCGTTATTTTGTAAGTACCGCAAATGCGAGGGGACGCTGGATTTAATCTACAATTTATAATTTTTTTTTGTCTGTGAAACTGTTACAATTTCTTGGCAACGTCCAAAAATCATATCTGGTATTTTGTGCAGAGAATATCATATAGTTTGTGTGAAAACTATGTGATGATGAACCCTGTGTGTTTATTTAGAGAACTAAAAAAAATTTCAATGAACTTTCTTCAAATATTATTCTTAAGTAAACTAGTCATTGTAAATTCTTGTTTGAAGTGTAACATCAAAATTTATGAACTGTCCAGATATTTTTTTAGAATTCTTAAAACATTTGAAAAGTGTATTGTTCAAATCAGGTGGTCATAATCGAGAAAAATTGATTCATTACAGTATTACAGTATTTACCTATAGGCTAAGTGCTACAAAGCTGTCACCAGAATTTTGTGGAGGGAGGCCAGTATAACCATTATATAATTTGTTATGAGTAAGTTTCCTTTATGATTGATTTGTATAAGAAAATTGATTGTCACACTAAAATCTCTGGGAATATTAGACTCTTATGACTCTAACTTTCACACATATACAATGAAGTTATGATTCTGCTTGAGAAAAGAAAACTGAACATTTAAATTTCATGTTTTATTTAATTGTTTTTAATGATTTGTTTTAAAGTCTTATGTTTGATTATTTCATTAAAGCAAGCCATAAATACACACACAAGACACATTAATGCTATTAAATACATGAAACACACATGTCAAGTTTGTATTAGAAATATACTTACAGTAACACATGTGTAAACTAGCATTAAATATAGACCACTTGGAAAGCAAATTCCTGCTGCTTCTGTGTATGAGGCATGTAGGGCTATATTGGGGAGAAAATACATTATTGTAGCCCAGTAAGGATTACAATAATCCTTCCAAAATAAACACTATGTAACTTTATGTTCGTAGCTAAGTTGCTGTTATTTTATTATTCTGGCTTTGCTCTTGTATGTTTTTTTTAATCCTGGAAGGGAGGATACTGGACCCCACGGAACTTGCCCCTGGCTACATTCCTGAGTGCTAAAATTATTTAAACTTACTATGCAGGACATTTTCTTAGTGGAATTTTCTTAAACAGGTTTTACTGTATATGTTGCAGCCTATCAGGGACCAATCCCCAATAGTTTGCCAACAAGCGCTGCAACAAATTCACAAAATAAACAGTCGAAGAGTGGCAGGTCCGATTTTTCTATGGGAACACACAGTGTATCCCTATGTTAGCATAAGTAGACAAATTTAAAAACTGATTATCGTCAATACAAGCCCAAAAGTTTCCTTTATTCAAATTATCTTTTCGTAAATGTGTATCATGTGAATAGAAATACAAATGATTCAATGAGCATAGAGTTACAATGATCAACCATTGCGGGAAATAAATCAAATATGCAAAAGGTTAAGTGATTCAATCTTACACAAATTATTCTAAGATACAATTGAGGTATCCATAAAAAAACATTAATACTAAAGTGGGGTACAAAATACATACAAACATTAGCGACGCACACCGGCCAGACACCTGAGGCCTTGAAGTCAAGATCCACAAAACAACTCGTTAATACAAAACAATATACATTAAACATGTGAACAATGGTTGAGCGGGTACTAATAACCAAAAAAATTTATAATCATTAAGCTTGGAAACGCGAAAACGCACAGAAAAATCACCCGACTCAGCGTGGCCTATCGGGTGTTCGTCGGAGAAATGGGTCAAAAGTAAAGTGCCGATACGCACACAAAACATCTACAACATGTAATTTAGAAAAAGGTGGTGGCTGAAATTTAATTTAGAACAAAGAGGAAATGAAGAATTGAAGTTAGTGTGCAACAACCACACGCACGCCCACACCCAGTTATGGGGCTCCCATTGAGCACGGACTCAAAAGTCAAGAGAAGACCTTGGTCGGGAGCATCGGCGAATAGAATGAAAGCCGGCTGGTAACAGCAGTAGTAGAAACCTAAAGCCTCACGTCCGTGCGTTTGCAGCAGCGTCGGTAGGGGAACTGGAGGGGAAGGTTAGACAAGGCATTATGTCATGGGATGAGGGAAGAGGAGGGAGAGGGGAGGAAGGCACGCGCCTGAAGAATGACCTCTCAGGTGAGGTATCGCATGTACATATGTGCCCAGGGTTTTCCCTTTGTCTATGGAGGTTTTACCTGGGCCCAACTTATCTAGTTTTTAGTCTAGAATTAAGAGTGCGGGGAGTTAGTCATGGCGAAAACGTCTGCCATGGCATGGCCAATCCCCTCCTAGCACATGATGCACGTGACCTTCTCTGCGTGGTTAAAAACCCGCATGTTTAGAGCGTGAATAGGGCTTGCCCTGAGACACACTTTAGAGTCTTCCCTACCTAGAGTAGTTTTAAAATGTCAGCCTTCGGTCTCTTGTCTGCAGGCTGGAAGAGGTGCGTGGTCGCGGGGAGCTTCAGGTGGCACGTACGAGGGCCAAGGAGATGGAAGGTCGGACAGCGGTCCAGGGCAGCCAACCCGGCGCTGCTTACCGGGAGGCGGCCCTGCCTCCGGACACGTCCCTCTCCAGCGCCGAGCTCCTGGCGCAGCTCAACAGCCATCTGCTGCGGGTGCTCAACGTGAGTCCTTCACACCGACACACTGCACCTGCTCCTGTTCCAACTCTTGTGGAGTTACATACCTCACCGCCCGTGGATGTAGAGATTCAAAACACACTAGTCATGTTTCTCACCGAAAATTGTTAAAAGGAATTAAGGGGGGATGGTACATTATACAAAAAGAGGTAGCAAAAGACTTTGTGCCAAATTTTAAGACTGTTTATTTTTATATTTTATGCTGTCTTCTCATTTATTATTCCTTTGTCAGACAACAAGCAGAATTATTGACATAGCATTTCAGAGTTTGCTCTACAACTTGTTTTCAAGCCTATTGAAAAGATTTTTTTTCTTGTAGATAATGATTCTAATGTATTTACCTTTCAAATTTAACTACCTACTGTTAATATTTAGTACTGTGATTTGAATTTTAAAAATTTATGCTTTTTGTTTGAAAGCAGTGGCAGTTGTTTAGGTTTCTGAATGTAGGATAATATTTAAGTGTACTTTGACTTAATTTTTAGTGAAGACTTAAATCATTATTTTTGACTTTAATTTTAATTTAAAAAAAAAAGTGAACATACATTTGTGTTATTTTGTTTAGTGGTTTTTACTGTAGTTTGTGTAAACATAACAAATTTTCTCTCACTACAAAATATAAATGTATAGCTAATGCAAAGCTGTAAGAAAAAATTGTTATAGAATTATGTTTTCTTTGCTTTTGCATGCCTGCATGTAACTTACAGTTATAAATGTAAGCATTGACTATTACTTTAATTCTAGGAATTCATTAACGATTAGGTAGACCTGCATGATTTTGCTGACTACTTATTTAAAGTGATTTTTCATTTTAAATTTTGTAGAAAGTATATTTAAATGAAAAGCAATGTGTTTTAGGAATTCAATAAAGAATGTGAGATGAACAAAGCTCTGAAAACAAAGTTGGAAGAATTTGGGAAGGAATATAATGTTTTGCACCACCAACAAGGACTGCTGTATCAGCATTACGGCGAAGAAAAAGTAACTTGGGAAGAGGAAGCTCGGAGGTTGGAGAAAGACAAGTTATCGTTGAGAGGGACAGTAGAAGAACTGCAGTCAAAGGTAGATGTATTTCCTGGTTACCAAATTTTATTTTATTGTTTACAGTCTTATTACAGTTTCCAGAATCAAGAACAATGGGGTAAATTGGAATTGCGAGACAAGTGTATGTTAGGTCTTGGAATTTAAATGAAATGGTAATCCATAGGGCCTGGAAAATTTCGGTGTTTTCAATATGCAAAAAGCGGTACTTTCAAATTAGAAAAGCGGTGGTTTAAAGTCGGTATTTTCGTTATGCAATGGAAATTTTACCGGTATTTTAAATGTTGACTAAATTGTGCAGTTATTGAATATAATAGTTTACATATTTAATAAACAATCCATGTATACTAGGAATAGGCTAATATGCATAATAACAGCCAATTAAATCCAAAACAGTTACACAAAACAGACACGTTGCTATAGATGTTTGCAACTACAATTTTTTTTTTTTTTTTTTTTTTTTTTGCTGCCAATGCCACATGCTTAGCCGACTTTAGGTGTTTGTCAATGAAATCTTTTCTATCCCATGAAACTTTACAGTTGCAAAATTTGCACATCACTGTGCTATTGTCAGTACAATAAAACCCATGTTTCTGATACTAATATGCTCGTATTTAATGGAGTGGAGGAACACGGGGTTGCCACTTGAACAAACCCCAGCGCACAAATGAGAAGAAACTTAGTGTGAACTATACCCCAGATCAATTTTGAGCATCAAAACCATACACGAACACGGCTTATGTAAAAATAAGGTAATTATGCTGAAACACAAGACTTGGGTTAAAGGATACTTTAACCTTGTGTGGATCAAGTAGAAAACATTCGGCTATAAACGAAAGAAATAAGAACAAAGCTATCCTGAAATGCTGTGACATGTTTTTGGAGTAGATAATCACAGCGACAGACCGACAGGATGCGCTCCCGCCCTTGCCGTCAGCGATGTTTGACAGCTCAAGCAATTATCGTTTCCACGTCCCTTCGCAGCGTAAAAAAAAAAAGAGAAAAAAAAAACACGCTGACAGTTTCTCACGCAGAAGGTTGAAATAAGGGAGGGAATGTGTTGAAATGTTAGCTGTTAAAAAAAAAAGGGGGGGGGGGGGGGGTGGTTTTTACATGGTTTGTGGCTCTGGGAGGGATGAGCCTTGAAGAATTAGCAGGGGATGGGAGAGGTAAGCGTCGCGTCACGTCACGTATGACGTCAAGCCGCCGGGCGGGTAAGATAACATGACACCTGAGACGGCTTTTCGTGCGATAGTGGAGGCGCCGAGCTCGTCTAGACACTGCCGCGTGGCCAGTCTAGAGTGGTGGTATCTATTTTTAGATGTCTTTTGTATGCCTGGCTGCTTACAGTACAGCTCTCGCAAAGATAAACGTGAACGCATAGAGCCCAACAAAGTGTAACAGACTTGTTTTTCAGCCGATTTTACTCAAATTTTCGGCTTTCTCTGCTTAAAGTTTTCATGTTTTCTCAAAAAACGGTCATATAAACGGAATGGACGCATCAGAGGGGGCTCGCATCGGCGGGATTCTACTGTAATGGTACTTTTCGGGGATATATTCGCAGTGTAATATAGAAATGTTGTGGTTTTCGCGAATGTACTTACTTTTCGCGTTTTCATGCGAAATTCGCGCGAATTTTCGCAAAATTCGCGATCGCGAAAAATTCCAGCCCCTAGTAATCCATCAACTGTGTCATGCATATTGTATTTTAGGTTCAGTCTTTGTTGCTGGTGTGCCAAGTAGTTTTGAGCAGAACTGTTTTTTTTTTTTTTTTGGGCATAAGGCTGAATTCCATTGCTGATGGACTGATGGTACTTCAGAGTGTGATTTAAGAAACTACAATTTGTACTAGTTACCAGGATTTTTGTTACCGCGTAAACAGTTTTGTGATAATGTTGACAGACATGCATTATGACTAGGGACAAGGTTGTATGGTGAATTGTGATAAAACTGAAATAACACAGAAAATTATGTTAATAATAATAATTATGTTAATTATGTAACACCATATTCAAGTTAATACAACACAAAGCACCAAAATGAAATTAAAATCATGAAACTAATCAGTATTTTTGTTCAAAACTTAACTCTGATGAGAAATGAGTAATCTTTTAAATATTAAATTCAATGAAAGTAATTTATTTAACATGAATTTTGTACCACAATTCATGGAAAAAATACTGTAAAAGGTTAACTTCTTTTTAATTTTGCAATGGTTATTATTTACTCATTTTTACATTATGCTGTTATGTAAACACAAAATTACATAACACATTTATTTTATTTGTTATGAAATGAATAGTTAGACATGCTTTTTACAATACATTGTATTGTAAAAGTGTATGTTTTATCAATCAAAATTACATGGTTTTTTACTACGTAATTTTGTTACAAAACAAATGTTTTATTGTAGTACTAAATGGTAAGTCTGCTAATTACCTTAAAAAAATTTATTTTGCTTATTACCCATATTACCTGGATTATCCGGATTTTGGACTGCCCGGATTGCCTTTTTGTTCCCAGTTATTCCAGATGTACGAGGTTTAACTGTACCTATAAATATTTATGTAAATATTAGGTAATTATGTTTAGTTATAAAGTTATCAAGTCAAGCTTGTGTTTACTTTGTTAAATTTCTTTCTTTCTTAGGTGGAAGAGTTGGAATCGAATTTAACTGCTGTAGCAGCTGGAGAAGGTGAAACAAGGCAACTAGCTGAAAGTGCTCGCCGGGCTGCAGAGTTTCGTGAAAAAAACACCCAGTTGGAAAGGAAATTGCAGGCACTGCAGGACAATGAAAAAAAGCTCGAGCAAGAGAACGAGAAGTTAAACATGCAAATCATAGAAATGGAGTCCACTGTTACTTCCAAAATAAATGAGTTGACAAGGCAGAAGGTAAGGAATGCAGTTATTGTTTACACTGTTTTATTAGTTTTTGTTAATTTTTTTAATGAACTTTGACTAATTACATACACAATTATGTAATTTTGCAACTACTACTAGCTTCACATAGGAGAAGTCTCTTTAAGGAAGGGCATTAAGCTTTTAATCCTTGAGATTTGAGATGAAATAAAATCTTTGCGTTGCAGCTCACTTCTAGTGCACAGTGAATATTCTCAAGAAATGTGCACTAACACATCACTGATGCAGTTAGACATTTGTTAAATGCTCAGTAGCAAATATAAATTTTTACGAACTATCTTAAAAATTTACTGAAGCTACTGAAATATTTTTAGGATGGTATTTGATTTGATTTGAATAAAATGCAGAAGCCTAGCAAATATCTAGATTTTTTGCAACTGGGAAGCATGGCGAACATTGCCCTCGGGCCAGTGGGTTTTCTTTAGGTGCTCCCATCTTTCTACACCCACACTCATTTATTCCATTGATGTTCTAGTCAGCTAGTCTCATCTCAACTCCCTCGTCAGTCACTAATGACCTTGATGTCAACAATACGTTGTAAGCCCTCTTTCATTCATACCACTTCACTTCACTTTTCAAAAACATATCAGAAAATCAGAATCATTAGTATTTTTCCACTAGTAGAAAAAGAAACTAATGTTTGTACCTTCAGAGCTTATATTTATCTACTTTGGTTTTTTTTTTAAATTATAGTATTTGTCAACACAACTCCAATGTATCTGCTTTTATATCAGATCATGATATCATGTGATCTGTTCAGTAATTAGCTTAGTTATCTTTGTAAAGTTTTGTAAAAGTAGATTTAGTATATTGTATTGAAGTGCATTATGTTTATTTTTCATTTTAATTATTTACTTTATGTTTTAAATATCTACAATAAGTATTACTTTAAGTTGTATGTCTTTTTTGTCTTTGTCTAATTTTTTATCTTTGTTTTTCCTGTTCTGTTTGAAGTTGTTTATTATTTTTGTACTTGTTTGTGTTTATGTATGGTGTGTACCACCTTGGTCCTGGCTGTTTGTGGACATTTCACAACTTTTAAATAAATATTTTTACAGATAGACACTTGTGAAAGGTCTGAGTCTCCACAGCACAGGCACTTGCCTGAAAACCACTTTCCTCCCCAACTCTAGTCTTAGTTGATTAAAGGTATTTATGCATAGTTGTTTGCTGCCCTCCTGTTGATGCCAGGGTGAAAGACATCACCATTCCATTCACCCGGGTGCTTATTGATGGTAGGGGATGGGAAGTATATTCCTTTGACTCTAATATACCCAAGCAAATATTGTTAAAAATTCTCCAAAATATACCTACTTTTTTTGGACAGAAAAAAAAAATAGGTGGAAAGTAAACAGGTGCAGGGACTTTATATGAGTATGTAAATATGTTAGTTGTAAATATTGATGTGTGGATATTACGTAGATGATATGTTGCAGCGTATAGTTAGGTCATATTGAAACCCACCTTGTATACTCGGGCAGAAATTACTGATCCACGTGAAACAACAAGTGTTCCAGCCTCTGCTTTTTTTTGGTAGGAAAACAGTTTGGGAAAAAGAAAGGGGGTTGTTTGTTGGTACCAAGTTCAAACCCTGGGACTTAAAAAAGTGTTCTAGCTGCTACTTTTATGACAACTCCCACTAATGCCTGTTACCATTATGTACAACTATGTCAATCACGTGGGACAAACCGGATCCTTCTGGTGACAAAAAACAAAATGTCGGGACTAAAATGTAGCTGGGCCTGATGTCAAATGCATGCAATAATAACAGGTTACAAAAGTCACGAAAAAAGTAACGAAACTGAACAGGTCATGAAAGTCGAGAAAATTCCTGAAATAAACAGTTACGGTGCAGGAAATAGTGGAAATTCAATTTACAGCTGTACATCATAAATAGTCGTAGACTGTTCACCTAAACCATGCGGAAACTATCTCTGAAAAGGTTTTCGAACAAAGTTTTCCAACATAAAAATCGGCACGCTCGTGCGGAAAGTGGATCAATTTCCTATTATATTTAATTTTGCATAATATTAGAGCCAAGATTTTATGGGTTTTTTTGTAGGATGATTTCGTTTTTAAAACAAGAGATTTGGGTGTTGTTGGTTTTCATTTTTTATGAATTCTTCATTCTTAGAGATAGCTCAATTTTCAATAAATACGACACTTACTTGTTCAGTGATACTTACTTCACCAAAACAGTGTCATTTTGACTGATACATGATACACTTTTACAATATAATGATTTTAATAAGCATGTATAACTACGGAGACCAATAAAAATAAATCAAGTTTATGTGCTTTTTGTAAAAATTTTAACGTTGTAATGTAAAAATTAGTTACTAATAACAATTGCAATATAAAAAAAAGCAAAAATGTTTCCAAATCTATTTACATTCATTTTATTACTAACTCTATATATTTATTATATTTTATATATTAAAAGATTACATTAATCCTAGTGGAGTTTTAATTAATACACGGATTAATTTAATTATTTTTTGTTGTATTTCGGTGCCATATGATGTATTACCTTGCATTTCTATTTTATATTGATATGCTTTTTGGAATTATTTTGGTTTATTGCAGTTCATCATATAATCCTGCAGTATAAAATAAAGTTGCAAGAACTTTTGTTATAAGGTCTTGAAATTGGTTCCCCAGGTGTTTGTAGACGGGTAACGTAAGTACATAGGTAACGTGTCGGCCAGTGCAGTGTGTTTTCTTCGACCGTGCTGTTGGCAGGAGGTGTTGTCGTTCCAAGTCAAGTCCCTGCAGAGCTCGCTCCAAGACTCTGTGCCCCTGCATGTGCTGGAGGAGGCCAGCAGGCAGCAGGCAGACGTGGTCGCCAAGTACACAGACCTGCTGCAGAGGGAGCAGATATTGGTGAGATTATGGACGTGGTATACTCACATAGTGATGGCCCGATATTCGATATCGAAGATCTGTAATATCGGCACATTTTTCAATATCGGACATCGGTAAATACTTGCGATATTTTGATAACCGTTGTTTGCTCTCGCCAATAATACTTCTCACATAACCTTAACCGTAATTCCAAGCTTATTTTCCGCGGGCGTAATTTATCTTTCTTCACGTCACCATATTAACTAGTAATTACAAGCATATTTTCCACTGAAACAATTTCAAGCCTATTTCTTCTTTCTGATACTGCAATGCATCCCGACGGTACAATTCTTCCATGTGTACACAAATCCCAGTCATTAGTGCATATTTATTCGTTTCAGATATTCACAAAATGTTTTTGCTTGATGAATTTTTGAAGTTCACTAAGTGAACATAAACAAAAATAATTACGATATTTAATTTAATAAGTGGTGTAGCCATAAGTAAACATGAAGAAGAATAAAGTTGCTGCTTGATATAACAGGCATTTTCTTTCCGTGTCGTTTCATGGTCGCCAACTGCTGTTCTATACAAAGATGTTACGTAAGTTTTACAAAAGCTAAAATATGAAACGTGTTTAATTAGGGCAAGTTGCAGCAAAGGTATTATGTTGGCTCTATTGAGTGCATTGCCAACAACATAAATAAAGATGTGGGGTTTTATAAACTCTGCAGTCGTTTCAAAGTTGTATTGAAATTACTTTTCACGTATTTTTAACGTGTTTTCGCACCAATAAATGGAGTGATACACTTGAACAATGGTCAAAAAATTTGCTAATTGAAGACCTTCCTTTCTAGTGTGTCGTTTACCATGATGAAATTTTACAATGGGTACAAACGTTTGATGTTTTTCGGACAGTATTTTTTGTAGATTACAGTTGAGACGCTGGACTAAGTACATACAGTGACTCGTAATTTATACATTATAAGCAAATACACTAGAGACTAATACCGGACAGCTGCAAGATTTTTGTGTGAAAACACGGCGTTGTTTTCACCTCAGTCTGATTCATTTAATGTGAATTTACAATATTTTACAATTAATAAAAATAATATACATTCACATAAGTATGTTTTATTAATATTTAACATTTTTCATTATTGTCTCTAACAATACTCCAGTACCACAATTTTATAGAATCAGTGTTAGAAATGAGATAGGCCTATTATCGGAATATCGGGTATTGGTTATCGGATCGGTAAATTTGAAAATATCGGAATCGGAATCGGTATCGGGTTTTTGGATATCGGGCCATCACTATATTCACATTTGCATGTTGTTGCAGTGAACGCTTACTTTGAATCTTAGTTTCTATCCTTTAGGTTTGTGTGTTGATTTTGTGTGTGTTCTATTCCGTAACTAGGGAAGGGGAAAACCGATGTGTCTCCTCCCGAAATTCCAAGGAATAGGCTTGTTCTTTACCTTTTTAGTCACGTAGAAAATATTGTGTGATGGAAAATGACATTTATCCCAAAAAAAAATCCTCTAATCATTAAATGGCAAGGATTGACGTGAGTCATACATCATGAATGAGTGCCACGTTTGAGAGGTTACACGTACCCCTGAAGTTTTTCGCTCTGAATGTGATGTCGCCTTTGTGGGGATTTGTTACTCGTAAGTAGATTTACTGTAACATGTGAAACTCATACAAATGGCCCTGGTTTGATTAAAAAAATATATATATACTGTCACGTGCACCTAGCCGGTGCCACCGCCATTTCTGTCACGATCCACCTTCAGAGGGGGGGGGGAGAATCGTAGCTCTTTACATAGAAACAACTCGCTTGGCATCAACTAGTCTTAACTTCATAAAATACTTTACTGTACCTAGGATCATAGGTTCGTCATCCCGTACAGGATGTCTGGTGAGAGCTGAACTAAGGAGATTTTGCAAAATAACATAATACTTAATTAAAATTATTTTATTCTTAAAGTCAAATACTCAACATCATTTTAAAGAACATTTAAATAGCGGGATTACAATTTAAAACAATAATCTCTTTACTTCCTTAACGATTGAACGACCTTACAAGAGAGAGAATGAGAGAACTTCACTAAACACTTCCCTAGTCCTTCCGAATACCTCAAATCATAATTAATACTTAAAATTAAAACAAAGATAAGTCCATACTCACATTTTCCGAAAAGCCTTTCTTGATCGATTACTTTAAAAAAATAACGTAGGGGCCTCTCCTGCCCTTGAAATCCCGAACGAACATTACATTTTAAAAACTATGACGCGTGACCCCTGACGAGGGCCATAGCCTCCGCCCGAAAGCTTGACGACTACATTATGACCTAACTTAAATTAAACGACTCGTGGCCTCTGGCGTCGACCATAGCTTCCGCCCGAAAGCTTGAATTCCTACATCACGAACGAACTAACAACTCGTGACCACAGGTGAGACGCATAGCCTCCGCCTGAGTGAGCCCCGAGTCACCACTCACTTGCGCTTAAATTCGCGCGCCCTGCCGCGCCTACCATAACAAAAGCTCGTTATTGAAGTCAAATTTACTAAACAACTAACTAGAACATCTGGGAAGACTACCCCCCCTCTACCCCAATGTGCAGGCCACACCGCGCGGCTTGTTACGACAGCGCGCCCCAGTAACTGCGGCCCGTGGCTGCGCCAGCGCGCGGCCAAACAAACAAACAAAATTCTGCAAGCCCGCAGCGCGCCGCGCCGGCCCCGTGCCCCAATTACATGGTCACGCCACTTGCGCTGACGAGTGAACAGAGCAGCCAGCCCAGAGTCCCGTCAGTAAAGTCCCTAAATTTGATTTCAACAACCCTGCAAAATTTCAACCCGCGACATAACCCTCCCCTCACAGAGCTCGAGCCCCATCGAGCTACCTCAAAATTACAAATTGTCTTTTTCCATTAAACCATAACTATAAATTCCTCATTTCACAAAAATAATAATTTTCTTAGTTCCTTGCTGTCTGAACATACATCTAGATTCTGCATAAGATTTATTTTAAAACAACAAGTATTCATAAAATTAAATGTAAAACTTTTATCTGGTTTGTTCTCACAGGAACCTTCAGAGGCTCGAGTTCTCAATTCTAAAAAAAATTGTTCTGTTAGTGAAGCTCTCTTTACAAATTAAATTACTGTTCTTAGTTTCTCAGTATTCGTTAAACAATGTGCAAATTCTTGATAATTATTATTTTTTTTTTTTTTCAGTTTCCGTTTATTACCATACTTCTTTCGTTCTTCAAAAAAAATTAAGTGTCCTTACAGTGTTTCAATTAATTAAACTCTTATCTCGTGAAGGTTGGTGCAACTCCTCGAAGTCAGTGTTGTCGAGAAGAGTAGCTCCCTGGGCTGGCCATCAGCAAACACCACTCAACTCCAACAGCTACTGGACTGGCTTCCAGGGCAGCTCACAACTTCTCCCCACATCTGCTTCGGAGTTGTGCCATCCTCATCACGAACAGATTACAATTCTGAAACATCATCAACAGGCATTACCATCACGCCTGACAAATACAAAACTAACTACTAAACTGCAATCGATGGGCAAGGATGCAAACACACAAAAAAATAAAATTAATTAATTCAACTGCTAACATAAAGTATCCCACCCTTAGCATAATCTAATCAGGCAAATAATTTGATAGGAAAAACTTAAGGAAGGGAAACATGACCTCCAATGATTTTCCCTAACTCTTGAGTCTTGATCTTCTCTATACAGCAAATAGTCCCCACGAAGTAACTGGGTTGAAGGTCAGTTCACATGACCCACCCATAACCTCTTCTACTCTTCTTTTCTTCTGGGGGCAACCACAATGCCCACCAATCTCTCTCCATGGTGCCGAACCAGCTATCCCATGAGAGTAAACAACGTAGTCAATAGAAGCGCAGAGGGGAAACACCAATCTCTGGCTTGTCGAGTCATAAAACTGCTTTGTCTTCTTCTTCTTCTTCTTCTTCTTCTTCTGAGTAAAACATCTGATTAATCTTGCTACTATTCTTCCCAACAATAAAAAAAAAGTTCATCAGGTATCTTCATGAAAGAAACATTCTAACTAATAATTCTTCATTTTTCTTCTTCTTTATTTCTGTTAGTTGTAATAGAAGGCCATGTTAGGGAGGTTATAGGGAAAAAGAGTGGCCAATTCCCACCCCATCACCCACCTAGATCATGACTAATTAACTTTTAAACTTTCTATTTCAAACAAATAAAAAAAAACATTTTTTTTTATTCAAACTTTTAAACTATAATTACTTTTACTTCATAACCTCAAAAGCTAATCAATAATTCTAAATGAAATTGTGATTTACTGCATCCTTGTTCCATCCGATCTGTTTGTTTATAACCTTTCTTGTAAAGTATAAAATTTTCAAACATTACTAATTCAAAACAAATTTACATTCTGGTGTCCTTCGAGTTACAATTAAATTTACTATTTCTTAGCTTGAAATAATTTAAGTTTTCAGAACTATTTCATTGTCTAATTCACAACACTTAAAAATCAACTCAAAACAACAAATCATCAAAATCAATAAGATCATCTGACCTACCTATCAGTACTGTGAACTTGAACTGTTCGTACACATTTATAATAAGCTATTGTATTTAAATTCCAACCTAAATAAGGTTTAAAAAAAACTACTAATCCCTCTGTAAATTAAGAAAATTAACTTTAAAAATTAAACTTAAGGTATTAGTTCTTTTTGACAGCTACCACAACTCACTAGTTCCATTACATTACTATAACCTAAAAAGTTCTGTAAATAATGTTTATAACAAAAAAAAACTCCAGTTACTGTCTTCCATAAAAAAAAATAAAACTTTACATGACCTTATTAATCTCCACTTGTAAGTCCATGGCTGCCAGCTTTCTCTTCTCTTGAATCTTCAGTCTTGGCTCTTGTTTCAGTGATCTTGTATCTTGTCTCTCGAACTCTTGTCATCTTGTAAACTGGACTGCTGCTCAGCTCATCTTAAGGAATCTGTAACAGTTTCAAAAATACATGTTAATTTAAATTACATAATTCCTGTTCTTTGGTCCTAAAAAAAAATTGTATTATTAGTACACATTACCCTGAAACAACATTATTATTCATTGTTTATTACTTAAAAAAAAATGCTTTACCATAAAATCCTTTTTTGTTCTTTTCATTAGGCCTATTTATTTTCCTTCTTCTTAATTAAATTCTGCTTCAAATGTTAATCCTAACTTAAGACCTACCATCTATTTATTATTCATTACCTACATTATTTATGTTACCCTAAAATTCCCATAAGTTTCTAATACTTCCTATCAAAGACATTCTCTCTAAAAAAAAATTTACTTGTGACTCTTAACTTAACAAACTTAAAAAAAACTTTTACACTAGACTTAACTTATTATTCATTCTTAGTTACTAAATTTCTATATGTAAACTTTAGTACTTACAAACAAAAACTGCCTATTTCTCTCTACCTCTTAATCTCTTTCAATTATTACAATAATAATGTTACCTTGCATCTTTAAACTTTCTTCTTTTCAATTAAATTAGACATCTCATAACAATAAAAATTCTGCCTATACTCTTCTTATGGGTGTACAAACCAACAACAAAATTTCAAATTCTCAAGTTTCCTTATATTTAAATTATGCAATGCACATAACCTCTGTGGTGCCTGTACCCTTTTAGGCCTACCACCTTCTCCTCTCACAGCATGACAACTCTTATTCCTCGGGGTCTGTATTCACTGTTACAAATCAAATATCTCAAAAAAAATTAAAAACAAATTTATTATTTTAAGAAAACAAAAATTTACATTGAATTTACTATGGAGCCTGGAAATCTTAATGTCTCACAGCAGCTAACATGACTAAATCCCATGGAACCCCAGGTTTACATAACCTGTGCCCAAAAATTTAAGCATACCAGGCTTTCTCTGCACTGGTTTTACAGCATCACACACTATTTAGGGCCCCTGATCTGCCATCAGTCCCAAGGAGCTTTCCCACAACCCCTCTCTACACAAGCGCCTACCGCATTCCTCTCAATTGGCTATCGGTTTTACGGCATTCTTTTGGGATCCGACCATCAAGTTAGGGCTAATCGAACACTAAACCTCCATACTTCCAAACTAATGTAAATCAATTAAATTTTCTCTGTAATTTCTTAAAATCCAAATACAAATTATTCAAACATGCCCAAGAAACTTTCAAAAAAAAAATTCATAATCTTATCTTCAAACCCTTAAAATAAAAATAAATAGATTACTCTGTTTTCTCCTTAATAACTGTAAACTGTCAACAAATATTATGTCGTAAATTTAACTATGCTTACTGACTCTAAATCATAAAATCTCATTCGTCCTAATTAATAAACAACCAATTTCCTTGAAATCTCACTGTATCTCTCACACTCAAACTTCACTGGCTGAATATCTCAATAAATTCAAAAACAATTATCTACACTCTTAAAGAAATTCCTCCCCAATTATTCAAATTACTTCACCTTATTTTATTTCATTACTTAAAACACCTTACTCAAAAAAAATTAATTAATTATCTAGCTATCTTCCATTATTATTTATTTACCGAACAAAACTTTCTCCTAAATTAATTTAGTAAAATTCAATTTCACATTAGGCAAGTACACTAACTCTCTACAGCAATGTTTCTCATTTCCCTCCTTCCTAACTGAATCCAATCTTACTTAACCTCCAGGGAATTTACCTCACAAAATAACCAAAAATTTCACTGTAGTGCCTATCTGCTATAGGCCCACTACACAGGGGGCTCTAACCCCACCAACAAACTTCATTGAAATGGTACCCTATCCCATACAGGAAAGCCACTTCGGTACTACCATGGGGAACTCCTGCCCCAAACTACTCACAACTCTCAGGATTCTCCTAACCCTTAATTCACGTAGCCAGCCCATCTCCTATGGGTCTGCTCTACAATCCCTACTTCCCAGGGACACAACACCTCACCTTAGGGTCCCTCGCCCTAATGAAAACATTAATTTTGTCTCTCTGTTCTTTTGGAGTAAATTCCCTCTACACACAAAATCTAGCCTTCCCAGTTTTCTCAATGCTTATCGATTTTATAGTGTACCTCCTTAATAATGTTTACAAATCCCAAAAAAATATTTTTAAAACCGAGGTAGGATTTAACTAACAAAAACATAAACAACTTACAACGAAACACTTCTAGCCTATACATCATACACTTCTTAAATTAAATTACTTACATACTGAAAGTTCCTCTTCTCCTAAAACACACTTAAATTTAAATTTATTTAACCAATAGTCTATTTTCTTATCGTTAAGTTACCGTACAGCTGATCAAAACAAGGTCACGGCCGTCCACGTCTCTGTACGTGCTCGTGACGTCACCGAATTCCATCAGGTGCGCCAACCCTCGCTTGCGGTTCCTCCGTTCTCCGCTAGGTCTCAGCACCTCCCCGTCACGTGTTCACTCTGCCACGTCCACTGACGTGTCGTTCTGAAACAACTCTCAACATTTTTCTAATTAAAACAAAACATCACTATAAATTCTATAACTCTCTTTTACATAAACTCTCGTTTTCTCTTTAATTCCTTTCTAACGTTTATCCTTCCCTCGACTGATTTAATTCGTACGTCTCGTCTCCTACGCGCACGAAAACAAAACAAACTTCTCTTGAAAATAATTCCTATTTACGACAAAAAACTTTATTTTAAATTATAATTCTCTTAACCTACAATCTTAAAATGAACTTCAATTAAATTAAACCACTTGCATTATCTCTAATAAGCATTTAACTTATAACGTATTCTCCTCACGTAATAATCCCCGATATAAATCTACAATAAATTCAACGACTTAAAACAACTTATCACTATAAACTTTATCCTTACAAGTATCCTCAAATAAACATCTGTTACGTCAAAAAAAAAAATCTCAAAGACTTCCTCCTCTTAGATTAAATTCCGTAATCCTCTCCTCAAGTAAACTTTTAATAACCTGCTATCAGAAGCTGAAACTAACTTAATAATAAACATAAAAATCTACCTCTCTCTCTCTCCAGAAATAGAACCTATCCGGCGAACTCTACCATTTCTGTCACGTGCACCTAGCCGGTGCCACCGCCATTTCTGTCACGATCCACCTTCAGAGGGGGGGGCGAGAATCGTAGCTCTTTACATAGAAACAACTCGCTTGGCATCAACTAGTCTTAACTTCATAAAATACTTTACTGTACCTAGGATCATAGGTTCGTCATCCCGTACAGGATGTCTGGTGAGAGCTGAACTAAGGAGATTTTGCAAAATAACATAATACTTAATTAAAATTATTTTATTCTTAAAGTCAAATACTCAACATCATTTTAAAGAACATTTAAATAGCGGGATTACAATTTAAAACAATAATCTCTTTACTTCCTTAACGATTGAACGACCTTACAAGAGAGAGAATGAGAGAACTTCACTAAACACTTCCCTAGTCCTTCCGAATACCTCAAATCATAATTAATACTTAAAATTAAAACAAAGATAAGTCCATACTCACATTTTCCGAAAAGCCTTTCTTGATCGATTACTTTAAAAAAATAACGTAGGGGCCTCTCCTGCCCTTGAAATCCCGAACGAACATTACATTTTAAAAACTATGACGCGTGACCCCTGACGAGGGCCATAGCCTCCGCCCGAAAGCTTGACGACTACATTATGACCTAACTTAAATTAAACGACTCGTGGCCTCTGGCGTCGACCATAGCTTCCGCCCGAAAGCTTGAATTCCTACATCACGAACGAACTAACAACTCGTGACCACAGGTGAGACGCATAGCCTCCGCCTGAGTGAGCCCCGAGTCACCACTCACTTGCGCTTAAATTCGCGCGCCCTGCCGCGCCTACCATAACAAAAGCTCGTTATTGAAGTCAAATTTACTAAACAACTAACTAGAACATCTGGGAAGACTACCCCCCCTCTACCCCAATGTGCAGGCCACACCGCGCGGCTTGTTACGACAGCGCGCCCCAGTAACTGCGGCCCGTGGCTGCGCCAGCGCGCGGCCAAACAAACAAACAAAATTCTGCAAGCCCGCAGCGCGCCGCGCCGGCCCCGTGCCCCAATTACATGGTCACGCCACTTGCGCTGACGAGTGAACAGAGCAGCCAGCCCAGAGTCCCGTCAGTAAAGTCCCTAAATTTGATTTCAACAACCCTGCAAAATTTCAACCCGCGACAATACGGTAAGAGTGTGCAAAGACCATTTTTTTTTTAAAATCAGAATCGAAGTCAAAGGAACTAAAGATTGCAAAAATTTCTTGCTACATTAAGAAAATTCCATGGATACTATTTTCAGTGGTTGAATATGTGTTTAATTCAGCACATTCTGTATACTACACACTGATTGAATAAGAACAGTATGAGATACGTTTAGCTGCTTGTAAATAAAAAGCAGATATTTTAAAAAAATAAATATTATTTTTGTGGCAGCCAAGATGAACATAAAACTTAAATATGTAGCTACATTTGAAAAGTGAACACATTACAATTATTGCTCATATCCAAGCATCATTTCAAAAAGCTTGAAATCAAGTTGTGAAAATAGTGATTCCCTGTCAGGATTTTTGCTTTTTCTCTGGTAAATGTATAGTTACAGCATAAAATAAATATAAGCCATCTTACAATTTAATAAAAAGATTTTTTTTTTTTCTATATTTTTATGTGTATACACAGCTCAAATGAACCAAAACTTTTAACAGTTAAGTGTACTTTGTATAAGTTTATTTACTTTTCTGTAGTGCAAGTATCCTCTTTGTTGATAGTGCTCTCAGAAGTGGCATGTGGTAGGTTGAGACAGAAGGTAAAATACTCATGTTTCTGACTGGGAGGAACAGTTTCTTAAAGGATAAGCAGCTAGTGGCAATTCAGTTGTATATTTTCCTTTTGCCAGGTCGCAGAAACTTGAATATATTCTGTATATGACAAAATAAAAAGAGAGAGATGAGACTGAAGCAAATTTATCATATAAGAATAATTTCTAACATTCTTTGAGTTTTACTTTTTTATTGAATCTATGTGTAAGAAAATAGAAGGTAGTTAAATAGTATGGCATTCCTTTCATTTTTTTCACCAATGCATGCCTTTTTTCCCTACCCTGTTGTCACATTTTGAATGAAACTTATCACAGTGTGAGCACTGATTATGAATGAGTCTGGATGCTGTGTTTCTATTCTCTCAACTGTTGAATAGACATAAGAAAAAATTATGCAAAAAGTTGAAAAAGAGGCAAAAAAAAAATAAATATCATAAAATGTTTCATTTTTCAACGCTAAATTTAGGGTGCCTGAAAACCGTTAACTTTCACGTCTGTATTGCATTCTGTTATTATGTTTTGTCAGTGTGCTAACAGTGCTAATCTATTTTTAATGACTTTTCCTGAACTCTTCTTGGTAAAATGTGACTAGCAGATAGATAATGCAGGTGTTATGTCCGTGAACAACCATGTTCAATTGGGCTTGTACTGTATTTTGCTCTCTATAAAATATTCAGGGTATTTATTCTAAGTTTTTGAATTTTTACAAAAGACAAAAAATATATATACACAGTTTGACTTTGATTTTCCAAAGCTTCACATATCTATATTACTTTGTCTCTTGTGTGAATTTGGAGATATAAAGTGAACTATATGTACACAATGAAATTTCTAATTGCTGCTGAAGATATGTTCTGCATTTAAAATCACTCGGAAAGTTATTGATTAGTGTAATACTACCGCGTATTATTAACATAATACTTTATTAAGCACATAATTGCAGTACACGTGGCCGTGCCACCATTACATAGCACAAAACCTCGTACATACATAACAACACCAGTGTTGCCAACAGTAGCACCCTAAAGTCCGGTCACCACACTCCTTCCCACTAATAGCCAACTACCAGACCTCTCTCACTCGCCGACTCCAGCTTATAGATTAAGTCTTTGTGGTTTTCGTACCGTTCTCTTCAAGTGAACCTCTCTATAAGCCCCTTGATGTTCACTCTCTTTAGTCTCCTCCCTTGCAAACCCACGAAAACATTCTTCCTCTCGCGACTTCTCCGGTGTGAGCCTCGTCTCTGTCTGCACTCTTGCTTCTACCCCCTCCTCTTGTGATCTTGCTGCTGGTCGCCTCTCCGCACCTTCTTGAAGCTCCTCCATGGGTGCCTTTGCAGTGCTTCTTTTGTACCATAATGTGTCCTGCGGTCTAGTGCTCCCATCTCCTCTTGCGCCTTGGGGACTCCCCTCCGTGGGTTCCGCTTGTGCCCCGTACCTCTTCTTCAGATGGTCTGCATGACAAAAGCGTACCCTACCGTCAACGAAAACCTCATACGTGACAGGACTGATGGTGGTCTTCACCCGTCCTGGCAACCATGCCAGCTTCTCTCCCCGAACACTGCGTACCCAAACCTCGTCGTCTGTTACAAGGTGTCTTGGCTGTCGTCCGGCTGCTGCTGAACCTTCCAGACGGGCAGTCTGTTGATTCTGCATTTTATCGTTCAGAGAAGGCTTTAACAGACTTAATCGGGTGCGTGGTTTTCGCATCAAAAACAACTCCGCTGGCGTTACTCCTGTGGTTGATGATGGAGTGTTCCGAAATGAAAACAAGAAATTGTCCAATTTGTGCTGCAATGAGAGCGAAGCCCCCTCGGGTGCAGTCACATATTTCCTCAACGCTCTTTTTACTTCTTGTACCATTCTCTCCGCCAACCCATTTGACTGCGGATGATATGGGGGGGTCAGCGTATGGTGAATGCCATTCTTCGTCATGAACGACTTGAATTCTCCTGATGCAAATTGTGGCCCATTATCTGACACTATCTGTTCCGGCAGGCCATATGCACTGAACAATGTTCTGAGCTTCCCAATTGTTGCTTCTGCTGTTGTTGATTGCATGATAATGGCCTCCACCCACTTGGAATGGGCATCCACCACCACCAATAGGTCTTTATCTCTAACTAACGCAAAATCTATGTGTACTCGTTGCCATTTCCGAGTTGGCCATGGCCACTGCTGCAAGGGAACCTTCGGTGCTGCTGGTCGGACACTCTGGCAACAGTGACACGCTGCTACCATTTCCTCAATTTGGCTGTCCAACCCAGGCCACCACACGTAGCTTCGTGCCAGCATCTTCATACGCGTCGTTCCTGGATGTTGCTCGTGTAGAAGACCTAGCACTGCCTTGCAAAGTGCCGTTGGTATAACGATCCTATGTCCCCAAAGGACACAATCCTCCTCCACTGTCAGTTCCTCCCGTTTCCGGAAGTACACTTCCAGTTCTGCCGTCTTGTTCTGGGTGGGCCACCCATACAGGATGAAATCCTTGACCTTTGCCAACACCGGATCTCTATTTGTTTCCTGACTAATATCCTTTGGTCCTATTGGTTTGTCACGTACTGGTGACACATAGTTAACCATGGTCGTAAACTGGGTCACTGGTACGGTTCTGTATTCGTCCGTCTCAAGCGTCTCACTATCCTTCACGGGTAATCGAGACAGAGCATCTACATGCGGCAACTGCTTGCCTGGCTTATATCTGATTTCGTAATCATAAGCCGACAGTAGTACTGCCCACCTCTGTAACCTAGCCGCCGCCATCGCGGGTACTCCCCTTTTCTCACCAAATATAGCAGTGAGTGGCTGGTGGTCCGTTTCGAGAATGAATTTACGGCCGTACAAATAATCGTGAAACTTCTTCACCCCATGTACGAGAGCAAGGGCTTCTCGATCTAATTGGGAATAATTTTTCTCTGCTGCCGACAAGGTTTTGGATACAAAACCAATGGGATGCTCGTCACCTTTTGTATCTACCTGGGACAATACGGCCCCTACACCAGTTGGTGAAGCGTCACATGTCAACACCAAGTTTTGTGCTGGGTCATAGTGCGCGAGCATACTTGATTGTAACAGCCAGCCCTTGCTGTCATGGAACAGGCGGCTCCTCTCCGAAGTCCATTCCCAAGTAACATTCTGCTTCAGTAGTTCATATAACGCTCCCAGGCGACTGGACAACTGTGGTAAGAACCGGCCATAATAATTTAACAGACCACAATACGCTCGGAGCTCACTCTTGTTGGTCGGTTCCGGTGCGTCCTTGATCGCTGCAAGAAGTTTATCTGTCGGTTTCATCCCTGCCCGACTAACTACTCTTCCTAGATAGTTAACCTCTGCTTCTAAGAACTTACATTTTGGCACATTAATTCTCACCCCATGTTTGCGCAGCTGCCCCAACACCCATTCCAACCTCTGCTGCGCCAACTCCATAGTCGGGCCGGACACCAACACGTCATCCAAATAGGTCACTACTCCATCCATTCCACCTACTATCTGCTCAATCACTGATTGAAATATTGCCGGGGCTGAGGATAGTCCAAACTGTAATCTCTTGAACCGATACAACCCTTTATGAGTGTTCACCGTCAACAATGGCTGTGATTCCTCTGCCACTTCCAACTGTTGGTAAGCCGTGGACAGGTCAATCACTGAGAATATTGCTTGTCCCGCTAAGGATGCAAATATGTCATCCGGTTTTGGTAGTGGGTAGTAATCCTTGTCAAGCACAGGATTTAACGTCACCTTAAAATCCCCACACAGTCTCACCTCCCCGTTAGCTTTCCTTACACACACTAATGGTGTCGCCCATTCACTTTTCATCACTGGATATATCACACCTTGCTTTTCCAGCCGTACCAGTTCGGCTTCCACCTGGGGCCTCAAGGCAAAGGGAACTGACCTGGCCTTGCAGAACTTTGGCGTAGCTCCCGGCTTCAAATGGAGCGATGCTGTATGACCCTTAATTGTGCCTACTCCTTTTCCAAACACTTCTGCGTACTTGTGTGTTAGCTGGCTGACTATTCTCTTCCTCTCAAGGTCTATCACCTCTACCTTCCAAATGGAACGCCAGTCCATCTTTAATCGTTCCAACCAGTTCCGCCCTATTAAAGCTGGCATATCAACCCCTACTTGCTTCACCACTAACAATGGTAGCCGCATTACCTGCTGGTTGTACGCTACTTCAACAAACACCTGCCCCAGTACTGGCAACGTTTGACCTCCATATGCATTCAACTGAACTGTTGCGGGTACATACTTGAGGTGGTGTAGGTACCGTTGATACATCTTTTCCGGTATTACACTAACTGCAGCGCCAGTATCTAGTTCCATTATCAGCGGCTTACCTTCTATCTTGAGTTCCACTCGATACCCTTTTACACCTGTCCCCATCTGCATATTATACATAGAGTATATAGGGTACTCACCACCTGCCAATTCAACACCATCAGCCTCCACCGCATACTCGTTCCTCTCCCCAGACGTTACCTGATGCACCGGTCGAAATTCTGGGGGAGGTTGTTTCCTGTGCCCGCTTTTTGTGTTACACTGTCTTGCTAAGTGACCCACTCGCGCACAGTTGTAACACGTAGCCCCTTTATATGGACACACATTAGCTCCATGTCCATCCTTTCCACAACGAAAACACTTGCTCTGTTGGCTACTTCCCCTCTCCTTCCGCCTGTCCGAGAGACTTAACCTTGCTATCTCGCCTGCTGCCCGGTGACCGAATTCCGTAGCATTCTTTTGACAGTCCGCTTGTTCCAGTCGAATGGCCAGTTCATAAGCTTCCTCGAACGACAAGTCTTCCGCCAATAACCGCTGTCGAATGCGTTCGTCAGCGCTTCCGACTACCAACTTATCCCGAAGAGCTTCCGCTAAGAATGTGCCGAATTTGCAGGTCGTGGCCAAATGCTTGATCGCCACCACGAATTCGGCTACTGATTCTCCACTTTTCTGTACCCTGCTATAAAACGCATAACGCTCAGCCACCACAATCTTCCTTGGTGTGTAGTGTTCCACCAACACCTTAATCAACTCGTCGTATGACTTTGTATCTACTCCTTCTGGCGACACTAAATCGCTTAACACCGACAATATTTTTGGCCCGATCACCGTAATTAACACTGAAACCTTGTTCTCTTCCTTAATCTGGTTTGCCTTGAAGTAATGCTTTAACCTCAAAGCATATGATGCGATCGCTTCCTCTTGTGGGCTAAACTCTCCTACTCTTCCAATCGCCGCCATTCCCTTAACCACTTCGATTTACTTGTATTAATTTTGTTACTAGCATCCCGTACTCGTCGCCAGTGTAATACTACCGCGTATTATTAACATAATACTTTATTAAGCACATAATTGCAGTACACGTGGCCGTGCCACCATTACATAGCACAAAACCTCGTACATACATAACAACACCAGTGTTGCCAACAGTAGCACCCTAAAGTCCGGTCACCACAATTAGCACATTGTTAGTTTACTGTATTTGCATGTTAGTAGCACCTCATTTACAGTACCTATTAAAACATACATTTTTTTACAGGAATATTTATATTTATACTATTGCTAAGCTGCTACCAACCTTTATGTGTGGGAATCTGCTCTTAGGTATCAAAATTTAGTTAGTGGACATTTATTTATTCACAGGGAATTTTTTCAGTGTCTGGATTTCATTATCAGTTTGCAATTATGATTTTTGTAAGACCAATATTTCTCATTTCATACATTTGAGTGAAGGTCAGGTGATAGATGCACAGAAACCTTTTTGTTCTCAGTTTTTCAGTACAGTATATAACAAGCAGAGCAAGATAATACCAAGTTCCCTGCACTAAGCAAAGTCAGCAGCAGTCTCAGATAAATATCAAATTGGTTTGGGTTGTCCCAATACACATGGTCAAAGTTCGGACCACTTTCTAGCGTGTTTAAACCTTCAACATGTACTGCAAAATCAGTGACGAGATTAGCACGAATGTCGATTTTTTATAATCTTCATCTTTGTACATGCGACTTTCTGGATAGTTATTTGCGGAAATGTGCATGAGTTAACTCTAAAAGATTTTTGTACACTTGTAAATCCTCTTGAGAATAGTCTTTAGGTTCCTGGCATAAAAATAATTTGTTCAGACCTTGAGTTCCATGTGCTTTTTAATTGTCTACACATATGATACAATTTGTTAAAAAAGTTTATTTATTTAGCTTGAGGAAGAACTTATTATGTATTCTGTTCACTCAAAGGTTGTGTCATTATTCCAACTCGTGAAAGATCTCATGTTTTGGGGAAGCTGAGTTGGAAACCCACCCATCCAAGCATCCTGATTTAGTTTTTTGTATTTGTCCAAAATCACTCCAAGCAAATGTTTGGAATTGTTTTTTTTTTGTACCATAGACCATGTCTGATTCCTTCTCAGACTTCTCTGATTTGTATTGTAAGTATTCTTGTAAGATGTCCTTGTGGACAAGACATGTTGTTCTCAATATTAATTATGTCTTCAAGTGACTGTTCATAAGTGTAATAGAGGTTAAGTGGGGTGACTGAACAAAACTATAGATAGGTTCTTTAAATGATTCATGAAATGGGGAATTTTGATTTAATACAATTTCTTGGATATATTGATATACTATTGCAGTTTTGCATGGTTTGTCATGGGAAAAATTCATAAATGCAAAATAAGAAATAAAAAATGAAAAATTAACTCTCAGAAAACAAGCCTAAATCAGCTGATGTCAAACAGATATACCACTACTGAACCTAAGCAGGTAAATGGGTTAAATTTTAATTTTTCATTTCTTATTTTGTATTTATGAATTTTTCCCATGAGTGTACGTCCAAGAAATTGTATTGAACGAGACTATAGAGTATAGCGTGTGTTCTATCATTTTATTTTACTACTTTTTCCAGTTGTGTGAGAAACAGTATTCTGAATGGTTGCAAGCTGAGGTTGAGACGCTGCAGAGCAACAAGTGTGAGTTGGAACGCGCTCTGCAAGAAGCTAAAGAGAAACTACATCTTAATGAAGCCCTGGTGTCTGTGGGTCAAGAAACAGTAACTAAAGATACCCATGATGATCAGGTAGTATATTCCAGACATTATAGGTATTAACTGCATCATTATTTATTAAGTCAGTGGTCATTCACATAAATTCTGTTTTAATAGTACTAAACTAAAACATTAATAAGTTTTACCATATTAAATATACATAATGGGCATTGACTAGCTGAATACCAACAGTTTACCATTGATGGTGATAATGTTTTCCTATGTTTGCATGATTCTACGTGAGCACTGAGTTGGTATCCAAGTGTTTAGGAACCTACTTTAATCTTAAGAGTCAACGTAACTTTTCATCTTTGTGCATAACTGTATATGTGGTAATGTTTTCTTAAAATTCACTAACTTTATGAAATATAATTTAGGGAATGAATTTTCTTTTAAAAATTTATTGGTCAGTATTTTTAAGGGGAGTTAAAAATATACTCTTTAGTATTTAAATTTTTCTTTCTTTTTAAACCCTGATCATATTTCATTAATTTTTTTATTAGTTTTTAAATAGTAAACATGATGAATTTTTGTAGTCTTAGCTTTCCTGTCTTCACTTTTACATCTTGTGGTCCATCTTTTTGACCTCATGACCCTGGGTCCAGCTGTCGAGAGGGTCATGATTATTATTAACATGTCATTGTCATGCTCACATGAAAGTATTCATGGGTTTTATCATAATATGATTAGAATTAATGAGAACATTGAGTTGGCATACTAGTTGTTCGGAGCCCAGCTATGGGAAGACAGTCAACAGTGCAATTATTAAAATTCTGTTTGTTGTAGATTGTGATGCTGTCGAAGAAACTGGCCGCTCTCGAGGTGCAGCTAACTCATGAAAAACAGAAAGCAGATCATGCTGAAAAAATGTTCTCAATTTTGAAAGGTACCTAATCAATCAAACTGTACATTGTTCATATCTATAACCTATATATATAAAATAGGATGTTGGTTTGTATGTACGTATGACGTTGATAAACTCCGACACCGTTTGACCGATCGCCATGAAATTTGGCACATCTAAGTGTTTTTCCATGAAGAAGGTTTTTATGCTAGACATTTTTTTGTAATATGGCGCTGTGCATAAACTTCTACTCCATTCAATCAATCTCCACGAAAATTGGTATCGTAGATATTTGAACACAGAGAATATTTTCACTGTATCCGTTTTGCTATAACTCGCCACTAGATGAGGCTGCAGCGCATCAACATCTAAATCGTTCAACCGATCGCCATGGGTATACAGAAAATCATAGGTCACAGACATACAAACAACAGTTGTGTGTCATTTCTCGATGTCCACCACACTGTCATATAGCGCTATCCATTTTGTTTTAACTTACGAACAATATATCACCCTGTGTTCAGCCCGGGTAATTCCGGGTACTGGAGCTATGAAAATTGATATATTGTGATTTTCACTGTCCTTAATCCTTAATAACAACAAATAGTGATTGTGACTGTGATTGGTGAGCGAGTTAAAAATGAAATACCATTTAAAACATTTTATAGGTTCTAGATTACAAAAAAACCATCCATTTTAAATATATAGAGGTAAATAAATAAATCAATGCAGGACATTGTCTGCCGGGTTATGCTAGTAATATTATAAAGAACAGATCTTGCAAGATATTTTATCGTAAAATAGTTTATGCATTGTACTTTTGTGGTTGTCTGTATATATGCCCAACAATATTTCTCTTTTTGGTTAGTGTTTTTAAATGATGGTGTGTGTTCAGAGCAGATAACTCAGCTTGAAGAACGAAACACGTACCTGGAGTCTAGCAATGCTGACCTTGTGAAGGAGACTGCATCTTTACAACAAGCAAAAGAACTGCAGAATAGCCTCTCAGTAACCATGGATCTCTCTGAAATTCATCAAGTCAAAGAAAAATGTACTGAGCTAGAAAAAGAATTGGTAAGTAATTGCTTATTATGTTCAAAATAAAGTTTCCATGCATACCGTAATATAATTAGAAATTAGTTGAAAATTTTGTTCTGCAATAGTGATGGAGTGGAGAAAGCTCTCTGCTGAAATATTTGTCGTGTATTTCTATCATAATTATAGAATTAACAAAAATTTCTAATTATATTTTACGTACAGTCTATGTTTTGGCAGTACCTACAGCACTATATATAATGTTTTTATCATATCCGTTAGCGTCTTTAGCATCTTGCTTAGTTTTTCTATAACATCTAGCAATGTACCAATACAGCTCAATCCAATGGAAAAATGGCTTCAAATGTGCATTTTACATCAAAAGCAGCTCAAACCAAACTTTCATTTTAACTTATTTTTATTTAATCTCCGTTTTGGAGGAGCAAAGTTCCTTATACTGATTTTAAACTTTTTATGAGATATAGATTAATACTATTTTTCATCATGCTAAACTGCATAATAAATTTGCTAAAAATGATGTTACACATAAATGAATACCAACAGTTTTCTCCATTGAACAGGAAAAGGAGATTGTGGACCATCTTTTGCTTCTGGAAAACCACATTTTTGGGTTAATGATTAACGATGTGCTGCGTTTAGCTTACCAAATTGCAGAACACAACAAAATCCCTCATTCCTTTAACAGAGAAAAAGAGATGGCAAGTAAGCATTGGTTCTATACTTTTAAGAAAAGACACCCAGAAATCAGTCTTCGTCAACTTAATAGAGTAAAAAGGTTTAATCATGAGAATGTGTCTAGTTTTTACTATTTACTTCAGAAGATTGTATGATAATTCAATCCAGGCCAGCAACACATCTTCAATGTATACGAGACAGATAAAAAAAAAGCTCACAAAGTTGTGGGATTAAAAGGTAAAAATAAATTGGATCAGTGACAAGTGGTGAGCGTGGGATCAACACAACTACAGTATGCTGTGCCAGTGCAACTGGTCAATTTATTCCACCAATGTTGATTTTCAAAAGAACGAGACATTTTCCAGAATTAGCTAATGGCGCCCCGGCCTACAGCATTGTCACAATCTCGGACACTGGCTTCATTAATTCGGCTTAATTTGTGAAGCGGCTTAAGCATTTCATTGCCATTGTAAAGCCAACATAACAAAAAAGGTGTTGCTTCTGCCAGATGGGCATACGACCCACACAAAAAAAGCTTGAAGCGCTAACGCGGGCAAGAGAAAATGGCATAATTATTATTATGGTTCAAATTCCTGGGCACACCACACATAGCTAGCAAACTTTGGATGTGTCATTCTTTAAGCCATTTAGTACCTTTTACATAGGTACAAGGAGTAGAGAAATGGCTTCGGACAAAACCCGAAAAGCAAGTTACTCAATATATAATTGCAAGATTGTTCGGAGAAGCTTACGAAAGAGCAATAAGCAATGTGTGAAATGGATTCCGCAGTGCTGGAGTTTGGCCAGTAGACAAAAACGTGTTCCCATCACACCTGTGTGAAGCAGCAGATGCCCTTAATGAAAATCAAAGTGAATTGAAAGATGAATTGATTCCACCGACTCCAAGTTCTGCGAAAGAAAAAGAAAATGATGAAAATCAACTGCACAATACCTGGGAATCCCAGCCCACCACGTCAACTAAAGAATTTACAAAATCACTGACAATTTTGTCAACTGTTCCGGAGAATAAAGCAAGAAAAGAAGAGCTGTACAAAAAGTTGCACATCATCCCTGTATAAACTATCTTCACAAGAAAATATGCAACAAAAAGGAAAAGCTGACAAAGAAAAAAAAACTTAAACAAAAGGTAGTGAAGAAGACTTTGGAATGAAAAAGGTCAATTTTCAGCAGTTGAAATGATTACGATGATGTAATCTAACTAAGTGACGATGATGAAGATGAATATGATGAAAATGTGTGCGCTTTGTGCGGTAAGCTCTACTTCGAAAAAGTGGACTGCAATGCATGTGGTGCAATAGATGGCTACATGATACCTGCACCACAATCCCTGACATATGTGATGATTTCGTTAATTAATTTTATTATTATCCTCTTCAGTAGAGTTATTCTAGTAGATTATTTGATAGTTTTGAGTTTCTAATGACTTTAAATATATTATAAAGCTTGAGATATTGTGTTCAAGTTGATTAAGTAATATTTCCAAAGACTTCCTAAAGTAATATTGTTCTTTTTAAAAGACTGATTACATTTAAAGAATACATATAAATGATAATGATCCTAAACTGTGTGTATTTTTTGTTAATTATATATATATTTTTTTCCTTCAGATTTAGTAAAATTTAGGGCCCTGGCGGTCTAATTTAAGATGCCGGTTGCGTTAATGGGACCGAATGACAACCTTACGTAAATAATTTTTTTTTACTAGTTCCAACTATGCTATAATATTAACAGATTGATATTATCTACCTACTGAATCAAGATATATTATGAGTCGTGTTTCATTTTTATAGCTTGACGGGATTCGGTGATATGTGCCATTATGTAAAAAGTGGTCCAATATATATTACTCTCCCCTACAACATAATTCTTTCCCCAATTTCAATTAATTAATTATTTATTGTTCCTTGCAAACTGGAAACTAAAAATGACTTTCCAAATTATATTTTTTTATGAACACAGTTCAAATTTTACTACAACACATTTTATGCATCCAAAAAATTAAATTTAATAAAACTATGGGGATATAAAAACCCAAAGCACACCAAAAAAATCTTGAACAAAAGTTCTTTAAACAACTTGTAACCCATGTAAATAAATAAAATTCCCTAACAGTGAGAGGTTTTTCGCATCTGTAAAATTTCTGAAAATGGATTGAGCTGGCGTTGATGTTTAAATGCCTCACATCCAGAATAACTAGAAGCCAACTAACAACACCCCAGGAAAACAAATTTTAAAAAAAATCAGGTGCGACCTAAACATAAAGGTGAAATGTGGCGGTGGCAAATGAACACATGACATTGACTTGATTATCACACATTTGTGGATTATAGCTTGGCACCATGAAAAAAAAAAGTCTCCGATTACAAGTCCACAGTGGTAGAGTGGTCCGATCACTCGTGCATCAAACGAAGGTGATCGAAGTTTTAATTTTCCTTGCAAGGTTGATCTCAGGTTTTTTTTTGCAGTTGCGATACGTGGCAGGCGTCACCGCAAGCCAGTGGGGTTTTCTCGGGGTTCTTTTGTTTGCCCAACTCTTTTATTCTGTCACTGCTCCTTTCCGATCTCGTCCCGTGAGGACCCCGACGTGGACGAGGGGTCAAACCCGGACTGGTGTTCTCGCAGCTGGTGCTGCGTCAGGAGAGCGACCGCCGGCGGGAAGTAGCGGACGTCGCCCGGCGACAGGTGCGGGCCCTGGAGCTCGGCCAGGCCGGTCGACAACTGCAGCTGGAGTTCGCCAGGAGGCAGGTGCTGGACCTGCAGTCGGCCAGCGACGACAAGATGACCATAGGTCGGTGCACCACACCCCCTCGCCCCTTGACCTCCGGTCCCACCACATCCTCTTTCTGTTGCACCGTCGTGCTGAGCGGAGGTCACTGGGACCCTTCGAGGGGAACTGCTGCTCCGGTCGGTTCATGGCAACGATGTTGGATCGACACTGCACAGGCAAACGCGTGGCCGGAAGTTTTTACGGACTTTACCACAGGTTAATTCGATCGGACGTAAATGTTAGAGCTCATAATTTCCAAAATTTTATATCGTACATGTACATGTTTAAAGAATTATACTTATTCTAGTGTTACTACCTTTTCTCATGAGAAAAAAACAAACCTTTTCTCGTGCAAAGAATCCTAATTTTATTTCATTTTAGTTAAATGCTTCGATAAGGCTTTTTATTTCATCAGGATTACATTTTATATTAAATAGAAGAATTTTTGTAGTCACAACCTATACATACATATTTCAGACTGCTTCTTATTGCAATAACTTTTAAATACCGGTATATGATTTCAGTCGTTATTAGAATTTTAAAAATTATGCAACGGCTATGTGTGCTGCTATCTTGTGGCGACCGCATCAATCATTTGCTCTCCGTGTCATAATCAATTGTAGCGACTTCGTATCGTTCCAGCCCACCAATAGTACTCTGCTGCTGCCTGTTGTCGTGGATTGAAAATGTAAGAACTTCGGTTCATGTGATTGAAGATCAGTCCCAGTATGTGTTGGCGCAATGTTTAGAAGAATGATCCTTAGATCATTTTTGGGCTAAGATCATTGGACCACAGATCGAAGAGCAGAATGGTGCAACTGGCCGTTAGAGACATACAGACTCTTTAAGCACTGTCAATAGTCACCTGGCAGTAAGTGTGCAAGATATCACTTCTTTCAGTTCAAGTTAAATTTTAATACAAATCACGTAATATTCTTAAATATGAATATTGTATTTGCATATCCAGAGTGGAGAGTAATTTATTAACATGTTTAATGATACTAAATCATAATTCATATTTTAACAAATACTTTTACATGCTTGTTTTTAATATCTTAGTTTTGGTTATCCACACTCAGCAATGCTTAGCCTTCAGTTATCACTGATTCTATTACATTCAGTGGTTTTGATTTTAAAAATTGTAAAACAACCGAAATAACTAAACTCAAAGGAAATATGCATAAGTCTTTTAACTCTAATTTCCTGTGTATATATAAGTTTTCATTGTGACACTCAGCTTAGGCTCAAACAGTTCCATATTGTTGAGTCTCACAACTGTTCAATAGAAAGATGTGTGTGTGTGTTTAGGGAGACTTGGCCATGAAGTGCTGACAGCAAAACTTGCAGAGATGGCCGCCTCCAAGAAAGCAGAGCACCTTAAGAGTGAGGTCATTCATCTAAAAACTGTCATCATGAAAAAAGAAGGCCTATTAGATGAGAAGGAGAAAGAAGTTTCCCAGCTAAGAATTAAGCTCATCAGCTGTTGCAGGTGAGATGACATGTATTTTAGTGATAGAAATTTCAAGTGTCAATTCCAAGATTTTTATATACAACAAGATTTGGCTTAACTGTGTTAGGGAGCCACGGTGGTTGAACGTGCAGTATTCTGGTTTAATTCCTGGCACCCAAATTTTTTTCAAGTGGGAAACATGGCAGGGCATTTCATTAGCTGGTGGGTTTTATCTTTTTGCTCCCATTTTCTTTGCTTGTTTATTCCATCAACACTCCGTTAGAATCTTGTCACCGTTTATCATCTCTAATGGCCTCAGTGTCGACGAAACGTTGAGCTCAATCCATTTGCATGGGTTGTGAAAATGTACTTGAGCACCATTTAGTAATTTGTGGGATAAAATGTGATTTCCAAAAAAAAAAACTATTGGGATGGAAGAAATTATAATTTAGGGTTGACCTGTCAAATTCACAAGACATCACAATCAGCAAAGCCAACAGTTTTATGGGAAATCAGTACAGTAGACTCCCGATTATCCAGCGGCAGGTTATCCAGTTTGCGGAGTAACCTTGCCATATTTCACTTTCATAAACCATAAAAACAAAAATAATTTTTGACTGTTTACCTGTGCTGCGTGCACAATGGCAACAGCCCTTGTGTAGCATTAAATACAGTGTAATGCTTTAATAATGAAACTAATTAAAAATGTAACGAATCAACAAACAATATATTTGGTTTTTTCCTAAGTAGCTATTGGCTTCCTTCATTGCACATTCCGATGACACCCAAGTGTCAGCAAATTTTTATATCATGCCATCCTGTACAAAAACTATATGTCAACAGCAGTTCTGGAAAGAAAAGCCAGAAGCTTTCAGACTAGTTTACCTTGTACCATTAGGATGCACTAGTGGCAAATGAGATGGTCACAAATCATGGCCATCATAGATATTAGTGGTGCACCGATATGACTTTACCGATTACCGATTCGATTACCGATTATGAGAGCAATAATCGGCAGATACCGATTCAGTTACTGATTATAATGAAGAAATTTTTTTAAGTGTAATAATGCACACATTTTTTATTCCCATGTGAATTTAATAACAAGATTAGGTAAAATCGAGAATACAGTTATAATAACAGTATAAATATATATAAAATACACTATTAAGTCATTGCAAAGTGTAAATTAAATTCTATTTATATTTGTTATTGTAAACAACTTGAACTACAGTCTAATAATTGTAATTTACAATGGGTAAGTTTTTGTTGCGGAAAACTAACATTATTATTGACTATCACATAAGGTTGCATCAAGAAATTACCGTTTAAAAATGTAAACATGCTGCTTTATTTTGTTCACTTGAGTTTATAGAAAATGTTTCCACACTTTACTTTTTTTCTCCCTACTCGCCATCTCACTATAATTATATAAAAATGACTAAAAACCAATTCTAGCACATGTGATTTTATTTATGTTAACTGAATATATAAAATTATAAATACTTTTTCACTTTTCACGTCATACAAATAACCAACGGATAATGTTACCAAAGACGCCCATAACGAGTTTGTAAAATACAGTGATAAAAACTAGAAGGTATCGGGACCACGATTTTGTACCGCTACTACGACTCGAAAAGATCGATTGTCAAAAAATCCACTGCAACTGTTTGTGGTATTTTGATTGCGTGCCATCTATTTTACGTCTCTGGCTATAGGTAATGTACAAGGCCACTAAACAAAAGACGAAACGTAAATAAACGTGTAGGAAAAATGTCTTTTTTATTGTTCGAGGCAATGAGATTTATTAAACTTAACGAAATATCTGTAATTATGATATGACGGAGTTAGATGAATTTTGTAATATATACAAATATTACCGTATTTCATCCTAAAATGTGTAACAAAATATTACACGGTAAAAACCTACTTAATTACACCAGGACGTTAATAATCGGCAAAGTAATCGTTAAGATAATCGCCGATTACGATTAATCGGTAAGTACCCTTAATCGCCGATTACGATTCATCGGTATCCGCATCGGTGCACCACTAATAGATATGTTTGGCAACTCCTTATCTTTTGCCTTTGTATGTCTCGTCAGCTTAGTGCAGCTCGTGGTGGCCTGCGAACGAATGGCACTATTAGTATTTCCCCCTTAACTAACATTACATTTTAAATGAGAGTTTCATATAAAATAAGATATAATTCCTAATTCTGTCTCAATTTTTTAAATTTTTGCTCCAGATCACTATTTTTTTATTCGTTTGGATGCTTGGTAAATGCGTAATTTGTAACGATGCCTTAAATTTTTTTCCTGAATTTGTTAATTAAGCATAAGGGATGATTTAAGAATATGTTTTAAAGTGTAGTCAAGTCAGGGGCATGGGGCGGTGGTCAAGCATATGGCCTGCCAATCTGCCAGTTCGGGTTCAATACCCACTAGTACTGTTTGTTTTTAAATTTTTTTTTATTTCTCATAATATTAAACTATTAATTACATTAATTAAATATATTTGAACCGTTAAATGTATGTATTTAAAATTAATGTATTCAATACAGTAAAGTTTACTGTAAATTAATTAATTAATTAATATATTTAAACAAAACTTTTTTTTAATGATACAGTTTTGTATTGTATTTACTGCAGAGCATGATTTGTGACTTTATTCAAACCCTCACACAATCATGTAATTGCCTGCCTTATTGCCTGCCTAATTGCCCGCCTAATTAACTGCCTAATTGCCTACCTAATTGCCTGCCTAATTGCCTGCCTAATTGTATGCCTTTAAACATATTTAAATTCTGTGATGAATAGTTAAATATTGTGGGAAATAAACTAAAAAAATACCGGTGGGTATCAAACCCAAGCTGGTGGATTCCTGAAACATCACTTCAACTTAACTAACAAATTGAGAAAAAAATTTAAGGTATTGGTACAGATTAGGGATTTACCAAGCACCCAAACAAATGAAAAATAGTAATCTGGGAAAAAATTTTCAAAAATTGAAATGGAATTGGGAATAATTTCATGTTTTAATGAAACTCTAACACAATGTTAATGATGAGTTCAACCACTACTAGCGCTGTTAGTTCGCAGGCCGCCACGAGCTTCACTAAGCCAACACAATGAAGGTAAGTGGCCAGACCTATCCATATGTCCGTGATCATGGCAGACACACATTTAGTAAACAAGAGTAGTTAACCACATTAACAAGTTAAATAATCTTTCTAATAATAGAAAGTATTAAGTTTATGAGTTTTAAATTCTTAATAGAAATGATATGTCTCCTATATCAATAACATTATTATTTGGTAACTAAGAAATGTTAGTAGTGCCTACATAGTTAAAAAAATGCTATGCCCAAACCTTATTATGTAAACAAAGCAGCACGTGAAATTTTTAATTTAATTTTAGGTTTTTTTAATTTCTAAATGTTATTCAACATTTATTTATATGTACTTGAAATGTATTTAGAGATATTAGTACTGTAATTTAATTTTAACAGGAGTAGCATCTTCATTAAATTGGTATTCAGCAATCTCACTTACCTATTTGGAAAACAAATTATTTTGATAAAAATACTCCCTTATGGAAAAAACTTATGTGACTAGCGCTGTTTTGATTAGAGCTCTGTTTTACTGGAATGAATTAGGGCATTACTTTGAGGGACAGTTGTTATGTACAGTGTTTTTCTAAATCAGTGATTCCCAAAAAGTGTTCCAGGGAACCCTGGGATCCTGTGGCAGGGTCACTGGGGTCCGTGAGTCAGGACGAATATTGTATAAAGCAGGCACAATTATTGTCAAATAACTTTCTTTGAAGGAGTTGGGGTTCCGCCAAAAGAAGTCAATCATAATAGGGTTCCCTGACTGAAAAAAAAAATTGGGAACCACTGGTCTAGATAATCAGGATAAAGAAATTTCAATCAATTTTTTTTTTTTTACATTGCTTTAACTGTGTTTTTGGTTATCTGTGAACCCCTTGCCAGTCATTACCCCAGATAATTTTCTCGCAACTTCATAAATGACAATTCAGGTACCGTTTTCATGGTATCCTCATTCTGGAAAGTCAGTGAAAAGCAAGAGATGTTGAAATTGGTATGTGAAATTTAATCCTGGAAAAACTGATAAAAATTCTCCAGTGATAGTAATTTGAGGGGAAAATGTCATGCTCCATTCTGCTATCACCCAGTCTGTGCAAGCCTTTTTTTTTTTCCAGATGGTGTTTTAGTGCACAGCCATACACATAAAGTGGCTTGCACAAGGTTCTGTTTAAATTTTAATTTTTGTTCGAAAAAAAAAATAATAAAGAATGTGGAACAAGAACTAGGCTATCTATGGGGATGGTGGAGGTTGGAGTTGATGTTTTGAATTTTGATCTGGGTGGAATTCAGAGAAAAGTCAGGAAAAACTTATAAAACATTTGTGTGCATACAAATGGTTTTCACGTTGACCCATTCATTCCCGTTTTCGTTATCTTGTGGGTTTTTCTTCCCGTATAGTTGAGAGTTTCATTAGGATTCAGGCTGGACCTCATTATCTGTGGGTTTTCTTCCCGTATAGTTGAGAGTTTCATTAGGATTCAGGCTGGACCTCATTATCTGTGGGTTTTCTTCCCATATAGTTGAGAGTTTCATTAGGATTCAGGCTGGACCTCATTATCTGTTGGTTTTCTTCCCGTATAGTTGAGAGTATCATTAGGATTCAGGCTGGACCTCATTATCTGTGGGTTTTCTTCCCGTATAGTTGAGAGTTTCATTAGGATTCAGGCTGGACCTCATTATCTGTGGGTTTTCTTCCTGTATAGTTGAGAGTTTCATTAGGATTCAGGCTGGACCTCATTATCTGTTGGTTTTCTTCCCGTATAGTTGAGAGTATCATTAGGATTCAGGCTGGACCTCATTATCTGTGGGTTTTCTTCCCGTATAGTTGAGAGTTTCATTAGGATTCAGGCTGGACCTCATTATCTGTGGGTTTTCTTCCTGTATAGTTGAGAGTTTCGTTAGGATTCAGGCTGGACCTAATTATCTGTGGGTTTTCTTCCCGTATAGTTGAGAGTTTCATTAGGTTTCAGGCTGGACCTCATTATCTGTGAGTTTTCTTCCTGTACAGTTGAGAGTTTCATTAGGATTCAGGCTGGACCTCATTATCTGTGGGTTTTCTTCCCGTATAGTTGAGAGTTTCATTAGGATTCAGGCTGGACCTCATTATCTGTTGGTTTTCTTCCTGTATGGTTGAGAGTTTCATTAGGATTCAGGCTGGACCTCATTATCTGTGGGTTTTCTTCCTGTATAGTTGAGAGTTTCGTTAGGATTCAGGCTGGACCTAATTATCTGTGGGTTTTCTTCCCGTATAGTTGAGAGTTTCATTAGGTTTCAGGCTGGACCTCATTATCTGTGAGTTTTCTTCCTGTACAGTTGAGAGTTTCATTAGGATTCAGGCTGGACCTCATTATCTGTGGGTTTTCTTCCCGTATAGTTGAGAGTTTCATTAGGATTCAGGCTGGACCTCATTATCTGTTGGTTTTCTTCCCGTATAGTTGAGAGTATCATTAGGATTCAGGCTGGACCTCATTATCTGTGGGTTTTCTTCCCGTATAGTTGAGAGTTTCATTAGGATTCAGGCTGGACCTCATTATCTGTGGGTTTTCTTCCTGTATAGTTGAGAGTTTCGTTAGGATTCAGGCTGGACCTAATTATCTGTGGGTTTTCTTCCCGTATAGTTGAGAGTTTCATTAGGTTTGAGGCTGGACCTCATTATCTGTGATTTTTCTTCCTGTATAGTTGAGAGTTTCATTAGGATTCAGGCTGGACTTCATTATCTGTGGGTTTTCTTCCCGTACAGTTGAGAGTTTCGTTAGGATTCAGGCTGGACCTAATTATCTGTGGGTTTTCTTCCCGTACAGTTGAGAGTTTCTTTAGGATTCAGGCTGGACCTCATTATCTGTGGGTTTTCTTCCCATATAGTTGAGAGTTTCGTTAGGATTCAGGCTGGATCTCACTATCTGTGGGTTTTCTTCCCGTACAGTTGAGAGTCTCGTTGGGATTCAGGCTGGACCTCATTATCTGTGGGTTTTCTTCCCGTATAGTTGAGAGTTTCATTAGGTTTGAGGCTGGACCTCATTATCTGTGGGTTTTCTTCCCGTACAGTTGAGAGTTTCGTTAGGATTCAGGCTGGACCCATTACGTTTGTGGCTGTGCCAGGTCGTTCCAGCAGCTGAGCCAAGGGTTCCGCCGGCAGAGCTGGGCGGCGGCGGCCTGGTCCGGCCGGGAGCAGCACTCCCGCCTGCTGCACCGCTGGCTGCGGGAGCAGCAGGGGCTGCGGGAGAGGGCAGCCCGGGCCGAGGAGCAGGCTCATGCCGCCGCCGCCAGAGAGCAGGAGCTGCGGCTGCGGCTCCAAGCCGCGGGGGAACCGTCGGTCGACGGGAGCCGCTCCACCACGGAGCCGCATCTCGCGGTCAGTCCGCCCGCCCCCCCCTGGCTCAACTTCCGGGCCCTGCACATTCACACTTCACGAACGAAAATACGCCAGAAACATAAAACCAATATTTTCAGCGTATTAACTTACATTTTATTTAGTCCTTTCTTTACCGGAGTTGTGTGTGGCTGTTTACATTGCAGTTTCAATGTGAGTTCAAAAAATAAAATAATTTGCGCATTTTAAAACTTTATATTTCTGCAGTTTTTTTGTGTGACTTATTAATGAATTGTTTTTTTTCTCATAAACCAAATCTCATCTCAAGAAATTTTTTTCAAAAATTTTTTTTAGTTATTTTATTTGAGATGCGACAGTAGTGTACCCACGGGACAGATCTCAATCCAGACTTTCTTTAATTATCATTCAATCATATCAATACTTTAATGAACAAATAAATTTAAATTTTAAAGCCAAATAGATAGAATCAGTACATATCAGTTTTATTTGTTAAAAAATATTTATCTATCGATTCAAAGCTGGTAATGGATATAGATCATAATGTTACAAACGCAAGAGACAAGGGCGCGACACGCGCTAGGTACCAAGGTGCATGGTGGTCCCTGCACGGCCACTGACGTCACACTAGCGTTGCTAGATCTCACCACCCCCTACACCCACTCCCTCTTTTAGTCGGTGCTGTTATCTATCCCTTAGTAGCCTGGGAATTCTGCGGGCATAGTGAGGCTGCCACGTGGAGTGGCACAAATAAGTGCTGCTGTTTTGATCCTTCGGGTGTCGGGTCAGCCTGGGAATACGCGACACGTCGCAACCACTCCAGTCATTTCCAGAAAGACGGCCACGGGTATAAAAGTGGCGATGCCAGCCTCCACGGGAGTTCAAACAGGCGAGTTGAGTGAAGTGCGAGTTCGGCAAGCGGAGGAACGCGAGCGACGGAACTGTGAGTTTGTGACTGAGTGGCATGAGACTATGTGTGAACATGTGCGAGGTAAGGGGCGAACCACTGTTGAGCCTAGCTCCATTGAGGATTGTGAACTGTGGACTGGACAGATGCTTAGTGATTTGTGAACAGACATTAAGTGTGGTGATTTAATTATTAATTTAAATATTAGTAGCATATAATACTGTATAAAATTAATTGGGATAGCCCTAACTAAGTTTACGAATAATTAATAGTAATAAAATAATAATTAAATTAGTAAGAATAAAACAATAGAATTCAAATATTCAAAATTAAAATTGGTGTTAGAAACTGTAGTTAGTTTTGAGTGTAGTAAGGTTGGTGTTAGTTTTGAGTAGAAGCTTAGGTTAGCTCATAGGTGAAATTATATTGTTGTAATAAGATAGTAGTGATAGTGATAGATCAATAGTGTTTGTGGACAAGGAAGATGGGTGTCGACAAACTTAAAAGTGTAATGGCTTTCTGGGCCAAGTTTAAAATTATATGAAGGAATTGAAGAATAAAATAGATAGAAACCAGGAGGAAATGAAGTGTGGCCAAGAGGAGATGAAGAGTGAATTAAGAAACAGCCCAAAAGAGATGAAAAGAAACAGAAAGAAATGAAGTAGATTGACGAAATCATTATCCAGTTGGAAGGTAAGTGCAGAGTTTGGAGCAGCATCTCGTACAACAAGAACAGCAACTTGTCAGACAGGAACAACAGCTAATTCAGCTTGAACAGGCAACTGAACGGCGTGTAAAAGCTTCGACCAAGGATCTTAAGGGCCTTCCAGAGGCCACTCAAGTTTCAAGTCTTCGTGGACAGCGTACAGAAGACAGTTCGAGGCGGCTGCAGAAGTAAATGTTTGGGGCAAGGAAGAAAAGGCTATGGCACTTATCTTGGCCCTGCAAGGATCTCCACTCGAGCTGTTACAGACCATAACAGTTCCAGACCAGAAAGACTATGGAGTACTAGTAGAAGCCCTAGAGCTGAGGTATGGCGACCAACACATGGGTGTATAGAACAGCCCTGAAGACTCATCAACAGCGATCTTCAGAAATTCAGGAATTCGAAGCTGATATTGAGCGACTTGTGCACCTCGTCTACCCAGAAGCATTAACAGAGTTCAGCCAGCAGCTAACCACCAGTGTCTTTATAGATGGACTCAGAGATGCAGAGGTTCAGCAAGCTCTTCATATGGCTCGCCAAATAAATACCCGCGATGCTCTTGTTCACGCCCTGGAAATCGAAGGGGCCTACATTGCCTCTAGAAACATGAGAATCAGGACGAGGCAAGCTGTGACAGAACCTTACCACAAAGTGAATGGGAGCTCAAGTACTAACGAAGAGATTATCCTCTGGTTATTAAGAATGTTGGAGTGGTGTAGTGCATAGTTGGACTCAGTGTGCTTGTTCTTGTGTGTTGCAGGAGCTGAGAAGCCAGAGGAAAGTCAAATTTTTGGAACTGCAGTTGAAGCAAATGGAGGAGAAGGCCAGCAAGCAGGAAGAGTACATATCAGTGGTGGAAAATGAGTTGGCAGATCTACAGAAGAACTGGGAACAAGCACAGCTTTTATGGCAGCAAACTCAAGTAAGAAACTGTTTTGTGTTGTCTTGCACTGCTGTTTGCAAGATGCATTATCACCATTCTTGTTTTTAGTTTACTTTCTGTTTGAGTTTTTAATTTAGAAATGTTAATATGTCTGATACTGATATTGATTCTTACCTCAATTTCCAGCTTGATAATTTTTCTGGAACAGTGGTTTACAAAGTTTTTGAGTTTAAGGTTAGTTACACAATATTTCATGTGTCATGGCTAAGGAAGTCAAGATATTGTCTAATGTGGTTTTAAATTAAAGTAAATAAATGAATAGTAAAAAGACTACATAGGATAGTTTTGACAAAATTCTCCATCTCAACACTATGTTGTACACTACTATGAACCAACAGAATGTGCTACATGACAATATTGTCTATGTTTATTTTCACACTTTAATCAACACTGTAGTGATATTTGGATGAAATAAAATTCTAATTGCCATTAAACAAGACATTTTAATAAACAACTTCAGCCACATCTAGATACATGCATTCCATGAATTAAAAAACATTGTAAATAACTACCAAGTACGATTTTCTACAAGTTGGAACATAATTTTTGGAATTTGCGTGTACATATAAATGCAACAGGGTGGCTACTATCTTAGTAGTATCAAATTCCAGTTTTTTTTTCAAGATTTTTCAAAATTATTTCATTTAATTTTCAGACTTAACCAAACTTAGTCCATAAAATTTTACATTGAAATTAATTACAAAATTCTATATTCATACTCAAATTATCGTAACATTTTCTTGTGAAAACAATTTGGTAACATTTACATGGTGCCTTGAAGATGAGAGCATAAATTGAAAGAATAGTTTTATTTAAAGTCAAACATAACAGGTTTATACATAGCAAAGTGTATCAATTGAATTAAACTTTTGACTGTCTAAATTTCCTGATACACTTTTTCTGACATCATATTTTAAAAACCACAGTATTTCATTGTATTTTGCTAATTTCTCACTTCACCATTTTTTTGTGTCCCTAATCATCTGTGTAGAAATATACACAATTTTTGGTATATAAATATCTGTGGTCAGGAATACACTATTTTTTGCCTAGTTTAACTGTACTTCCTTTGATTTTTATGAAAATATTTGTGTAAGAATGTTAAAGGAAAATCAGAAAGTTAAATTAACTAGTGAAGTCATGTTTTATCGCATAATTGTTGCACTCTCATAACCGTCACACCTATATTTTAGGGCGTCAAAATTTATATAAAAAAACCTCTTGCGTAAACATTGCATGATGTTTTTGGTCCCGCTATTAGATTCCGAGTGCTTTGTGTGGGTATTTTGCTGTATAAAACGATGTATTTTAAAGTAGTAATCTAATATTTATTCGGACATTACTAATTGCGTATTTAATTAATGGAAATTTGAAGTTGTCTGATGTATAAATTTTCTTTTAAAGACGTTTTTAAACGTTCTAACGTTTATCGTTCATTTGCGTCGCTGCGGTGTACTGCTTATAAAAATGTAACCAGCGCTAGTTGGCATCATTCATGTTTGGTTTTGTGTTGCTTCCCGTATAGAGCGCGCATACGTAGTCGAATATCAATACCTAGCCGATTGAATGCAACACGCGCTGTCTGTTGAGTGCCGTGTTAACTACATTTGATGGCCTGCACTCTTTCGTGGTAAATGTGTACTACGACGATAGTTTTGCGTTATTTCACGTTCACGTTCACATTCACATTTAAAGTTGAAGAAAGGTTTTTGTTGCATGACTTATTAATTTAAATTCTTTGGCGTGCTCTTTTATACTTCACGTTTTAAATAAACGTACTTTCAACGAACAGGTTTTGTTTGTATGAATAATTACCTAACAGAAAAAAATTCTCTTTCTCGCATAAACGTTGCACCCCTACTTTTCAAACTTGATTTTAGTATAAAATGTACAACGATTATGCGATAAAACACAGTAGTCTTGCACATTACAGTGTCGCTTAATAAATTATGCGGGACCCACTACGCAGATAGATGATCGAAACTCCTGGTTTTGGCACTCTTAACACAACATTTGCCAACATATGTTAGATTTTAAATAAACATAAAAATGGGAATTGGTTTTACTTCTAGTCCCCATCTAATCTACTGACATCACTTCTGGGAATACATACATCAGTCCACATTAGCTGACTTGTAAAACAATAAACAATCAATGTAAAGAATATACAGTAATAAATGTGGTGTATTTTTTTATACACAACAAAATACTGTTATCTTTTCAGGAAGTAGTCTTATTTTACTATTATGCAGGTAGATATGTACCAAATTTTATAGAATATTAAATAAATACTGCATTATATCTTGAAGTTAATTAATGTCTCTTTATTGGTAAAGATAATGATTTTTAATTAGCACATTATTTCAAGTTTCTTAAGATTATCATCTTTTTAGTTACTTACAGCAATTTATTTTAAGAATGTCAGCATTAATTTTAATCAACTAGTTTTTACATCTAATGTACCTTAATCAGTGGCGTCTCGTCAGGGCAAGCAAGGCAAGCAGTGCTTGCCCAGGCAGTTTGCAGACAATGTATTTTTTAAATAAATATTTTATTCAGAATAGTATTTTACTTTGGCTCGTGCAGTTAGGTGTAGTATTTTTTACATTATCTTCTTGGGACCCAATACTGTGCGCTGTGCGCTATAAGAAAAGAACTCGTCGACACACAAAACATGCTGTTTTAGAAGCGTTGCTAGGTTTAGAAGCGCTGGTAGGACCGCTTTCAGCAGGAAGGCTGCCGCAGTAGTTTCCTTTCGGAAGGGGGGTGGCATGGTACAAAGGTTCGAGGAGGGGATTGGCTGTAAAAACACGTGGTAGAAGCTACGAAGGTAGCGCTTTCTTGCCGAACTCAAGCGAACATGGCCGAAGCAGACGGTGGAATTCTTCCGCCGACTGCTTCGGCTATGTCCGCTAAAGTTCGGCAGGGCAGGTGGCGAGGTGGCGTTTCAGTCGGTGGTCGTCTCTCAGGGCGCGCGCATCTCTCTCGCGGGCTGTAGGCTGGGAGTTCCCTGCGTCCTATTGGGTAACCAAGGCTGGCAGTGCGTGAGGGATTTTTGGGCGTACAGGAGGCGGCCTAGCAGTGCCAACTGCTACCGACCGCGTCCCGCGGGTGGCGGATACGGGATCCTAGCTCGAGAGTTGCAATCTCGCTGGAGTGACTGTGAATAACCACGTACCAGCTAACAGAGTTTATGATCACGTATGAAGATAGTTTATTTTGTGTTGGTACAAAAAATACCAACATTTAATTTTTACTATTCTAGTACATTTTTATGAGCTTCTTCTCTTTATTTTAAGTACTTACTTTGCCATGTGTTGTCTGTTTATATATTTTGTACCAGATATCGATGATACTACACTCCCACTTAGTATATAAATAATGTAGAGTAGGTATTTTATTATCAGAATAATATATGCCAAACATTATTATTTTTCAAAAATAGTTTATAATTTTAAAAAAATGTCATTTTTTCTACCATGGAATAGTCAATTTTCAGTTAAGAAAACTACTTAAATAGCACCCTTTTGTACCTTTAAATCCATATTTTCCCGGGGGAGGGCCCCCGGACCCCCCCCCCCCTCCCCTCCACCGTGTTTTGGGGTGAACGGAGTTGTTGCTTTCCCTCATGTAAACCTCACGCCTCGCCACTGACCTTAATCATACAAATAACAAATTTGTTTTTTTTTGTCAAATTCTCATATGATAGTTCAAAAAGAGTGTGTTATGTGTCTTAGTTTACCATTTATTGGAAATTGGAATTGTCCTTAGTCTGAATAATTTACTAAATGTATGGTGAATTATAAACATGAGAATATTCTATATACATAATTTTAAGAATGCATATTATTTACTAATACAGCTATTATTTCATTATTTGTAGGCCTGTATGAATATTCAAAATTTCAAATACCCAAACAAATAGTTTAGTATTCATATTTTATTTTATTTCAAATAGTTATTCTTTGAAATAACAAATATTCAACTGCATTCAAAGTGTAGTGATGCTGTTCCATATTACCTTGAGTAATTATCAACATTGAATTTAACAGTCATTGATGAACAATATAAATGTGTGTATATCCAGTTTCATTTTACTAATGGGACCATTATAATTAGTCGTACTTTATTTCAACTTGTGATTAGCGAACAACAGAAAGGCTTTAGTTCAGATAGTAGATGGCCTGTATTCAATAATTATTTTATAATTTGAAAACAAGTATATAAAGATCATTTTGCAAACACTGCTTTTTAATAATTAAAAAAAAAAAATAAAAAAATCTGAAAACATTCTCCTTTAATATTTTTGTTGTAGTATTTATAATCATCAATATGAAATATTTATTGCCAATGCACAACAACATGTACAAGAATTAGTTAAAATATGACTTTCAAACCATCATAAAAATATTTAAAATATTCATCTACACTTGTGCTTTTCAAATTTGATATTCATATTCGAGAATATTTTTATATTGGTTGAATATAATTGGAACTAAAAACTGATATAAGCACAGACCTATTTATTGTGAATTTGTGTTGTGTTGAATGACGTTTCCAATATTTTTTTATTCAATGTTAGTGGAAAAAAACTTTCATTTTCTAATGATTTTTGTCCAAGCTCTGTTATAAAGTGATTGTGTTACAATTTCTAGTATTTTAGTTTTTCAGTTTCAATTGGTGTCCATCCATTATTTGGAAGCAGCTGTTTCACTGTGTCATAAATTAAACTGGTTTTATTACAGTTGTTAGAGTCACAAGAAAGAGCTGACGTAAAAATTACTTCGCAAGATATTGCATCAACTGATCATCTCAAAGGCACCAGCGAACCATCTAAAAGTGCCAGAGAAGAATTGCAGCAGGTACAATTCAAGGGAAAAAAAAACTTTAATTTTTAATTTTTTTAGTAAACATAGTTAATGTTTGGTTTCAAATTCTAAGGGTTTATAGTTTTTTACTTGTTTGTCTAGTGCTACTTGTAAATGACATGTAGAGTAGAAAAGTGTCTTGAGTTCAAGTAATTGATTTCAATAGTTTTTGATAGATGAATTTTTTATTTAGCCCTCTGAATTCTCTTCTCAAAGTATTTAGAATATTGAACAAAATGTTTGTTAACATAATATTGTTTTCATTGCTGAGCTTATTGTTTTTTATTTTAGTTCCATGGGTTTTGTATGTCATGCATGTTCCGTCATAGAACATATCTAGATAATTTTGAGGTATGAAATTTAGATGTCAGTCTAAAACTAATTATTCAAATATTAAAATTTGTAAAGGTAATATTAAATATACATATAGTTTATTTAGAAAATTGCAATTTAAAATATATATTAAAATCAAAATAATAGTTACTTATGTCATAAAAAATTAGTGAAAAAATTACAAAATGTTATTACTAATTAGTACATAACTTTATTTATTTGTAGGACGTAGTGATATTTCTTACAAAATATAATTTAGTTATGAACGATTCTGTTCAATGTAATCAGTTCAAACAATTTTAATGAAATTTGCCATTATTTTTCTTTTCTATGAGTATCTTGAATTTTTTAACTACCAGTAAATTCCTATTAAGAAATTTCTCAAGGTACTTACAAATTAGGACTTACTAACAGGAAAACTTCATTAAAATGGTAAAATTGTATGTATTAATAGGTCCAGTGCTATATTTTTTAAACTTATTATGCAGGAAATGTTTTTTAAGTGGGAGTTTCCTAAGATGCTGTTATTGTATTTAAATCAGATCAATAACATGAAAACCAATCTTTCTACTGAGTGTTAAAATTCAGGACAAATATTTCTGAACTTTGGTTTTCAATCAAATTTATCACTCCTTACTCTTGTAGAGAAAATGTTTTTAAAAGGAAAAATTTAAAGAAAAATTATTTAACTGTAGCAGTGTTTGTTTTCAGGGATAGTTAAATTATTTTGTAATGCCACTTTAGTGACCGATTGACAAAATGACATGTGGGTTTTAGTTAAGTTTTTATGTGGCTGGTTTTTCTTACTAACATGTTTTTTGTAATGTGCAGGCAATGTGCCTTGTAGGGAATCAGGTACAAAGCCTGCTGAAATATGAAGCAGAACTCATTCAACTGAAGGAGAAAGTCTTGTTATTGAGCAAGGAGGTGGAAGTGAAGGACAGTCTCCTCCAGAAAAAAGATGCAGCCATTCTTGACGTGCAAATTGAACCTGCCAAGCTACAGGATACTTGCGAGTCATCTTCTGAGCAGCCACATGATAAACTCGCTCTCAAGGTTTGTCTATTTCTCTATATTATTACTCAGTCAGGGTGGACAGTACATATCAGGAAAAACATATGTTAGAAAAGAGAATTGAAATGAACTGATTACACAAAGGCTCAGCCTGTACCAGAGAATGGTCCAGGGCCGAGTCAGCAGGACGACCGCCCAGGGTCCTACACCTGCACTTTTCAGTTTTATTTTCCTTGTTTATCTAGTTTTATGTGCAAAATTCAGACTAAAAAGAGGAAGAATTGAATTGAATCGGCATTGATTGGAATTGAGTTCACATGATTTCAAACATTTTATTGCTTCATATATTGACTCAGTTCCACCAAAATTTGATTGTTAGCATTTATAAAACTAACCAGCTTTTAATTCTTTTACAAAAAGAATATCACTATTTCTTAAGATCAATTAGCAAAACCAAAGTTGGGATGTAAGTTCCCTGTTGACGTAAAAAAGTTTTAAAAAGTTTTTTTTTTGGGGGGGTGAGGGGGGGGGGGAGCCCCTAAATCTCATTGTGTATTCCATACTCCCGAGGCCCCTCTAATAATATTTAAGCCCCCCCTCCCCAACACCTCCAATGTAAATGGTTCAGGAACCTGCTAATTTTATGACTGCTACTGCTGTTAAATGTACAATACATATTGTACTTGGCTTAAGTATTCTTTTTAATGCAGTGTATTTTTTTGGCAGTTGGGACTGAATTCCATTTTCAATTGTCCCTCGGATATTGATGTGAGAAACAACACCTTTTGCTTATTCTTCAGGCTAATTGTTAATGAGTAAAAATGTCTTGTCATAACATTATTTAATTGTGACTGGCTACGTTGCAAAGCAGCCCCAAAATTTGTTTGGGTGGTTTTCTTCAGAAATATTTCAAGTTTTGGTCTGCAAAGTATTATAAGAGACTTGGAAAAGTCAGGTGATTCAATTTGTGGGTTTTTATGGACATCCAGTTTATCATTAATTTTTTAGTGATGTGATGCATAGTTTCTTAGTTGTTTTGGAATGGTAATTTAGGGCCTAAGAAAAGTAGTAATGTTAGCAAACCAATTTCAACCAAATACACTAAAGTCAAATCCAGAAGATGAAAATTGTAGATACAATATGATATTTTTTTATCAAAATTGGTTAACTAGAAGTTTTATAAAACTATACTTTATTTTAAAAAGGTGTATTTGTTTTAATAATAGATAAATTTACTGTGGTTTTGATAGGTATATTATCAGATTTACAAACATTTTGTTGTATAAATTTTTTTTTTTTATGTTATGCATAACGTGAAAATTTTTTCGGATTGATAACTGAGGGCCTAAGTAAACTGGTAACATTCGAAAACCTATTTGAACAAAATGAACTAAGGACTACAGTTAAATCTTAAAGTTTATTTGAAATTTCCAAATTTCATTCGAATCAGTTCAGTGGGAAAAAAGCTAATAAGTGGACACAATTACAAACAACAGGAGGCCACCACGCACATTAGAAGTGAAAGTAATTACTTTAGTAGTCCACTTCAATGATAAAAAAAATCAATTCGCATGAACGATAAAACTAAACTTAAAGTACGCAATAACATACTAAATACCATGGTGGGTACGAAGTGTGCATCTGAGAGATGGCCCGAGTGTTTCCAGCGGGCCGTATCCACCAGGAGCGGCGGTCAACAGAATAAGTGTCTCGGAGAGGAGATTTACTAACATAGTTTCTTTTAGGTTTGGTGTGTAACTACGAAGCTGTGTCAGCAGTAAAATATTATTTAAAATGTTGGGCATCTTAATTTAATAAAACACATTTTTTTTTCTTTCAAAAACATACACAATGACATACTAAAAAAAAAACACCAATGCTTTTGGAAATGTTTCTTCAAATTTTCTCAATTCCAATTGCATTTTTCAATGAGAAAACGCTTTGCCATTTCCAGTGTAACGAAAAATGCAGCATTGTAGCATCGCTTCACTTACCCCAGCTCGAGTGTGAGGAGTGGGGCACCCAGTATTCCCTTTCTCTCTCTGATGAGTCGTTTCCCTACTTGCTTCACTGGCTGTTAAGAAGTTTGGCTTTAAAAAAAATGAGAAAATTTACTGCATGCATTGGTTATCTTTTAGGTGTAATATAGCTTGTTTTGACAGGATGCTGAGTTGGGATTGTGCTGTGCAGGTGACGTTGGAGAGTTTGCAGACAATCGTGAGTCAGAAGGAGGAAACGATCAGTCACTACAAGAACTTGCTGAAAGAGGCTCGCGCTGAGCACAGAGAGGCTTCAGCCAAGCTTCAGGAGGAGGTGCAAGCCCTCCAGATGGCTTTAGTCATGCAGGAACAGGAGTGCAACAGGTAGTACTTCTGTTCTGCAATGGTAATTACGTTGCATCAAGTGTGTGTACAGTGAAAGGGTTTTAATCCGGCATTCCGTGGTTCAGCGCGTTCTGTAATCCGACCCCAAAGCAGCTCACATTTTATTAGGGTGAATTCCATGTATTGACTTTGGCTGCCAGTTGCATTAATGCGCTGCCTGAATTTTTAGTTTTCTCACAGTTTATTGTTACAGTCAGTTTCCATTTCAGTACGGTGTTTCCTGTTTTCTAGTGGGTTACATTTTACATTTCACATTTTGAATTCTTGTTAAAAACTATGTTGACGTTAAATAAACCCGAAAAATTTGCGAAGCCGTAGTCAGCGTAATGCACCATGTCCATTCCAGTGACAGTTGTTAAACTTGTGTAGGAGCATCAAGTCGTAACACCACGTTAGCTTGTGATTTCTCATGTGGGACACAGGTGTATGTGTAAGAGACATGGAATCATGTCTAGTTTAGTGTTAGTAGCAGCTGGTACGCCTGGAACTAATCCAAAGTTTCGCCAGGGCAAAGGAGTCACCTAAGCCCCTTCCGCCTAATTATCATACCTTACTTTTGCACGCCCCTCCAATTATGGTGCCTTAAAAAATCTTGACTCCCGAGGCACACTTCTTGGCTGCCACTTCTTAAATTCGAGCCTGGTTAGTAGCCTACAGTGAGCACTGTACGTTGTATTAGTTTTGCATTGAGGTGAACAGTGAAGTGAATGGTTTGCAGCACGTAATTCAGGTTTCCTTATTAAGACCCTAACTTCCCGTCTCCCATGGTGATTAATGACATAGGTGGTAGTGTTTTTATTGATGTAGGTTACAGTAGAATTATAATCATTGACAGTTCTGTTTTGCTCATATCTTTATAACCATTGTAGGTTATTAGAGTTATTAAGAATACTGCTTATATGTAGTGAAAAAAAATTTATCATCATAGATTCAAATTAGGTGAAGATGAAATGAATATGAATATTCTGTATTAAGCTTGCATCTCTAAATTTATTTGAAAAAAATTTTTTTGATAGTTGATAATGCAATGTTTTTATGTGAACTTAGTGATGAAATTAAACAGGTCAAAATATCTGTTTAATCTCATCGCTGAGTTCGCTTATTGTCGTGTTGTCCAGATTATTATTGTCCAGGTTGTTCCAATCGAGTGGAAGAGAGATAGATGAGGCGCAAGCATACAATGAGTGTAATGGGACACTTTTCCGTGCGTGCAGCCGATGTTCATCTATTTATTATACGTTGTCACGTCAAAGAAGTACATGTTTATTAGTGTTATTAAATACATGAAACACACACACACACACACACGTGTCAAGTTTGTATGAGAGACATGCTTGCAGCAACGTGTGTGCAAACCAGTGTTAAATACAGACTGCTTGCAAAAACACAATTCCTGCTGCTTGTGTGTATCTTACTTACTTTTTTTTTTGATCTTGAAGAAAGGCGAGTGTTGCCTAGGTGATGGTTACAGGAGAGTTCATTCTTGATAATACTGGCATTAGAATTCCCCAATTTAACAGCCGTTTAACATCTACCCTATGTACATACCATAATTAGAATAATATAATTTTTATACTCATTTCTAATTTCAATAAAATTGATAATCTTAATCTGTAAAAGTGTAGCTATTAAGTGTAATTATTTTTCACATAAGCCTACAATATGTGTTGTTTTCTTGTCAAATTTATCACAATGTCGGCAATTAGTAATTTTATTATAATATCTATGTTACATCAGAGCGGTAATTGAGCGTGACGTGGCAGGCTGAAGGGCGGGCCGGCAGGCCCCCTGCAGCCCAGCCTGGCCGCGCTCCAGAGGCAGGTGCAGAGGAACCAGCAGCTGCAGGAGGAGGCGGAGGAGATGCGGGCCGCAGCTGCCCAGCTGGGAGCGTGCCGGCAGGAGGCGGACCGCTGGCGGCGGCTGGCGGAGGACCGGCTCTTCCACCTGGGCGAGATGCGACGCAGGTGTGCCCCGCCAGGGTGTCTGCAGGGCCGTGACAGTCTCTGAAAAGTCCCGAAATAAACTGCAACGAACCTGGAAGTCACGTAAATTTTAATTTCCAACCACCTTTTCTCTTGCATTTTTTTCACGGCTCACTTCAGTTCAGGGCTGGTGCAAAATAAATTTGCGCCCTAAGCGAAAAAGTTTAATGCCCCCCCCCCCCCCCCCCCAACCCCCCTTCCCCGCAGCCGGACAACCCAAAAAAATCTTCCTTGCCTCAAAATACATCACGTAAGCCTAAGATTTTGTCAACAATCAAATGTAATCAGGCTTGTGTTTTTTTTTTTTTTTTTACTTATTACAAATTATAAACAGGTCACCGTGGACTTTAAATAATTACTTATATCAATATAAACATTCCAAACTGTTACAAAAATCCATTTTCATCTAGTTTCAATAATCGTTAAACATATTATATCAGCTGTTATGTGTCGTGCTGCGCCGCCCCCAGCTACTTGGCGCCCTAGGCGGTTGCCTAGTTCGCCTATATGGACGCGCCGGCCCTGCTTCAGTTTATAGTCACACATTAGATATAGATATTTGGAGACTGTCTACTTAAATCATGTGTAAATCATCTCTAAAAATGCACTTTTCTGCAAATAGTAGATGTATTTTGGTTTGTGTTCGATTTGGTTTATCATAAATAAAAATGACTTTGTGATATAAAATATTTGTAAGAAGATTTTATTAAAAGGTCATAAAAAAAAATTCAGTAATTGGTCCACCAGATATTTGTAGATGCCCTGTTTATGCCAAATTGTTTAGTCAGAATAACTTAAGACTAATGAATTTTAGACAAAGTTTGTTGGTACCAATTGACTGTAAGAAAAATAAAATTTAGGCCAAGTGGCTTTATGCCAAATGATTGTTACGTAACATTTTTAGGTCAAGATTTGTGCACCTGTCTGCTCAGTGTTCAGAAGTGGTATAATGAGAACACCTGCCCGTGGTTGATACTTAATTCGTACACTGAATTCTTACGGGCTGGGATGGGCACAAAATGATATAAAAATGTACTTTTTAAACTTATTACAACATTTTCAGGGCCATCGAGAGAAAATAAGGGCCTGGGACTAAATAATTTTGTTGAGTCCGCTCCCCATTACTGATTTTACAACTTTTCAAATCCCACAATTTAAAAAAAGCAGTGGCCTCAACTGTAAAAGTGATTTGTGGATATTGCATAAGCAATAAGTAGGGACAAGATTATATGGTGAATTGTGATAAAACAGAAATAACACTGAAAAGCATGTCAATACACAAGTAAATACACCATAAAACACCAAAATGCAACTAAATTCATGAAATAAAATCAGCATTTTTATTTAAAACATTAACTCAATTCACAAAACTATAATCTTTTAATATATTAACTTCTGAGAGTGTAATTTATTTAGCATGAAGTTTGTACCAAAATGTTTGTACTAATTAGATTGCAAATTTTTTAAACTTTTTATGATCTTATTAGTGACTTATTATTTACATTACAATTTTTGGTACATTTTCCAAACACACAAATACTTTCATATTTTTTTTTGTTCCATATAATTAGACAAGCTTATTACAAATCATTTTATTGTAATTATTGCGAAGTGTAACATGTATCAGTCAAAAGGACACAGTTTAAGTGAAATAAAACCATAAAATCTCTAAGGTTTTAATTTAATTCTGTTATCAATATACCTGTAATTTTTGTCCTTTTAGCAGAGTAAACTCATGCATCAAAGTAATTTTTGAAATCAATTGGGCATAGAACCTGGGCTCCGGGAATTTTTCCTCCACTGCCCTTCTCTCTTGAGAGACTGGATGTGCTCTGACTAATATACGAACTCACAAACTACAGATATTTGCCTCCCTCTGGATTTGATTCTCCAAGGAGGTCAAAGCCAGAATTTTTGCTTGTGGAAAACGTGGATGTTGCAGTGAATTGGTGGGTGTTCTTGTGCTCCTGTTTGCAACACCAGCGTGTTCAAGAACTGCCCTATCTTACCACACAACCCTCATTCAACATTATTGCGGTGTAACAACTTCACAACATTGGACTCACTTTCAAAAGGACCTGGGTTCAAATCCTGGTTCATACAACCTGATCTCAGTTCTCCATGGTTGTCCCCAAAAAAATATATGTCTGTCTCTAATGACCTTGTTGTCTACGGGATTTTAAACTAAAAATACGTATCCACCTGTTACATGATTTTATATTTTTTAATTCAGGCCAATTTCATTTATAAAATGGGAAAATTTGGTGGTATTGTTTTAATTTTTATAAATAAAGTTTTTTCACATACAACATCTTTTTTTAATAAATCATTAAATAAAATATGATGTACTTGTTCAATCAGAATACAATTTTGATAAGGACAAATAAAGCATTTACATTTTTTTTTATTAGTAAAATAATTGGTAGTAAGTATGGCCTAAGAAAGAAATAGCAGAACATTAAAAATAAATCTTCAAGTATTTGTGTGTTGTTCAAAAATGCACTAAATGCTAGAAATGCTAGAGAGGCAAGATAAAACAAATCAAAACTTATTTTTCCTACCTATTTGGTCAATACATTTTGGTAAAAACTTAATGCCAAATAAATAACCTGCATTGGACTGAATATATGAAAAGATCATATTGCTGTGATTTCAGTTACATTTTATTAAATTGCTCATTATTTTCGTGATTTTAGTTGCATTTGTTGCTATATGGTGTATTAACTTGTATTTTGGTGTTACCGGTGTGTTGGCATGATTCATTGTTAGGGGCATGCAGATTTCGCGAAAAGATTTCGGGACTAGATGGAAGTTAAAACACTGTAGCATTTTCTGTGTTTCGTGATTGGCAGAGTTTCTTTCAAGTACATATTGATTGTAACAACACCTATCATAGTGATTCAGTGCGGCAGTAAACGCGTCCTGAGTGGCTCGATCAAATAAGGCAACGACTTCTCTCGCAGAAGGCCGCCAATCACAAGGAAGACACCACAGGTGCGGGTATACCTTTTTGCAGTCTAATAAGTGTTCAGATATTTTCGTGAAAAATGCCTGCCCTTACTCATTATTTTGTTTTTGCTGCAATCCACCGTGTAATCTTGTCCCCCACCTAGTACGCTATAACACCTTTGTTCCCCACCGCCGGTGGTTGCAGGCTGGAAGAACAGCACCGCAGCGAGCTCCAGACGTACCAGGAGGAGGCCCAGAGCTGCCGTGAGGAGCGAGACGCCTTGGAGCAGCAGCTGGTCTCTGCCCACGAGGAGCTGGGGCACGGTCCCTCCGCCATCCTCAAGAACACAGTCGCCGTCTTGAAGGCTCAGCTGCAGGAGAGGGACGGGAAGATGATGCAGATGTCGCAGACAGTTCTCAACCTGCAGGTAGACATGCGTAATTAGGAAATAGGTATATCGTGCACCAGCGGTGCCAGAGAAGTTTATGTTAACGAATTTACGACTAGAGCTAATGAAAAAAAAATGTAAACCCGCGTAAAGTACTGTATTTACTCGCAAATGAGTCACCCCTTCATATGGGTCACATCCTTAATTTTGGGCAAAACAAATCTAACTTTTTTTCGGTAAGAGTCGCCCTCGAATATGAGTCGCGCCATACTTCTGTCTCCAGTAGAATACAAGTGAAGTCTTTATGCTCCATGTCTCAGATTATTGCCACGTAAGAAACAAGGTGTCCTTCCCCTTTTCATCCTTTATGGCCCTTCTCCCTCCTCCCTATCAAGCACTGTCTAACAAAAATACAATGGAAAGGTGTTTCCCTTCCCCCCCCCCCCCCCTTTTTTTATCCGTCACCTTCCCCAAGAGAAAAGACCACCGTTCTTCAACAATAACAAGCATCTTTACAGCAATTTTGTCATGAATGAAATGTTGCAGTATAAAGCATAGGAAATCCCACGCAAAAACAATGTTTGCACACAGTTGTGTCAAAAAAACCTGTCGAGATAGAAACGTGATGTTTTAGTATGGTGCCAGTTCAAGAACATTTAATGCCACTGATACACACGCACGTACTCCCTTTGCCTCTTTCATGCGCTCTCTCTCTCTCTCTCTGGTTGGTTTATTTTTAAATTCCCCATTTGCCGAGCGTCAAAGCCTGGCTGCAGACAGCCACGTCACTTACCGGCGCCAGCTGGTTAGCCGCACGACAGTTGGCAAATGTAGCCTAACAACACAGTTCATGATGCTTACACACACACACTACTGAGATATTTTAACTAAACAATGTATGTATATTTACTCATGACATATTTATTAAATCCAAACACAGGCTAGTTATTTAAGCACATAGTCAACCACAACTGTGCAATGTTAATTTTTTTATACCCAAAATGAAAAATTTGCATATGTGATGCAGTACATTTTATTAAACAAAAAATCTGCGATCCATATGCAGGTAAATACGGTAGAAGCCTAATAAATATGAAAAAAGTATCATTATATGATCTATATTTTGTGTTAAAAACTAGTTTTCGGAGGGTAAGAATTATTTTTATAATCCTGAAAAAAATAAAATTTTTTGAATCTTTTAATTGTCCAATCATTTTTACATTTTTATGAAATTAGGATGTTGATTGTAATTTGGGTTCAAAGTCAAGAGTATAAGGCCAAGGCTCTCAACATAGTTCCACTAAGGTCACAGGGCCTAGAAATTAATTTGTCTCTATGGTACACACAATGAATCCTACGCCGGTATCAACTAAGCAACAAAAATTACGCTAAAAAATTAGTTATTTTTTTTGCTTAACGTGATTGCAATACTCTACTATCTATGTTATACATCTGTTAATTTTATAATTCATACTGAAGTATAGCCAGGTATGATAGTAGCTTAGAAAGATTATTCAACTGATGCAAGAGTATAAAAATTGTATCAGTGTTATTTTATAACATTATTGTCCACAGAATCAGTTGAAAAAACAGATTAAGGCAGAGAAAACATCACAAACTCAAAGTGTTGAAGATTTGCAACAGAGTAAAAGCCTGAAAGAACAGCTATCGACGTTGATGGAGGAAAATAAAAAGCTGAAAGATCAGTTGAATATCAGGTAAGAACTCTAGGAAAAACATTTAATTGGAATTTTTTAAATTAGTTTTAATTATTGATAGTTATTGTTACTTATTTCAATTAGACAGCGAAGGCCAAGGAGAGATGTATCAGCTGAAAGAGTGGCATCAGCTGTGGAAGAAGACTTGAAGAAAAAAGTAGCAGAACTGGAAGAGAAGCTAAAAGAAAAATCTGACACAGATAATGCTGCTGAAGCAAAAAGATTGAAGGTAAATTTAACATTTTTATTATATTTAGTTACTTCTGTATTAAATTGTTTTAGCAGTGGCAAAATTTGTGATAATACAAATTTTTATGTTTTATTGCATAATCGTCGCACATTTTATACTAAAATCAAGTTTGAAAAGTAGGGGTATGATTTTTATATGAAAAGAAACATTTTTTGTTAGGTGAAGTTATTCATAAAAACTAAACCTATTCATGAAAAGTACATTTATTTTAAAAACTAGAGTATACAAAAGCCCACCAAACAATTTTAATTAATAAGTCATGCAACAAAAACATTTTGTTCGATTTTAAATAGAAAAACCAAAACCGTGACCCGAACATGAACCAGAACTAACGCATAAACTATCATTGTAGTACACACCACGAAAGATTGCGGGCTATCAAATGCAGTTAACTCGGCAGTAGGCAGAGCGCGCGTGTTGCATGTAATCGGCAAGCTATCAATATTGATATTCGAATATGTGTGCTCACTCTATGTGGGAATCAACATAACCAAACACAAATGATGCCAACTGGCGCTGGGCTGGCCACATTTTTTGTAAGTTGTACACAGCTGCGATGAAGATGAACACATAAAGGTTATATTTGTTCAGTAATGAAGCAGTAAAGGAAGAAAAAAAAAAAGGAAAAAAACTCCCTGTAGTCCCTGGACTACATCCCGTACCAAGATCTGTTTCACAGTCCCAAAGTCACAGATCCAAAGTTTTCCAAGCATTAGACATTAGAGCAAGGACCGGAGGTTGCACAGAGACCACGTAAAGGGAGTATAGGCCGAACATAGTTAAAGACCCAGAGAGAGGCAAAAAAGAAATGGAGGTTGTAGTGATAGTCCCTACTAGAACAGTTACATGAAATGGCCGGGATAGTACTCAAAAGGTCCGCTGGAGGGCCGAAGATGACAGATTGGGCCACGGGCACAAAGTTTTGCGGCACTAGCGGACAGGGTGCTCTCTGAGGAAGGAAGGTGTTCTCGCTAGCCCAGGGTTTTGAAAGGGGGGAAGGCTAGCGCTGTGCGGTGTCGACTGGAAAAATGGCACCGAGCTGTGTCGAAACAAAAAGCCAGCGTTCTACCGTGTGTGCAGAAATGCACCGTTCACTGGACACTGCGACTTGACAGCAGAAACAGAATGTGCATCGAGGCAGAGTACTTGTGAACCGCTGCTAACGCCGGCGTGGAACAAGGAACAGGGAGAGCCGCCATCGCTGGTCACCGCTGAGAAGCTAGCAGTGATCGAGTCGCCTGTTGAAAACTTAAGTGGAAAAGTTCACACAAGATATCAGTATTCAATAAAAAAAAATTTGTAATATAAACTTTGTAAAAAAAAAGACAGCTATTTTAAAATAGCCTTAATCAGAGAATAAATTGTGCCCAGCGGCACAGTACTTTTGCAATTGGTTCAGGAACCTTATGTTTAAGGTACTGATGCTTCTTCCCTTCAATTTTCAATGTTTTATTAACCTCCTTGTTCTGTGATTGATTGCAATGTTTGTTACCTTATGACTAGACTTGCCACAGCTTTTTAGATAAAACTTATTTTAGTCGATAGCTTTAAACAGGATGTTCCATATTCTGGAAAGTCAGGTAAGTTGGAATAGGTTAAGGAAAGCCAGGGAATTTCAATTTACGTAAATATCCATGAAAACTTCATGGGAATTTCCCAGTGAAATAATTTGAAGGGAAAATTTCATGTTTCAGTCTATCACCCAGTTTGTGAAAGAATTTCTTTAGATGGTGTTTTAGAGCTTAGTCATACATACTAAAATAGTGTGTGCAAAGTTTTGTTAGTTATTAAAAAAATGAAGGAAGTGGAAATAACTATTTGTATTTTTTTCAAAAGATTACAAAATTAATCATTTATTTTAAAAAATTAGCCAGGGTAATTTTAAATTTTGATCAGGGTAAGTCAGAGAAATTTTATAACAGATTTGGTGAACACTCTCTTAAAGCCTACATTAACATATTATGCTCATTTACCATATCATCTTGAAGTTGATAATCTTCGGTGCATTTTAATGAGTTACAGTGTGTGCACATTTGTATACAAAAATTGTTTAGTGATATATGTGTATTTCTTCTTGCTAGTCTGCCGAAGAAATAGCACGATGGAATGAGCGCAAAAAGTGGCAGCAGGCAGTTGAGAAATTAAAGGTCTCTGAAAAAGAAAAAGCGAATGAAGTTGAGAAACTGCAGAAAACCATACAGGGTCTCAGGAGCTGTATTACTCGTCTAGAAAAAGAGAAGAATGTTCTGAGCGCTCGACTCAAAACCGCTAAAGGTAACGTAATAAATATATTTTTTGCAGTGAAACTTCTTTGGCTGCAATGAGAGTAAAATTTCAAGGCTGAATTTTAATTCAACGTTTTTGTGAAACATTTGTTGTGAAACATATCTTATGTGAAAAGGACAGAGAATAGATACTTGGCCAAAGAGATATAAAGAGGGCACTATTGCTGTATACGTTGCTGGGCTTGCTTTCATTCTCCTCTTTGTGTGATGATTCGTCCCCCACCAAAAAAAATATAACCAAGAGAGATAAATGAATGAAAGAAAAAGACAAAGAGTGTGTGCATGTGCTTGTTTCAGAAAATAGATATAGGTATCCTATACAGTCAGTTGTGAATGCCTTGCATTTTATATTTCCTACCAGCACGCTCACGTTCTTCCTTGTTCAACCAGCAGCATAGAGAGTGATATTGAGACAATCCCTGCATTTTCTGCATAGATAGCGCTACCTGTTACGAATTTCATATTTTGTTCAGAGATTTGGTTTGTTTCAAATGGCAGAATTCTTTTAAGAAACAGTAACATGCACAGTTTTTATTTATGGTGTATTTCAATAGTGAGTAATATTTATTGTTAATTGATCATTATTGATATCCTGATCAGTTTTGAAGTGATTAATTATTTTATTAATTCATGTTTAATAGTTATTTTTAATTTTAATTGAATTTATAATAAATATAAAAAAAATATTAGGATTCTTAAAATCTTGAAAAATAAATGAAAGCCAAAAAACCCTGCATTCTGTTCTTTTTAGTAAATTGTCATCTTTCTCTCTTTCTCTCTGCCATTTTACCCCTTATAATATACTTATGAGTTGAGGTTTGAATTGCCTAAGAAATTCTACTTCTATCACATGTAAGCTTACAGAGTTACACGCACTTGTATTTTTATTTAATAATTTTTTTTTAAATTCTACATTTATCTGTTCAATGTTGTGAGCATGGTGTTGTGATTAAATTTTCAATGTTGTGTGTTCACTATAGTTTTAATAAGCTAGAAAATAAAAGAAAACTGTATTTGGTTTTTGCTTTTGTAGTGGTAGGAAAATTTTTAACACTATACATTTTTTTTTATACCATCACAAATTATTATAAGGAACAGATTAGCATTAATGAAGTTTATGAGATTTAATTTAGTCAAAATGTATTTTAAATTGACGACCTGCTACTTTCTGCTGAGTTGATGATGTTGATGCTGAGGGCACCAACTAGCTTTAAATGGTAGACCAGGTGACCTGGTTCGCAGGGAGAGCCAGAATATTAACTCAGGGCGTGATGTGTAGTCGCCAGACAGCAGGTGTTGGGCAGTCAGAGATACCCCCAACTGCTATAGCCACCAGAGACACTAAACTATTAGTGACTGTTAATTGTGGAATTAGAAATATGGCGATTCCGGTAAGAAGAGTTTTATTGACGATTGGCCCTCGTACATGAAGCTGCCTTAGACATGGCTTGTCTAAACCGGAAGCCGTGGCTTGGCGCGGTATGTATTAATTGATCACGAGGTTGTGACTAACAAGAGCATCTTTATGCGGCGATTTTATTGCGGGCCTTCCTGCCTTAGTCCAAAAGCTAGATAAACAGGCATCGCTGATGCGTTGCATTACGTTACAGCATTACGTAAAGACAATGATCACTTAACACGACCTGACAGTACATACATAAATTTCAATACTCTTAAACATTTTGACCATCCCCCAAGGGTGCACTAAAAAACAAAGACACTGACTCGTAAACCTGCGAATACAGGAATAAACCACATAACACCTGGACAGTTACGTAGTATGCATAGATCAACTAACTTGGCACTCGGCCTTAAACTTAAGTTAGAGGCCATATTGGCTGAACAAAGGGTGGGCTCCTAAATTCCTTGGGCCATATTAAATGAAAGGAGTGAGTTCACTGAAGTTGTAAAACGTTAACTGAGGTGGGGGCTAGCCGTGGAGCTGATGAAGGATGATGGTTCACTTACTCGCTGATGATGAAGATGGATAGTGAAGAGCTGCGCGGTGCAAGTACGCGGTCAGCCCCAGTGACGGAAGAAGTAGAACTGACCGAGCTCCTAGTGACCGCACGCCAATAGGATCCAGCTTCCTGTGAAAACGTGTTGTGCACAGCAGCAGAGTAATTCAAGCAATTTTTTTGGGCATAGTCATGCTAAGTCACATTTAGTTATATATTTAATTAAGGTCTGTTCCTGAAAAAACATTTCCTTACTATTACGTATTTAATAAAATGACATGTATTGTGAATAAGAATAACCCTGGTCAAGTGCCGCTCGGGTGACAATCAATTCACTGGCCTAGATGGCCGTTTGTAGCACTGCACTAGGCTACACTGCTCTAAGCTAAAGGCGCATTTCAGTCGCATGCACATTGACACACATGCCAACGGGAATGGTAAAAATGTATTAAATAACTATTAACAGTGGTTTTTAATGTTCAGGGACTATTTTGAGCTCAAAGCATAGAATATAAAGACTCAGCTAAGCATTGACTGGCACAAAATTTACCAACAACTAGTAAACTGAAATAAAATTCAGTGGTATGACCATACCCATTTTTTTTACCTTTATTTTAAACCGTGGATAAATCTTCTTAGGTTTTATTGTGAAATAATTATTTATAGTTAATATGAAAAGTTTGGTTTTTTTTTCTTATTTTTTGTGCATAGCATCTTTTATTTAAAAAATATATCAATCTAAAACTTTTTAAGGCTTTTACATTTTGTTGATACTAACTAAGTTGTTAAAAAAAAGTTTTTTTCCTGAAAGCAAGTTTGTAAGGATAATAATTTCTGAAAATGTTTAACATGTAATTGATATTGAGGTCATTAGACTATGGGGGGTGGTGATATGATGATGGAGCACTGATGGAATGAATGGTTGAGGGAAATCGAAGTAACCCTAAAAAATCAACCTGCTCACACCAAAGTACACCGACGACATTGACTGTTCGATATATTGATGCGTCTGTGATTTAGTTTGTCATGTCAAGGGAAACATTTCAAGGTCTACAACTCAATTGTATAATATCGTGATGCCACACCAATGCCTATACATCAAAAGACTTGACACAAAAAATAATTTATTGATTTAAAAATTACAATAAGTTTCCATGCGATATGGATTGAATCTACAACGACTTCATAAATATAATTTCATAGTCAAATGTTGTCTGGCAGTACTGAGAATGACATGTGGAGACCAACATGTCTACAGCTTGAGGGAGACCTCTTGCGACCGACATGTTAGTCTGGTATGTCGAGCTCGGTGCATTAAGACCTATGTGGCGAGGTCGAGGTTGATGCTCGGTGATCTGTCACTCATTGAGACGGACGTCGAGATGAGACATCATTGACATGATGGTGGAGACGGAGTTTCAGACATCGTACAGCTTTATACGTGCGTGCATGTGATGCATCGCAAGCGTGATTGCTCGCAGGAGCCGACAACTCGCAGCTGGAGAGGCTGGAGCTGGAGAGGTGCCGGCTGGAGACGGAGGTAGCCGTGCTCCGGAGCAAGCTGGAGGCTCAGCAGCGCCACTCGTCCGGCCTGGGCGCCGCCATCTTGGAGGAGCGGCTCGAGGCCCAGCAGCACAGGATCGCAGCACTCGAGCTCGCCAAGAAGGTGTTTGTTTATTATATCATGTCATCGGGGCTTTACGTCCTGTTGATGGACGAGTTCATTAGAGACAACTCAGCAATCTGCCATGTAAGATGTTGGGTTTAGTTTGTTAAAGTTGAAATCATTCTCATCAGACATTAAATTTCAACACTTCTATATCACGCATCACTCATACAGATGCTTTTAAAAACACTGCAGCGAAATTATTTAGAAAGTATGGCTGGTTGCCCTTTGGAGATGTTAAACTACAAAACAAAACATATTACATACATGGCTTTATAGTAAAATTTTGTGTGTCTCTAATTTTAACTTGCATCTGCTACTTTTTCGTAGGACACAAACCCTTATTGTCATTGACATGTTATACTATTAACATTGACAAATAAATTCTACAGTACCTTACTCAAAATGTTATTGAAGTATATAACTTATTGGAGAAGTATGTTTTGCCAGCAATTTTTAAGGTTTTTGTCCAAAGATCAGCTAAATTTTCTTTACCAGAAATGTGTTTGATTTCCTCTCTGTCCATTTTCTGACATGTCCCTTACAAAGTAATTCTTAATATCCATTTGTTTCGCTCGCTCTGATACACAAGTTTTACTCATTAAAATATTAGTTTCATGATCTGAAAAAATGACGGAAGAGTCTTATGATAACAAGGTCACTAGGGACAGTAATTCACGATGAAACAGGTGGTTTCAGGACAAATGCCTGTGTCTTCTGCTGTGATGTTCTACGGGCATCCTGCGAGCCGGTCTGGCCTACAACATTGTTTTGCACGGCCCTCTTAAAAGATTCTTTCAATTAATAAATATTGACAGGTAAACTTTTGTGTACTAACCATCTTTGCTTGCATACATATAGAATAAGTTGTCAGCAGACCCTGTTCGGAAGCAGTGACATTCTAATGAAAAAATTGAAAACTATATTTTTTATTTTTATGTAATCTTTTTATTGTTTCATGGTATGTACATAATCCTTTTTTAGATTTTTAGATTATCAGTTTTTTGTGAAGCTTTTTTTAAAGACTTGTTATTTTATACTTCATTACATGCAACATGTTGTATTAATTAGTCACTGTACGGAACTTAATAAATTGTAAAAAAAAAAATATATTAATTCATGTGTATCTGGCCCTTGGAGTAGTTTCAAAATTTATATCTGACAGTGAAGTTGCCCAACACTAGTCTAACTGTAGTGACCCACTACAGCATTTGCCTGGAGTGATGTATAGGGGAAACATTGGAAACAGACATCAGAATGGCCGAATTGGGGTTAGAACCCGGGGCCCCTGGAATGTAAGCCAGTGCTTCAGCACTGCTCCGCCTCATACCAGGCTCAGAAGGTGAGGCTGAGCTGTGTCTCGTCGGGCCCACGCAATCTGGGGTACTCAAGTTTATAGCAATATCATTTAACTAAGTCAGTTTGATTTTCAACTTTCTGACTGTCGTAACTTATTTTTAAGTTTTAATTTAAAGTAAATTTTATTCACTCTTTCCTTAAGATGTTTTTTTTAAATTGAAGGTGTTAATTTTGCTTTATAATTTAGAACTTTTGTGAATAAACTGAGTACTTATAGTTCATTTATAATTTTAAGTTCAGCGCATAAATATATATTTGGATTCTTTTTATTTCTAATCATATTTGTTATTATTTTAGTTTGGTTCACCATGAGTGAAAAGATGGAGAAATTTCTGTAAATTAACAAAAGTTTCACTAGTGAATGTCAAAATTAAAAGACATTTGACACTGTTCATATTTTAAATCTAACTAAGAGTAGCATAGCTTTTATCCATTAATTTTTTTTCCACCCAATCTCATTTTTTTGTGTGCAAACTTTTAATTTGGCTTAGTTAAAATTCTGATGTATATATTTACATTAATATACATAATATACTAATACATCTTAATTTTGTAGTGAAGACTGACTAACTCAGGTCTGCCAATGTGCTATTTGTAGCTGGCCTTGTTGCCTATGTTACTTTTTTAAAAATAGTAAGGTAAGTCAATCTTAGAGCATAATGGAAAAAATTTGATTGCTCGATTGTTGAAAAGAGGGAGGGGTAAATAAAAAATAAAGTAGAGAGTCTGAAAACTGTAATCTTTAATAATTGTGAACCTCCATTGTGTACTTTATTGAAGGCAAATTTATGCAAACATATTTTGGCTTTCAAGATACTTGCCAAAAACACATATGGCAGCAACAGCGCTTAATGGCATGTTAGGCATGATATCACACTTGCATACTTGCTCATTCAATTACTTCTGCACTCAGATGCTTGCATTTGTTATTATACACTCGCGTACCTGTATACTCACTCACCTGTATGCTTGCACACTCGTGAGGAATTGAAGTCAGTGATAGCTGTAACTGCGAAAGTAAATTACTGATTTGCGTGAATGAAACTTTAATTTTCTCATGAGTGAGCACTGGGTGGTACTAGTTGAGTGGAATAACTATGAAGTTACAAACTTTTGTTTTGGAGCCTTAAATCGCAAAATGTCTAAGCGAAAATGGGTTATGTTGGAGAAAAGAAAGAAAACAAGAAAAATCACCAGAGCAGAATCAATTAAAAATGCAGAGTTAGTGTCGTAGGTATCAAATGAGGCAAACAGTAGTTGAGAGAAATGAGCAAGTGGGGCAAAATGAATCCTGAAAAAGGTTAGAAATTTGCGCTCAAGCGAGCCTTGGCCATCTACCTCGCGAGAAGCAATGGGGAATGCAGAAAATTGTTTGGTAATGGATGTGTACACAATTTTTCTGGTGTGGCCGCCCAACCATCAAGTAAGACGTCCATCGAATTCACGTAAAAAAAAATAAAGCAACATCGATTTTGTTAAATTATTTTACCTTATTCATCCACAACATTCTTGTTCAGCATGATGTAAATTCATGAAACAAACCCCTGGCTGACGTAGTCCGAAATACAGCCTACCCAGAATTTTATTTTCCTGTGGTGCTGACTGTGATTTACTGTGGACCTTTGTGTGTTGTCTAGGGGGACATGGCAGTGGTGGAAGAGCTGCAGAAGGCGAAGGAAGCGAATTCTGTTTTGGAGAGAGCCAACTTGCGTCTGGAGAGCGAGAACCTGGAGCAGCGCCTGGAACTGGAGAAGATCCCGCAGCTGAGGGAGCAAGTCCAGCATCTGGAAAAGTAAGATTGTGCCACAGGTGGCCTACAAGTCGCGAAAGTCACAAAAAATGACGAAACTGAAGGACTGGTGACGAAGCCATGAAATAGTCCCCTTATAAACAGTGATGGTGCTGGTTGTACTCGAACTTCAGATCCCACCAACCTATTTCTAACTTACATTTTGTTTTTTGTTTCCTCTTTCAGTTTATAGACTTACATTAAATATAAATGGTTAATTACTGTCCACTTAAATCGTATAGAAATTATCTCCGAAAAGGTTGTAGCTTTGTAACTTAAAAATTGCTACGTAACATTAAATTTTCTTATGTTTAATTTTGCTTATTGTTATTAGATATAAAAACAATCCCCTAATGGAAAAAAAAAATGTAGTAAAAATTATTTTTAAAACCTCTTCTAAAAATTTGTAATTTAATTCACTTCCTGTTGAACAATATTGTAGTGGTATGAAAATAAATAAATAAAATAACTACAACTGTGTGGTGTTAAATGTATTAAATCTGGAAATTAATACCTTGTGACCAGTGTACAAACACTGTGTGTGTTTTTCTGGGATTAAATTCCATTTGCCCGGCTTGTAAGAAGAAACGTTCTTTAGATAATTGTAATGTTTATTATAGAGAAATAGTACATACATTGAGAATGTTTCCATTCTTATTATTCATAGTAATAAAGTATGATAATTACCTGTTAAACGATGAATATTATTATATCTACCTAATTATTATGATTATTTTTAGGTCTGTTAGTATTCTCAAAGAAGAGAATTTAATGCAGCAACGAAGCGTAACTGTGGAAAGTGAAAACAGAAGTGAGGTAAGCTTGAAAATTTAATTCTTTTTTTCATAAAAAAAATTATTTTTTTAAGATTTTTTTTATTGTTATATCAGTTTTTAGAGGTCAAATTTTAAGCTATTTAATTGTTCAATATGTTTATTTCCTGAAAAGTAATTCAGGGTTTATTTCAAATAGTATTTTGTGTTTTCTTGGGCTGGAATTATCAACTAGGTATTACTGTAACTGTTATGTGTGGTGAGCGAAACCCTGTAAATTTTATTATTTACATCACTGTTGTGTCTGTCTATACATACATCAAGATTTATTTTTACCATAATTTTCAGGAATATATTGTGTCTGCACATGGGCACACATACTTGTTACATGCATGTTTATAAGCATCTGGGCGGGTGAGCACACACATGCATGTTTGTGTGAATGTGCATGCTTGAGGATCATGCATGACTCCATGTGTGAGGGGACTCACATGTGGATGCATGCTTGTGCACACATGCAAGCCCATGTGCACCAGTGCTACTGCTTGCTTAGGTGCATACATGTGTGTGCTTTGGTTAAAACTGTTTGAAGATTGTTTGTACTTTTATTGGTCATGATTTAACATGTGCTTCTCTTTGAAATAATAATTTATACACAGCAAAGCTTATACTTTTGATTCTCTACAAGAATAATATACAACATTTAAAAATAAATTGAACCATGAACTTTTTTTAACTTGAGTATTAGAACTAAACAAATATGAATGATTTTTTTTAGTCATTCTGAAATAGTTCTTCAAACTATCACTTTTAGCTCTAAATTTCCTAATCTTCATTACCTCCACCACAAAAAAATATGGCATAAAAATTATGTTTTCAAGTTTCTGAAAGAAAAACTTTTAAAAACTATAAATAATTTGAACCATTTTCTACCCCATTAACTCTAGTATCATTATTAAATAAACAGTTTATAAATAATATGTATGTATACAGACTTTTCAATATCACCGTAGTAAAAATTAGTTTATTTGCCTTTTGGTTGACAGATATGCTTTCACTTGTGCCTTTAATAAAATATTTTAGAATATCTAAAAATAATATGCCTCATAATAAATTTTTTTGTAAGAAAAGTTTTTCTTTTTAATTATTCACATTAGCTTTAAAAATTAACTCTGCATTTAAACCATTCATCCTTATTTTATAGAATTTTTTTATTACATTTTGTATTCAGTTACAATATAAAACTATATACAAGTAGAATTATATTTATTATTATGTATAGGAATAATATTATATATTAGAGGATTTCAATAATTTACTCAATTTTGATAACATTTTGTATTAAAAATTGTTCTTTTACTTACTGATTCAAGAAGTGCTTTGTATCTAGTCATGCTTAAAAATTTTTTAAATTAAGGGTGAATTTGAGTGGAGTATGGTTGAACACCAGAGAAAAAAATAAATGTGCTGTAATAACTATATAAAACTATTCATTACAAGAAAAATGTTTTCATCAAAAAAGTTTTAGTTTCATTTGCTTGATAATAATAGCCTTTAAATATGTGTAGTAGTTTGGAGCCATTTGTCCAATCACTAAGCTTGCATCAATGTTAAATAGTACATTCCCTGCCAGATTTTTGTTGAAAATAAATTAGAGCAGTGTTAAGACCGGCTTTCAATCAATTATGCATCCTTTTTTTGTTGTTGCATTAATAGTATAAGAAAAATCAACACATTTGAGAAATTGTTATACACCAATACCTCACTTAGCATGTCTTCAGATTGTGCGAATTCATTTAGTGCAATGTTAATTTTACAGCCCCAGTCTTGAATAGCACGTTTGTAAATTTCAGTTAGCACGAAATCGCCACAGGCAAAAAACAAATCGGGCATGATGCCACAAAGTCTGCTTCAATTTGGTAAACAACAGATGTACCTGGGCATACAGTTAGCCATACGAGGGGGGAAGAGATTTGCGTGCAGGTCTATGCTATCGGCTGTTTTACAAACATCAGCTATGGCAAGTTAAGTTGCGGCTATGGAGTGTAAAAGACCAAAGGTTGTTATGTCCGTGTGTATGCCGCCGTGCCGTACCATTCCGTTGTCGCCCGGCCACAGACTGGGCCGTGATGAACTTCAGTCTAGTCAGTGGCAGGGAACTCGCACAAACACAAGTAAAGTCTGCTCATTCGTCTGCTGGTAACTGTACATGCACAAGCACCTGGAGTTGGAATCATGGCTTCCAAGTGAGAGCATAATTAATTGTGTTCAAGTATTTGAGACAAAACTAGAAGAAGTATTATGGCGTGCAGAATGTCATGAAGGCCACACTTATGTTGATCACACTTTAGTTTTAAGCAATCAACTGTGCACACAATCGTACAAAATAAGGACTCTATCAAACATTTATATAAGTCTGATGCTGATGGTTGTACTAGCGGGAATATATTTGACATTTGATATTGGAACAGAAATAAACAGATTATTCACATAGAAAAAGTTGTTAAATGAATGGTACAATGAAAAAAAAAATCATTGGCCTGACAGGACTTGTGTGAACCAAGCGGTGATATGCGAATAAGCACTTTAATTTTTGAAAAATTACAATGTAAATATCCGGACAGTGATATCGATTTCATTGCCAGTAAAGAATGGTTTGGAAAGTTCGCGGAAAGGTACGTGACTTGAGTTGAAGGTCATGCCCGGGCGGGCAAGCCAACCAGCTGACTGAGGATAACTATCTCCCATTAGCCATTACACTGTGATGTATTTGTCATACAAGGTAGGCTTATAAAGATAAATGTTATGTAACGAATATTTTCCTACACATTTTGGAACACATTAAGTAAATTAGCCTTGATATTTATCAAGACCAATGCTTCAACATACGCAATTTCAGATAATACGATAACACATTTTTAATAACACATTAGTGGTGCTAAGAGTGGGATTGGTGCATTGTTAATTAAATTTTTTGAGCACTGGATCTGTTTTTAGTGATGTAAAACAGCATAAGAATACCTTGTTGATTGTGGGTATTATTTGATTTGTAAATGTGTTCAGACTAGGAAAACCAACAGAGAGTTGCAGAAGACAATCTTGGCAATGAAGAGAGTTGTGGAAACGCTGCAAGAAGAAAACAAACATTTGAAGCAGACAAGAGAAGCTAACACATCACATACTGCACAGGTTTGTGTTTCTTTACGGAATTGGTTGTTTTCTTGTGTGTACACTCCACTGGATCTAGTACCCTACCCAACTGACTGTGCCTGTCCGACCATTAGATTAGAAATAAATAACAGAATCTATTCTAAGACACATCCTTTTTTGTAATTTATTGAGCTCAGAAAATGGGATGTGTTTTAATCATTTTACATTCAAGATATTTATTTTCTTTTACCATTTTAATAAGGTTTTTGAGATTTGTAAAGAGGGTGTGCAGTATTAATAACTTCCTAAATTTTCAGTTAAATAATCAACATTTGTAATATGTATAACTAAGCAGGTTATTTAGATTTTTATTTAGGGTGGTGGTTCAATTGTCACCTGATTGTCAGGTGCACTGCTGTGTAAGCGATTCTCCTGTTTTTAAAGTATAACCTCTCGTTTAAGGTTGAAGTATTCAAATAAATGTAAGTTCGACTTATACAGCATTTACACAATATCCTTTGGGCAACACTAAGAGGTTAGTAAACAATTCATAAGACCTCCTAATATACAAGTATTACTGCTCACCTTTTACGAATAAACATATTATTTGAATTAGTGTTAATCATATACTTGTATGTTAATTTTTTTTAAATATAAATTTGGGTTCAAAAGAGGGGTGTGTCTTATAATCAAATAGATACTACATATGTAACTTAAGTAATTTTTTGAATTTATAAAAGTGGAAAATATTTATTTTAGCTTTTAAATTAAAAATTGAGGTATAAATTACAAAGAGTTCAATACATTTTAACATTTACAATAAATTTTCACCTCTACAAAAGCAATTATTTATATTACATTCCAGCTAATTTCGAATTCTTCCTAAATGATATCCCCTTTCAAGGTGTTTAAATAATAAAACACAAGTTCTGAAACAGGCCCAGCTGTACATTTTTAAGGGGAGGGGTAATACAAAAGAGTTTTGTGTGTAATGGAATATCTCATGCTTAATGGGGAGTCTCAAATTATGAAAAATAATAGTTCTGTAAAAGGACATTTTTATGTAGTTCTGACATATCTTGAAAATTCACTAACACTATACAGGTTTTATTTTTGTTCTGAAAGGTTATGGTTAAGGGGAGGGAGGCAATTACCCCCATCACCCCTTCAATTAAACCACCACTGTTCTGATGTGCTGGCAGTTGAAACAGGTGTAAGACAATTTATGTTGAATTATGAGCAGTTGTAAACAGCATAAGAGTATTCCAGAAAGTTCAGATTAGCTGGAATGTACTATGCACAAATACCTCACTTAGCATGACTAATGCATTCCTAAAATTGTTTGTGTTATTCAAAATCGTGTATTCTGAAGCATTAGTCTCCATAAATAACAAGGCTAATTTACTTAATGTGTTCCAAAATGTGTAGGGAAATATTCTTTACGTAATTTAAATGCGTAGAATGCACTCAACGGTAAATATGTCACACCATTTATCTTTATAAGCCTACCATCGAATCCTTTGTATGACAAATACGACACCGCGTAACGGGAGATAGGTGGTTGTATACTTCAAAATTAAAGTGCTTATTCACGTATCACGGCTTGGCTCACACCAATCCTGTAAGGCCATGATTTTTTTTCATTACACCATTCGTTTAGTAACTTTTTCCATGTGAATCATCTATTCATTTCTGTTCAGGTATCTAATGTCAAATATATTCCCCCTACTACACCCAACAGCATCAGACTGATATAAACGTTTAATAGAGTCCTTATTTACGATACATACGATTGTGCGCACAATTAACTTGCTTGAAAATAAAGTGCAATCATCATAACTGTGGCCTTCGTGACATTCTGCACGCCATAATACTTCTAGTTTTGTATCAAATACTTAAACATGATGCATTATGTTCTCACATTCCCTGCTACTGGCTAGACTGAAGTCCATCACGGCCCGGTCTGTGGCCGGGCGACAACAGTACAGCCCGGTGGCATACACGATGACGTAAAATAAAAACATTTGGTCCTTTACACCCAATAGCCACAACTGAACTTGCCATAGCTGATGTTTGTATAACAGCCAATGAAGGAATTAAAATAATTAGGTTACGTGGTCCACCTTTCGAAGTGGGCCTGAAAGCAGCAAAAAAGCTTTAGATGAGTTAATACGAACAGCACACACATGCACACTGGCAGGGGTTTGAAATGAGTGGCAGCCATAGAGGCTGTTGGTGGGAGGAACTTGAAGGGAGGACATTGCCTGGGTCTATGTCAATATGTAATGAATAAAGACCTGCATAATTGACATTATTTTCTGGCCCCACGATGAACGCCACAAACTTGTTTGTGTGTCCATTGGCTGCTGCCACATTACACATTCCAGCCAGATTGCATGTGATTAAGTCATTTGAATTTTGTAGTGTTGCTATTGGTTTCATGTCTTACGGAGTGTCAAAACTACCTATGGTTAGGGATAAGATTATAAGGTGAGTTGCGATGAAACCAAAATAACACATAAAAGCATGACTAAACACTGCATAACACCGAAATACAAGTTATATCATGCAACTAAGTAACATTTAACCAAAACGTTATTTAAATCATGAAAAAAGTAATCTTTAAATGTTTGAAATTTAAAGAATGTCATTTCCGAACAAAAGATAGTACCAAAGTGCAGGGATCAGAAAAATTAATTTAATTTTTTTATTGTGCATTTCTTATTGACTTACTTTAAAACACAAATACTAGCTTATTTATTTTTATTGTTCTGAATCTTATCTGTTTGTTACAAATGATTTTATCATAAAAACAACAGTACCAAAATTCTCTGTTTTAAAAATGAAATTGGACTAAAAATTAAACCATAAAATCTTGTGTCTACCTCTGACCCAATGAGAGTACAGGTGTGTATAATGGTATGCATTCCAGCCTGTATCAGAATAATAATGCAAATGTTGCAGGTGTCTAGTAATTTCAGTTACACTTACTGTAATTTCAGAGTACTGTATCTTGTTTGTCACACAAGCGCTGTCTGTTCTTACAGTTTTCGTTGTTACTTTTTGTATTTCTTTATGAACTGAGGTGTGTATTTCTTCTTCGATTAGTTTTTTTTTTTTTTTTTTTTTTTTTTTCTGTGCAGGAGCAAGCTCACAGAGGAAAGTCAGGCTTGCAGACAGAGGCAGAAGTGGACAGGAATGAGCGGTACTCATCACTCATCAAGCAGAACAAGGATCTGGGTTGTGAGCTGGAGTCGACCAGACAACACATTAAGTTGTTGGAAGAAAGAATCCAGTCATTGCGAGGTAATGTTTGCATGAAAAAAAAAAAAAAAAAGGTAAATACAAAACAGTAATTTAAAAAAATATCTTCATCATACTGTGTAAAAGAAAACAGCAAGAATGAACTGCAACATTAGAACATTAGTACTCCCACGCTAGCCATGACCAATCCAGCTCATCTTAAGAAACTATTTTTCTTTCCAATTAGGTAATATAATTTGGATTTGGAAGGTGTGCCGCCAACTAGTATATTTGGCTCAATTTTAAATTTGAATTTTTTTTTAAATAATGTCACCAGTCATCTTTTTGCTGCGAGAACTTAAACTTGTTCCTCCTACTGTACACTCCAGTTTAATCTTTGTCAGACCTGTCTCCCCAATCCTTCACAGCATATGATTTTGCCTACCATTCAATACCCAGCAGGGCAATCATTTTATTCCCGCCTTGGCGCACGAACCTCGCCTGTAATTCGACTCCGATCCGTGGCAAGAACTGCTATGTCCTGCAAGCTATCATGGCAGGCTGTTTGTAAGACCTCGCCTGACGTGAGTCATTTTCACCAACGTACAGTCACACCTTTTCAGGGCAGATACGGACAGAGCTACGACATTGGACTTGCATTGCAGATTACTCTGGTTCAAAGCCTGGATGGTTCATCCTGATTTCAGTTTGCCATGGGGTTGAGAGAGCTGAAATCACTTTAATGATTCTGTACTATAGTACTATAGAGTATGGCTGATTTCTCTCCTAATATCTCTGTTATGTATTGTGTTTACGGTCTCCAATGACTTCACTGTCAAAAGATGTAAAGAGCTAGTAAAAATAAAAAAAATAATCATGGAAGCAAGGTTTTGTGTATGCATTGGTCACCATTTATCTGTTTTACTTGCATGTTGCACCATCATCTACCTATTTCTGTTGAGAGGAGACAATTATGATTCAATATAACCCAGTCATTTTTGGAATTCATTAGTTTTCGGATTGACCTTATGTGTATCTTGTAGTTCATAATTATATTATTGTAATAAGATCCACCTTAGCCCAATATCTTACAGTGTGTTGTCAATTTAAGTACTCATCTTACATAAAAAGATTTTTTTTTTAATTCAATACCTTGCGGTGTCAAACACAATTTTTGCTTTGTGAGAAGTGTGGCATTCATTGAAAGTTTTTTTATTATTTTTTTTAAGGTTCTTCTTTACCTTAGTTTGTTTAATGTTAAATTTATTTTATATGTATTTAATAAGTCCTGTCATGGCAATTAGCATTGTTGCCTTAAGGGTACTATTAGTATTCACACAATATTAGTTGATTTTTTTTTCTTTCACTGCCAGTATAGTGAAAAAAAAGGTTTCAAGAGCATTTTTAAATTATACTCCAATGGAAATAAAACTGAAAGACAAAGGGAACGTATGGCACTTGAGCCTCGCAGGTCTCTGGCAGCGCAATGTGCACAGAACCACAGCTGTGCGGTTGCTGACGTGTGGCCGGGGTGGCGACCCTGCGCAGGGGAGGGCGCGTCGAGCTCCGACCAGGTGGCGCTGCTGCAGGCGCAGCTGTCGCGCAAGACGCAGATCCTGGACCGGGTGAAGGTGTTGCTGAAGCGTGCGGCCGTGAAGGAGAGGTCGCTGCTTGACCAGGCGAGTATCCAGCGTCGACCCCGGCAACACGCGATGTGGTTATCCCCTCCTTGGCACTTCCTAGGTAGATTATGCCGGGCAAGGGGTTTCCCCGCCCCCCTTTTCTTTTTAAACCCAGCGCTCTTAGCCGATAGGCCCTACCGCCCGGGGCCCCCATGGGCATGGATGTGGATACGCCGCATACACAATCAGGAAGAGCGTTAGAGCTTTTGGCTATACACAGAGGCTGAGGTTACCCATCCCAGCGTATGTACCACCTCCGGCCCCCTACTCCACTCAGCTCACCAGCAAGTTGGATGCTCCGTTAGCCCTCTGGAGTTGTCATCACTTCTGGCGCTTACCCCGGTCTCCCGCCTCACACTGGGACTCCTCAATCACCCAGCGAACCTGCGGTCCAGTGGAGGCCTACCCAACCTCTTCCAGCTGTCCAGGCTGGTAACTTCCTAGGTAGAGTGGGAACCTACCAACAGGGCAGTATGAAAGCAATCTGGTGACAATCCATTAGACTTGTGTATCAGCAACCGGGGCAACCTGCAGGGAAGCACAGTGTTTCTCATATCGTCTGTTGACATGGAGGCGTTTAGTTTAAAGTTTGTTGATTCTGTGGAGAAACAGCTAGTTTTATACGATTTCGCTCTTTCCAGTCGTTTGGCCGCAAGAAATAGCCCTCCATAGTATATCCCTTTGAGTGTAGAGAGACCAACACATTTCTTCCTGCTGTTTCTTCATCGTCGGGTACAGGTACAGCATCTGATCATCGCTTTACTCACTAAGGTATGATCGAAAAAATATGCAGGACCTCCAAAAAAAAACATTTTTGGTGGAGAAAAAAAAAATATAATGTAGGTATTCTGTACTTGAAAGGCATGAGTTGACTATTAATGTTTCGCCATGTATCAGATCCTTGACAATGATAATAATGCCATCACTTAGTAACTGGAATTGCAATTGCTTTTGAGTTGCCCAGTGTGAAAACAGCCTAACATGACAAAATAAAATTTGCAGTACCGTAAAAGTCTTTAATCTGCCACCTTTGGGACCTTTTGTCATGCTGGATCAGTAATTTTGCCAGCTTATCAAACTTAAATGTGTGTAGTTTTAACGAGAATACCTAATGTGAAATTGAGAGATGTAACCTGCTAGATAACATAGACTCTGTTGGTGCAGCTTACAGAATGAGCAGAGTTAAAGAACAGAGAATTAAAGGCCCTGTACTGAAACATTGAATTGGTAAGGTGGATCAGAGTGCATGTAGATGCCCTGGTAAAAAGCCCGAAATTTTGAGTAACTTCATTAACGGAGTTTTACAACATGTATAGACTCGAGGAACTAAACTTACAAAATCTGCAGTTACGTAAGGCATCAACTAGTGTACTAATGCCAGCCTTCCTGGGTGCACATTTGTACTGCTGCAGTTGCATCTAGCCAAACACTTGCAACCTTGTGTGTATAGTTTTTTGCTCACTGTTGATTCACAGTTTCTCTCATGATTATGCTTTTGAAATAAGCTGTTGGAAAATAAACTGCTGTCCATGAACTGGGAATGACAGAATTCATTCTCACACTGGTTGTGTTGAAACTATTTTCTTGGCTTCCCAAGAGAGCACATACTATACATAGAGACAGGCGTTTTCAGTGAAAAAATTTGCACAATTTCGTTACTTTTTACGAGATGATTTCGGTATATGTTTTGCTATTTTATCAGTAGTTTCGTCAAAAATTTCGTTGATTTTAAAACGGCAATATAAGGTTTATAAATATAAGTTCTACATGAATGTGTTTAATATGTAATTTATGAGTAGAACTACACAGTTTCATACATAACTTTACCAAATATTTGCACAGAACAAGCAACAATTCAACAACTATGCAGAGCATTTCCATATTCTACTGGCAGATGGCAAGTTCCCAGCGCCTTTAAAAAAAAAAAAAGTGTATAATTAAAATGTTGTAAAATTTTTACTGTAACATAATTAAATATAACTCTCTCTTATACAAACCACAAAAATAAATACTTTTCTAGACCTATGTATGCCTTTTAAACTCTGTAACCTGTAAGGCCTACCACAATTCCGAGTAGTATAATTCACAAGATATTATTGCACAATTTATACAAACTTTTTTGTCTGCATTGTTCAGGTTTTAAAAAATGCATATATTTACTAGGCATAAAATTTGTTATAAAGCACATTACTGGAAACTGTTTTAAAAAATTTACTGACAAAAAAAAAAGCTCAAGTCCTAAAATAAAAACAAATAAGTTACGTCTATTTTTACCTGTGGCTAGGTTATATAAACTTTTTCCAATAAGTGCTGTAAAAAACACGATTCGCAGTTATATGAATATTTCAAGAGTAGGTAGGCCTAACAAAATTTATTTTCGTAACGTTCTGTTTATCTGCTTAAGAATGCACAAAACTGTTAAAATATAGTACGCCCTACCTGCAATTTATTTGTGCATCCATTGACGAAGTTCCGGGTCATCCAGTTTTTAAATCAGGATTTTCACTTCAATAAAAGCTTGAGTTGTTGACATAATGAACTCAATGTTGTCAAATTTTGCTTTTTTTGCCGTCATCAAGGCTGATTCCAGCGAAACTTGCCTTTTTTGCACCGGATTGTTGACTTTCCTTGTTTTGTTTTTTTATGTGTTTCAAGCACGTGTCTTTCCGTTGCCACACTATTCTAACGTTGCAGTACTTGCACATGAGAATTTTTTGCACTTTGTCAAAGACGTAGAATCCTTCTCTCGCAAACTCCGCCGCCCTGTCAAATACGGTCACAACCATTTTAAAATAAACATTTTACAAAAAGAAACAGAGCAAAAACGTTTGATTACATCCACGCCATTTTAACAAACTGTGGCGAGTGGCGACTGGCGAGGCGATAGCACGACACGAATACGACTTCCTAGACTATCGAAATTAATATGCCCGGCAGATATCTTGGCGTCTGAGCTCCCTAGTCCTGTCAGGAGGGGTGGGGAGGGCGAAGAGGAAGCGATACACTATTGTCAAGGTCAGCGGCCAGGTTTGTACTAGCAGAATAGAATACATTCGGCGCGTGACTTCCTACACTACGTAAGTCTGTATCCACGTCCGTGGGGGCCCCAGGGCGGTAAGGCCTTTTGGCTAAGAGCGCTGGGTTACCAAACCAAAAGCGAGAAATCCTATGAATTGTACTTGTATTACATAAGTGAAACATTGTGTAAATTGCAATGGTTGTGCTCGAATATTTGTACTCATCTGTCAGGAAAAGTAACAAACTATTATCTAAACCTGCAACGTTTTACTTTGTCCCATTAAATATACTTACAGTGTCTGCTAATTATAATGCTAACCAAAATTAATTGAAATGTTAACTCAGTAACTAGCGAAAACCAGACACAATTTGTTTTGGAAAACTAGTTCACTTAGTATGTAAAATAAATTTAAAATTAAAATTCATTGTGTTCTCAAAGTTAATTAAAACTAAAGTCTTACAAGAAAAAGCAAACTATCAAAACATTACGCAATTGTAGCTCTCCGCACGAAAGCTATCTCACAGTTGATGACGTAGGAGCCAGTCTAGCCCTTATTGTTCAATTTAGCGCTGGATGTACATTTAAGTAAACATGGAGCTTGTTATGTTATATTTGCTGCTTTAACTTCATGTCAGTCGTTTAGGAAACACCTGACTACCAACGTTAATGGCATTTAAAAAATGCTTGTGTATGTGTGGCTTTATATTTTAATGCACCTATAATCGATTATTTATTATAAATGTAAATACAATTTGCATTGTACTTCCACTTTAGAATGCATATTATAACCTTCAAAACCTCATATATATTATATGATTTGTTTAATGTAAGTGTGAAGTTCTCTTTCCATGATAATTGATTGTATTAGGTGATAAAAACAAAATTAAGTTAAAATTAATTACTATTATTACTATTCTTATTACTTTCTCTAGGTACTACAGTTTTCCCCGTTCTGTCATTTCGTCAACGCTTCATACTCATAATTTCTCCACAATAGGCTATCAAGACTTTACTTGTTAATAGCCGCCCAACTCACACACACTCTAACTGCCCAAATATTTTACTCCACTATACACTACGTAACAGTAACGTAGTAAAGAGATATTTCGATTGTTTATTAAATACTTAAAATATCTGTTTTTTCCTGGCATAGTCTGTGGGTCATGTGGCTGTTCTTTGTTGACTTTACGAATCCTGACTATGGACCGTTCACTGACACCCGTGTACTTCGCTGCTCTTGCCGTCTGTCTCTGTAAAGACTCGAGCAGACATTTATTTTTCGCTTCTTCATCACGAAACTGCATCATCGTTTTTATTATTTCCCGCTCTCCGCTATGTAAAACTTTACCGCGCCTCTGCGAGCTGCCACCTTCGCCTTCCATTTTCGGGTATACACTGAAGGGCGATATTTTCCTAACAGCCACTACACGGCTCTCGACTACGTGTCGCCTGCTTACCCCCTCCACTTTCTCCGGTCCCGCTGTCCCCGCACCCCCGCGCTGAGAGACGCCAAGATAACTGCCGGCCACAGTAGTTAACAATCGATTATAATAGACTACTGATATCGAGTCGGACGTTTAGCTATTTTCAGTATGTTTTTTCCTAATGTTTTTAGTGATTTCTACAAGTAATTGATAATTTAGTTTTTTTAAGTTTATGTATATTAATTTCGTTAATTTTTCGCGATTTCACACATCGCGAAAAACACCTGTCTCTAACTATACATAAACAGCAGTCTGTCACACACTTTTAAATGACACTTTTTTTTTCATTTCAGGTGAAGATTCTACAAAGTTTGATTCCAGATAATGTTCTACAGCACCACCAGCTATCAACTTCTCAATTGGGAGGCGGTGATGGTTACAAATCTTGATAAGACATTTATTTTTGGCATTTGTTGATCTCATTTGTTTTTCTAGTCAGAAATGATTTTACAAGTAAAAATTTGTAAGAAATATATTCTAACTTAAGTATGCTCAGCTGTATAATTGGTTTTTGATATTCTCAACTGGACTGATTTGTCAGTTAACCATAGAATTTGCATTCTCCAGTGCTCCTTCCACCCCATCCTGCGGGAAGAAATTTAAATTGTAAACATACTTATCCCAGTTATAATAGTATTAGTAAATTTTATGAAAATAGCTGCTTCAATTTTTCTACAATAACAATATTTTATTTGCTACTCTGAACCGTTGCAAGTGCTGAGCTAATAACGTTTAACATTACCAACAGCTACACACACGTAACAGTATTGACAGTACCAATCTTGGCTTGGCACTTAAAAATATATTAGTCTACAAATTTTAAAGTAGATTATAGCTAAAATAGGATTTATACATTTGAGTCAAAGTTCAGACGTGATTATTCATATGTAAATATGGCATTCAGTGGGAGCAATTTCGTGAATGGAAGTCAACTAGAGCGGAGATGTACACTGTGATGCCATCTAAGAAAGTCTTTTAAATCTAAATAATAATTAAACACCCATGTGATTCATCAATCTCCATAATAAATTTCATGAATATCAGGGAATGTACCAAAAATATTGTGCAAATGAAATATAATACAATATTTACCTGCATAAGGATCACACATTTTAGGCAAATTTTATGATCAGAAAAATCAAGAGCTATTTATGCACAAATTTTTTTACTTTGGGTTAAAAAAAAATTATAATTGCAGGATCTCGTTCCGTGTGTATGGAAATAACTCTTGTAGATGACATTTGGGTGTATGAAAAGTATTATGAATGTGTGTGGGGGGAGGGGGGGGGGGAAATATATAGCGCTGTGATGGTTCTCCCCCCCCTCACACTTGTAAATGTCAGTGAACAGGCAGTGTACACAATCTTCACATGTCCTTTTTCGGCAGGTATTTAAGATGCAACTGAGATAACATTTTATGTGTGATTTCCCATCTTTCAAATGCAACATTCCATTGATGGTACTTAATTAAGCATGGTTCACTTCAGTGTTAGCCAGTGGAAAACAAAGTGCATTCTTGTCATTCAAATTTTTTTTTTTTCATTATTATTTGTGGGTTTACAAATCAGTGGCTTACCACGGGTGCTTAATTCAAAGATTGCATTCCGAGCAGTTTTATGTAAAATTAACGATACTAATAAACCTGTAAATAGCTAAGATATAAATAATAGGTTTAACTGTAAAGTGTTTGCTATAATAGTTCATGATAGTACACAAATTGCACATGTCAGCTATATAAATAGTTTAAAAAAAATACCATCGAGTCTCATCCTGTTAGTACAATGAACTATAACTTAAGTTTTCACATCTCCATCTATTTTTAATATTATTTACATTCATAACATTTTTTAGTATAACCGGGGAAGGTAAAGTAAGAAAGATAACTTTTGTGAATGGCATATTAATACACATATTTACAGAAAAATCGGCAATGTAATACAGAATATTAACAAACTGCTTCCCAACTGCAGTTCTCTGCAAACATTTACACATCATATCAAACTACAAAGTGGTGGTGAAGCACTTGCTAATATAAATATTTTGAGGTATTTACGCCTCACACAGTTCTGATCCCTACACAACAGATCTACAATGAAGGATACATGGTACATTTTTTTAGTATTTAATCTGAAACAATACTAATTTGGCTTCAATGTGTTTCTTAAACAAATATGTTGATATTAATTTTAATAATTCTGAGTATTGCAAATTTTTCTCAGCATTTTACACAAACATACACAGATTAAATGCTTCATATATGTGTTAAAATAGTTACACAGAATAAATAAATAGATTCACTATTTTTTTTTGGTAACTATAAAACTGATCAAGTGTTTTGATATTTACAATTTCAGGTTTAAAGTTCAAAGCACTTTTCTTAATATTACAGATAAACCACACAACACAGTGAAACAGCCTCTCAATAATTGACACTACACGAGAATATTTGAAGTCAAATGTAACTGCACCTCTAGTTACTAATGACAAGGCATTGATGCAACATCTCTTTCTCAAAACATAGTCTAAGGTATCAACTTTACTGACTATTCAAAATGAATTTTTAAAATGGCAACCAATAAAACTTATTGGAAACAAAGATTTTTCACATGTAAACATCAATCAATGGACTACATTTTTTTGTAAATTATGCTCTTCATTGGAGCAATACAAATTCTTTAAACAAAAACAAACATGTAACAGTCTTCTTTCACTCAAGCAGAGACAAATAAAAATTATTAATTTTTAGTGACAAATACTTAAATACACACTTAAATATTGATTAATTGTACATGACAAGATCTATTCCTCTTACCTTCCATCAGCATTCCTTCATAGAAAAAACTACCTTCCCCATAACTGCACATATACTGGAGTGGACATTAAATAACATCCTGATTTTTAAAATTGGCCACCACTGGAACATCAGTGCATACATATTTCACAGTGTATGTTTAAGTTTGCACTATTGCCTTAACATAATACATAACAACTTCATGTACATAAAACTAACATTACTTGCATAGGCAGAGCAAAGCAACACACATTTGCTGTGCAATGCTGCCACTAACAAAGTGAATGCACATCATGTTTCAGGCAATATGTAAGCAGCAACATAAACATTCCCAAAATAGTCGTCACAACTTCAGAATGCTTCTTCAGTACAAAGTTGGTCGCACTGTTAAAACTTTCATTGCCAACAGCCTAACATTTCTCATCAGTTCAAAGTTAACGCAGCTCATCACCATTAACAACATTCATTTCCAACACTATACATATGTACAATTTTATACAAAGCCATGCCTTATTACAATGCAATAAAAACAAAAATGTAATAGTTATCAGATTAATACTGTACACAGCCTATATGTGTTACAGTAGTAAGTTATATCTCCAAAAAAAAATTTTTAAACCTATCAAAAATAATTTTGATGACCAGCATGTGATCACTGAAAACACTGAGCATGCTAGCCTGTAACACTAGAAAAACATCAATCCTGGCTTTCACAGAATGAAAGTCCGAATTCCACCACACACAACCGTTGCCCAGATCAGCGGAGAGTGAACGTCAGTGTCTGGGGGGCCCTTAGATGAATGCCCAGCACTCCATGGTCTTGACGACGAAGTCCTCTTGAGGGGCAAGCGGTTCGTTCCCGTACGTGCTGCAGGGCTGCGTCCGCCCCTGGTACAGGTCCCCGTCGAGCCACAAGCCGAACTTGCCACTGCAACAAGTTCACACACAGTTACACAGTTGTAGGGAAAGTTTGCAAGAATGTAAATACTGTTGAAAAAAATTTTTTAAATTATCACTCTAAAATATGTAGCATATCCATAATTTTAAAAGCTGCTAGCAAAAGAATCTGCAAAATCTATTGCAGTTGCTTCATATTTTATACAAATGCCAAAAACGATTCCTACAATTTTAAATTCCTCGATGCTGTGTAGAATTTGAAATATTTCGTTAACTAAAAGTGAGGGCTTTTATGAGAGGGGCTGTTGTGTGATTTTGAATTACCAACATGTTTGCAGTTTCAAACTGACGCCACATCTCGACCCCCTCGCCCTTTTACCCTCCTCAAACCGTCCGTTGTTGAAGTGTGTGCGAGGCCAGAATCCATTTTGATTTTAAACAGCTGTGACTGCCCCGAGACGTGGGGGATAAGCACAGTGATCTCAGTGCCACACACCCTTAAATACAGTGAAAACCTGATTAAAACGACAGAGCTTAAGCCTTTTTCCAACCCAAGACGTCAGAATAATATATGTAACAGAATTTCATATCATTAAACTTAATACTTTTGATGATATTAGATATTCCAGCTTAACCCGCCAGTGCACGGGTTGGGTCTGTGAGACCCAGCAGCATGTAATTCTTCGAATCGCCAAGAGATGGCAGAAGCTGTTTACTTGTGCAACCTGATAGCTTCCTATCCAAACCTGTTTAGTATCTCTGTGGACTTGCAGCAGAGTGGCAGTTATAGTTTCCGAAGTACTGTGCATTTTATCGACTGGTGGGTCTGTGGGACCCAACCCGTACAATTATGTAAGTTTTTTTTAATCTATGCTTTGACTGTTTTTTTATTTTTCTTGCTTCTCCACACAGCCTTTGAAATTAAATACATGTGTATTAAAATAGGTATAGGTTTAGTCTATATATGGTGATGATTTTCTCTTCTAGGTCACGTAGGAAACAGTTGTACAATTTGAGTAATCCACGCGATGTGGAACAAGTTATGGCACTTCTAGAAGAAACGTTGTCCGATGATGATATTTCTGACTGTACAGACACTGATGCCGATCAAGATTATGCAGTTAGCAGCGACCATAATAGTTCTTCAGAAAATGATTCAGATGAAGAAAAAATACAATCAAATAACACTGAGAACAATTACTTTTTAGGGAAAGACAGGAAGACAAAGTGGGGAAAAAGTAGACCAATGCAAAGTGTTCGTACTAGAAGTCACAATATTGTAAAAAAACTTCCAGGTGTTACAGGGCTAGGAAAAAAAGAAAAAAGTGTTAGTGGATGCTGGAGTTTGTTTTTTGACAACAATATGATTGAAAAAATTGTTGTGTTCACAAACAAATACATTTTAAAAATTTCTTCTAGTTATAAAGATCCTAGTGACTGTAAACCAACATCACTGACAGAAATAAAATCTCTCCTTGGTCTACTCTACGGAATGGGTTTCCTGCATGGTGGAAGAATGAATATCCAAGACTTTTGGTCTACTAATGGTTTAGGAACGGAGCGGTTTCCAGCAACCATGGCTTTCAGACGCTTCCGATTTCTTCTGAAATGTATTCGCTTTGATGATATCGAAACCAGGCAGCAGAGGAGAGAGAGTGACAAATTGGCAGCAGTGAGGGAAATTTTCGAAGCATTCAATGGAAACTGTAAAAAATACTATTCCATGGGTGAGTTTATGACATTGGATGAAATGCTTCTTTCTTTCAGAGGACGATGTGGTTTTAGAATGTATATTCCATCGAAACCAGGGAAATATGGTATAAAAGTTTTTGCACTGGTTGATGCTAAAATGTATTATACATACAATCTTGAAATATATTGTGGTAAGCAACCTGCAGGACCATATCAAGATGTGAGCTTCAAACCGAGTGATATTGTTTAAAGAATGTGCTTGCCTGTTTCTGGAAGTGGGCGTAATTTGACGATAGATAACTGGTTCACATCGTACGATATTGTTGCAAAAATGAAGAATGAACACAACATAACTATTGTTGGAACTGTCAGAAAAAATAAGAAGGAGCTGCCACCACACTTTATTACAGCTGCAAAACGGGAACCTCACAGCAGTGTATTCGGCTTTCAAGAAAACATGACTCTCGTTTCTTATGTTCCAAAACGAGGAAAAACTGTATTGTTGTTGTCGTCTATGCATGCCGATGATAAAATTGACGAGAGCACAGGAGAACAAAAAAAACCAGAGATCATCACATTTTATAATTCAACCAAAGGTGGTGTGGATTGTGTCGATGAGAGGATTGCATTCTATAATGTGGCTCGAAACACTAGAAGATGGACAATGGTAATTTTCTACGCAATGCTCAATATTGCAGGTGTCAATGCTTATTTGGTTTATCGAGCAAATGATCCCACTTCCCAAGATGGAAAAAACAGAAGAACGTTTCTGAGAAAACTGATGTTCAACCTTACGGAGGAGCACATCAAAGAGAGAGCCATGTGTAAATTTCTTCCTAAAAGCATTCGCAGTGCTGCAAAAAGAATATCTGGTTTGCCAGAAGAAGAAGAGCAAACAAGTGATGGAAACAAAAGAGGACGATGTGCTTACTGTAAAGACAGGAAAACTCGCTACTCTTGTTTCAAGTGCAGAAAATATCTGTGTTTAGAGCACAGTGCCATCATGTGCAGTGACTGTAAAAATGACATGTGAAGTTTATGTGAAAAGTCATGGCAAAACTTTCATATCAACAGTAATTTTGTAATTTTTATTCCATAATAGATCTTGTGTGCAATATTATAGTGATTTGTAAAATAATGGCTAGGAATTGAGCAAACAAGATCGCAAGAAAATTGTATGTATTTGTGTGTGTGTAGGCTATATATATATATATATATATATATATATATATATATATATATATATATTTTTTTTTTTTTCCAAAAATTTTGTATTGCTGCAAAAGTATTATACAGGTTGGATGGAGGAATATTGAATCGAATAAATTTCATAAATGGGACGAGCTGTGAACTGTAAAGACAGAAAATCTCACTACTCATGTCGCCAGTTCATAAAAATTTATATGTCTTTTTAGAGTAAAATGTGTTTATGTAATGACTGTAATGATCCTGTGTGAAGTTTAGTTAGTTATTGCTTCTCCCATAAAGGTGTCACAGAAGTTTCAAGTCAATTTTAATTGAACATTTCTGTTTTTTATGCTTTAGTGAAATATTCTGCAAAATAATGTAGTCTTTTACAAAAAAAAATATCTGAAAATTTGTACTAAATTTTTTAAAAGTATATGATTGCATATATTGAACGTCGATTGTATAGCAATTACCATAACAAATAATAAAATACATAGTCAAAATAATAACTTTTTTTCAGCATATTTATGTATGGGTCTGAGAGACCCAACCCGTTCAATTATGTAACTTTTTTTAACCCGTGCACTGGCGGGTTAAGCAATAAATCAAAACAATCAAAACTACGAAACCAAATTTATTTCCTCAACGGTCTTTAAAGAAAAACAATTTTCATTGGTTGTCTTCTATGATAAACATTAATTAAATATGACACAAACTATTTAACAAAAGATGTATGGATTTTATTCGGGGTTTTCCACTTTTATTTACATAAAATAAAACATGGTAAAGTGTGTACAATGTAATCATTGCTAGAATCATTTAGGAATCCATGAGATTTAGCACATCCCTGATACCATAATTTAAATTTCCATCAATTACTGATTACTGTCAAGCCAGGGTCGTGGTTCAGTGGTGAAATGCATGGCCTGGAAAAATGTTGGCTCTGGTTGAATACCCACAGGTACAGTTTTTTTTTTTGTATTTTGTTTTTTTTTTAATTTTTCATGATATTTAATTATATTTAATTTCTGTAATTAATAGTTTAACAGTTAAATGTATATATTTAGAATTAATGTATTTAATATAGAAAAGTTTACTGTAAATTAGTTAATATTTTTAGCAAGGAATTGTTTTAAATTAAAATGTTTTGTTAAATGTTTTGAACTGTATTTACTGTAGAGCATGGTTTGTGACTTTATTCAAAACCTCACAAAATTATGTAATGTAACTGTTTAAACATATTTAAATTCTGTGATTAATAGTTTAATATTGTGAAAAATAATAAAAATTAAAATGTAAAAAAAAATGTACCATTGAGTATCCAACCCGAGCCGGCAGATTGTCAGGCTGTGTGATGAGCTTCCATACTGCTGTAACTACTTCCTGGCATGCAGCCTGCAACAAGTGTGTACGCTAGACACTCACTCTCCGGCTCCGATGGCGAGCGACTCGTTGTTGCCCTTTATGAAGTACATGTTCTTGCCCGTCCACGGGAACACCTGGAACTCCGGCGTGAATCTGAACAGCAGCGACTCCCCGGTGCCGTAGAAGTGGTCGCTGACCTTCATGGCGCATGACGTCAGCGCCCCAAACACCTGTCGCAACAGAGACATTCGTCAGCATTTCCAAACAAGATGCCTACAGTAATGTCGACAACTGAGTGCCTGTTTTTTTGACGCGATTCATGTAAGGCATCATGTCAATCCTCACAAATCACCCCATTACATTAAATAAAGTACTTTGTTTTATAAATAACCAGGCAGTCAACCATTTACCTTGACATTATCAAATATTGCTATGTCAAACTAAAAAGTTGATAAAGTTGCCTATTAGAAAAATGCAAATCTCCGTGGGATGTACGTCGTTATATTTTGTGGACTATTCTCTTTTTTAATTTTAAGTAGGTGATGACAGTTTTAATTCTTCACTCAAGACATAGTTAAGATCATGTCAACAATGAAAAAAATTACAAAAGGAAAAACAGTGTACATCACACAATAATTTTTGGGTTGATAAACTATTTACGTTATTACCTACCTTGAGATGAGTACCAACATCACTCTACTTAATGAACTTTGGTATTGGTATGCCCAACACAGTTTCTGTTATTTATTGTCACAGTCTTTTTGCGTTTATTTTTAATTGCCATAGGGAGAAGGGGCGGAGGGAGAATATGTACAAAAAAATTCTGAAATAAAGCAGAAGTTTACTGCAAAAACCAATACTATGCATGATCTTTGTTGTATAGATTAAGCAAATAACCAAATAAATTAAAACCATTGTTTTAAAATAATTATGTAGATGACATCAAGACATCTAGGTATAAATTTCTTTCTCACAATCAAGGAATATTGAAATATTAGGTTGTATTTTCAAAACCCCATTAATTGTAAATCAGAATATTGGCACATTTAAACTTTTATGAACAGACGAAAAACAGCCATCAAAACATTTGATTGGTATTCCCATGCAACTTTCTTCTCTTTGGAAAGCTGTTAAGTTAGTTTCTATTAGTTCATAACTATTTTCATAAATTTGTTAACACTGCAGTTCTGAATTTGCTTAGAAATTTGTTTTAAGTTTGATACAGAAATCAATCATAATGCTGACTTTCAAATTAATGTTAACATTAAACTTTTTTTTATTCTTTTACTTTTGAAACTTAGGACAGATTTATGAACTATGCAAGAATTCAACAACAAAGGATTAAATACCAGTTTATAAATCATGCAACTGAGTTCAGCTTGGGATTTCACCTTTCATATTTGAAGTGAAGTGTTACGGAAAGTTTTATTAAGATGCAGATGTTATGTACATAGAAGGCAAGGTTGATGTTTTTATCATTCTTAAACTTTCACACAATGAAAGAAAATTACCTTTTATATCAAACTTACAATTTCAAATGTTTTCATGTTAAATATGATACATCAAAAGAAGTCCAGGGAAGAAATTTGATTTCTAGTGTTTTACATTTTCAAGTTCTAGGGTTGGTGACTTCTTATGACTTTCATGATTTATAAACCCGGCCTTATACACAATAGCCAGCAGCATCGATTTGAAAAAAAAAATTTCAGCAGGCATTCGGAGTGTTTGACTATGCAATGGCCGACTGTAAACCTGCCTGATCTCTGATGCAAATTATAAACCAGCCCTGGGTGAGAGTGTTTTGAAACTAATCAGCATGAAGTTACTCACATTGTGTTCGGTGTCTTCGATAACCATAAGGATGGGGCTCTCAACCTTGCTCATTTTCCTGTACATCGAGTTCAGGCTGAAGCCGTGCTGCGACGTGCTAAACACCAGGGTCCATACGTAACCTGCAAGAAACAACCTGTACTGTACAAACATCATAGCACACAGTTACTGTCTTCCAATTACGTGTACAGCAGCAGGCACCACAGACCCAATGTTGCCTTTAACACTGGTAAGATCACAATAAACATTCAATCATGGTATTATATATCACTTTCACCCCACAAGATAGAAAAGTTCACACATTCACTGAATAAATAGTCTCAAAAGCTACGTTAAGCATGGTTCCTGACCACAAGAAAAATACTTAAAAATAGGGAAATGGACATCTTAAAGTTATAAAACAGTAATTTTTTCATACTACACAGTATCAGTATTTGTATTTTAATTACAAATTCTGTGCCCTTAATACCCAGAGTCTGATTTTTACTTGCATTAATTAAAGGTAAAGGATACAATGAATTGTGCATAATGTAGTTTGAAGCACACTCAAATATCCATAGTCTTTCAGCAGATCAATGAGACAGGGGAAAAAAAATTGTGGGGTCAGAGAGAAAGAGGAAGTAATAGTGTGGGAACCATGCTTTTAAGTTGAACACTGTTATTATTAGCACTCAATCACAAACACTCCATCCTTAGTTTCCACAAGGAAGTATCTTCCACTCTGCATTGACCTCTACATTGTGCCAGCACTTGGCTGCACAAACCCATATATCCAGGGGCAGCTACTCATAACATTAAAGTGTTTCAGATACATACCTGGAAAGGTGGACCATCATTTACATTCAATCAGGAAGATGATTTGAAAATTTTCTTTTACATAATAGTAAAATTTTGCATTTAAGCAAGTAACATCATGATGGGGTCTACGATAGATTTAGGTCGATGGGTTGCAAAGACTTATGGTGTGTTTAGTAAAAAGAGATTCCAATGACAATTAACAAGAAATTACTAAATAAATTTTTGACTGCCTTGTGGTTTCAGAGAAACCATTAATCATGCAAAGTAGTATTGTAAAAAAGAAGGGATCGTGTGTACAAGTACATACATTATCACTTGCTTAAATTAGAAAATAATCCAATTTAATTACACAAAAAAAAATAGTGTTTCAATATTAAGTTATATATACCTACTACCTGTCTATTAAAACAGTTAACTTCACATAATCATACCCCTCAAATTCTAATTTTTCTTTATACATTCAGCTGAATGAAACTAAAAAGTTTAAGATACATTACTAATTTTTTTAAAAACTACAAAATTACCACAAACATTTAATTAATTATTGTTTTGATTTATAGCAACTTCCAGTTTGTGTTCATAACATAAAGCCTATGATTTAAAATATTATAAGAACAAAATTACTTTGTTGCTAGTCATTTCAACTTCTAGTAATGGCAGAATATGCAAGGAGACCCGTAATAATTCTATCCATTGTAAAAAAATAAAATTGCTTACCTTCAGCCCTCGCTGGTAGGTGGCGGCTTAGTTTCTTGCGATGCTCTTCTGTGAAAATTTCTGTGACTCCAACCAGCTCTGGTAATTCAAAACCTCCAATACTTGAGACATCTAGAGCTCGTCGAAGCTCCTCTTTCATGGACAGCACCTAAAGTCACAACATTAAATTATGAAACGCCCATTCTTTAAGCATGCATTTATAAATAATACATTTAACACAACTCTTTTACACACTTTTAACTGGCATTAAGTTGTTTCCCTATTATGTTCATTATGCTAAACACCTCACATAATGCACATCTTACACTGCAAACAACTCAAAACTGCATGCAACTCCTTAAGGCAACATAAAGAAAATTGTACAATTTCAGCAGAAAGGTTTGTTTTTTTTAGATAAGAATTGAATAACACCAATAAAACATTTTTGTCTTCCAACTCATGCTGACAAAATATGAATACTTATCTTCCAACTCATGAGTGATTGAAAACTATCACATTGTGGAAATGATACTCTTCATGTGAATAAAACAACAGTCCAAAGAGGATGCCTTAAAATAGGTTCTATACTTTTGCACAATCCAAATATTGAAATCACAGTAGCTTACTTAAACTTAATTTACCTCCATAGAACAATTCATTGCTACAAGTATGTACTATATTTTATTTTATACATACAAACCACATTCACACAATATACTCAACATACAAAGAAATTTACTGCACTATAGTATGGTAATACTATAGATAAATTTTTAACCACCAGGCACTACCATACTAACAGTGGAAATCATTATACTCAGCTACTGAAGAAGTCTAGTTATTGCTACTGGCATTCATACTTCTACAAGAACTCCACCAAGAATTTTTCTATCTCCCAGTCGCATTTTACATGTAAATCACTACTCACTCGACACAAATGCACAGTCCATAACCGCTATAATGACAACTGTAACCTAAGCTTTTATGTCCATGAACAAAAAATTAAACAAAATTGTTACGTTCTTAACATGAAATGGTGACTTAAAAAAAAGTTTGTATGTACATATCTCAATATTATTCACTCTACTTAAGTTACACAGTAATTTTGTAATGATCGGTACCAAATCAATTCATCAATAACTTTATTAAAGTTAGTAGGCCATTACAAATTATTTCATGTACACATGAAATTAATTTTTTTTACTGATCTAATAAAGGGATAATATTTTTAATACTTTTCACTTGTAAGTTTTTACAACTTTCAACTTTTGCAGTTGTAAACCAGACTAAAATTTTATTTATTATTAACAGCACAAAATCATCTGTGCTAATATTTGTTATTTAGGGAATTGCGAATGAGGTTGGAGCCATATTATACCAACTAGCAGATGAACTCTGCCATTTCTAATCGAGACTTTCTCTTTCCAACAGCAGTGGCAGTGTAGGCACCACTCCACCTCAGAAAAGTACATTCACACCACACACACTCACGTCAAACATCCCGGAGTGGATAAGCCAACTGCTGCATTATTCATGACCAACTTCCGCCTCGCCGACAATTGGTATGCATCCAACCCACTCAAGCTCAATACCACCGTAGACTTTCTAGATGTGGTCACTACTAGATCTGTGGTCACAGTTATATTATAAATTAATGGCTTACTAACAAAAGTAATTAAAAATTGACAACTTTGTACTGGCCAACAAATTCAATACAGAGAAGAGAACTTACAAACTTTACACACTTTTACTTAAAACTTGATGGAAGCAGGACTTAAAAGACACATGCAGCAATATATTTCCCAATGCAGTTATAAGAGAGTTCTGTGAAATATGACTGTAAATGGAAAAGTAATAATACTAAATACTTAACTCATTATTTAATCCCAATGATTCCACAGGAATAAAATTATTCAAACAGTTAATCACTGTATGCCTCGGGCAATATTTAGATAAGGATCTATTTCACCTGCTACGTGGAATTTTTTTAACTAATACAAATTTTGTAAGCAAAAATATTAGAAACATTTTACTACAAAAGCAATTTCGTATTCCTTAATCAGCTGTAATAACTCAGAAATTCACTTTTTAGAAAGTTATTACAATGCATGATATGGCAACATTGTATTTACCACTTTGTTAGCTCGCTTTAATTTGACGAAAGCTGTGCTGTCTCTTCCTTTCAATGTTAACTATATACTGTATTTAATAATGCCAAAGTAGTATCCATATATAAAATAGGATGATATGTATGTATGTATGTATGTATGTATGTATGTATGTATGTATGTATGTTCGACAAACTCACACACTGTTTGACCGATCACCGTGTAAGCAGATCAAAGTTGTTGTTTTTTATAGAGAAGGTTTTTAGACTATCCATTTTTTTTTTGTTAACTCACTACTAGATGACGCTGCAGTGCAACTTCTAAACCGTTCAACCAATCGCCACGGGTAAACAGAAAATCATAAGAGAAATGATACACAATTGCAGTTTGTATGCATGACCTATGTCCACCACACTGTCATGTAGAGATATCCATTTTGCTTCAACTCAGCCCGGGAAATGCCGGGTACTGTAAAGCACGCACTGAGCGGACCTTCGGGCGACGAGGAGAGACAGAGCGAGGCCGCGCGAGCCCATACGGGCCGCGGGGTAGGGTTGCGGCCCTCACGCGCCGACGAGCCGCTCCCCGGAGGACCTTCCACTGCGGCGTCGACCTTCGCGGGAGGATCGAGTAGCCCGCCTCCACGCTACTCGTAGTACCGCGGCGAGTCTACTTTATATCCACACTACTCCCCAGGGGCGCAACAACAGGGGGGGAGGGGCGGCAAGGGTTTTTGCCCCCCCCCCCCCCTCTGAAACCTTGAAGTGGGGGCAAAGAAAGTGCTGTGTAATCAATTTTTTAGATAATAAAACAGCTTAAATAGCACCATTTTCCACCTTGAAATACAAATTTTTCCCGGGGGAGGACCCACGGACCCCTCCCCCCACCCCCTTCAATAGGGGGGATCGATAATTCTTTATAAAAAGGTATATTGCCCCCCCCCCCCTTTTGGAAATTTAGTTGTTGCGCCCCTGCTACTCCCGGTACGTTAAGTGTTGTATCATATGTTCCAATGGCTGTGCTAGTTTTCGCGCCGGGGCGGGGGGCGGTACAGTGTTAGTTCCTGGACCAAAAGCCATTTACTATCTAGATTTTAAAAAAATTCAAGCTGATACTTAATATTTATGCCCATTTTCTTTTAACGGTTCGTCCCCTGGCCCTGGATGTCTCTGGTGGCGGGGGTCCAGCTACATAAGTTTTTGTTGCGGTGGTCAACACTTGGAAATAGAACAAACACACTGTTTCCTGCGAGCTCTGGTAGAAACAAATCTGCGTTTACAGCGGAGGCGTGTTGCATGGTCGTCTAGGGAAAAGTGGGTGAGTTTTCGCTTCTCTCCCTCCTCCCCCCACTCGGCGGTATACAAAAAAAATACTGCACACATGCAATTCATATCGTCCTAAAAAAAATAAACCTACAACTTTAAATCCAACTTTCAGATCGCCAAAGCAGTCTCATTTAATCATTTATTACACATTTTATACAACACCGCCATTAAATGGAGTCCCCATTCATTGACAATACTCACATTAACTATTGTGGCGTTAAGTCCGGATTTATAAACTAAGCCAGATGCAAAAACCCGACATATGCATCGGCCAATTTTTAAACTATTTGCGTTTCAGCCTTCTAAACATAAAGTGACGTGTTCCTAAAAATTTTTACTTTGTAAGAAGTAACGTGTAAGGATTATGTTTTTATCATACACATCACATTTCCACTTGATAAAATACCGCACAGTATGCAATTTACTTCTTAAAATATAATTAAGAAATGCAAATTTTTTGTAAAAAAAAAATCTATGAAAAGAATCCAAATAAAGAAAAAAAATTACAGTTTAATGTTGTAGAGTTGACTACATTTTTTGACTTGCGTGTTTATAGACTATCTATTAGTTCTGTTGCGTGATGCGTCCTTGCGCTCATGTGTTTCTTGTTAAGATTATAAACCCGATCTAAAACTCTACAGGTTATATTTAACTTCAAGATGAGTGCAGTTCTTGGAGGGGAGGGGGGAAAGAGAGAGAGTCACAGAGTGAGAGAAATGGGCCGGGGGGGGGGGGGGACTGACATAACAGACGGCATGACACTCCGAGAAGACGAGATATTTTAATATATCCATGACAAAACCGCACGACCTTACTAACAAACGCATCGCATGCACGATCTCGGATTCGTATGGGAAGGTTAAGTTCGCGTCATCAGGAGCCTACCGAACACTCGGAAATGCCCGGGTATCGGAATATAACTATAATTCACACCACGTAGATTTTATTCATTGTAAACACCCGTCTGGAAATGTGCCTTGTACGTTTTACAGTGTTCTCCGCTTTAAGTTTCTTTCTTAGCATGAAATTACAGTAATAAAATTTCTCGAAACAATGCTATTGTACTACCATTGAATAAAAATATAGTTAAAGAAGTCGCCTACCCATAGTACAATTTAATCCCAATTTTGGATGCTACATGCTGGTAAGAGCTGCCCGACACGGGATGGCATTGTCATCTACTCGTCGAAGGGGATCACCTCAAAATATCGATCTTTCTCCGTTCATCAACACGCAAGTAAAAAATAAAATTGCAATTTTACGCCAAGGAGAATAATCATTATCGTAAATGTGCTTTCTCTGTGGTTTACTTAAATATTGTTATGAGGCATATGAAAGTGACATCCAACATCAGGGCTAGAGTATGTTTAAAAACAGTAAAAATTTAATGAGCTCATAAAAGCTGTTTGACAGATGGATATGGTAAGTGAAAGTTGTAGATACAGATGCCAAACGCGGAAATGTGTGTACAACGGCCTGCATTTTCCTTCCTGTACTAAGTTCTGCATGGATGTGCACATCCGAAAAAAAAAAAAACTTGTCAGGTTGGCGGTAAAGCCATGAGCAGCTTCGCACGGAAGGTTCGAGGCCCGAGATGGGGGCTGGGTCAGATTTATGGATTTAATAAATTATGATTTATTTTTATAACGTCTCGCCGACATTTGAGTCTTAGAGGCGGATGAAGGTTATCATACAGAGGTGAAGTGGCGTCGGAATGCATTGGTGGGGAAAGCAGGATTACAAAATATAACAATAAAATTCACCGGCCGAAGGCAACCTACGCACTATTTTAATTCCCGAAAAGAGAAGAAAAAATGGGTTTAATTACGGCGGGAGTATCTTAAAACCCTTAGCCGGAGACGTGAAAATATTTGACATATCTGGTGACGTGGTGCCCCTCAGACCCCAAAATGTTTTGTAGAAGTTAACTGATTAGAAATTATTTTTGTTCCATGTAAAATTATTTAATGCATTTTTTATACTTATTAATTAAATAAAAAAATAAATTAGTAAATAATTATTTACCAATTATAAAATACAATTTTTTCCATTGGTGCTTGCTCAAATAAATCTAAAAATGCCTATTTGTAATAATTGTTTTTTTAAAAAAAATAAGCAGATGGTAGCCTAAAAGTTTTATTTGCTATTCAATATAGATATAGTGACAAAACAAAATCTAGAAAACTTCTATGAATAATAAGACTTTTTCATAAAATCTACAACAGATAAATTTTCCCAAAAAAAGAAATTACTTTTTTCCCCTCCAAATATTTTCCTTGCATAACCAATGCTTAAACCACAACAATATATATAATCGAGCTAACTAGAAAGCACATGCATACTTATATATTTTGAAAATGCCATTTTTACATAAAATATATTAGCCGAACATTGTTTGAAAAAATTAAATTTGTACGAAAAGTCACATTTGTTTGCTCTGCAATCATCACACATTGCTTTTCCACACACACTTTGATAACTTAAGTCACTAAAAATATCTTTCAACCACTTAGAAATAGTTTCGTCATAATCTGGATCGCCCACACGTACACATGTTCGTTTAGAAGCCTTTTTATCACTTCTGAGATAGAAACATAACTGGTGACGTGGTGCCACTACGACCCCAAGTTATCTTTTCGACCTGATATCTAGCTCCAGACAGCGTAAACAAATCTGACACTACAGGAGGAGACTATGTGATATCCAAGCGAAAGGTAGATGGTACCACAAGCAAGTGCCTTGAACTGCACATAGATGGCAGCAAGTTAAAGTTTTGCTGGGGTCACGGAGACCCCACGTCTCCGGATAAGGGTTAAAAGGCTTCGTGATCCCACTTGTGGAACTCAAGTTGAGAATGCCTACGCATCCAGAAGCGAAACCACCCAGTTAATTGCCAACTTGAGCCGCCCACGCCGAGTCAGCCGGGCAGGACAGCGATGTGGCGGATCACAACTCACCCATCATTACCCAAGAATAAAGGATCACGCCTTCATCCAAACATAGACCACGCTATTTCCCTGATGTCAAGTGTTTAACACTGTTGCTATAATTCAGCCTCAGGAACAATATACTTTCAAATTTCTTGTTAAATATTTAATCAACTGAAATAAGAATTACAGATAAGTTAATAATTTTCAAGTATTACATAAATATTAAGGAAGTCAGTAGTTATTTTCACATAGACTTCTAGCTATTAGTGTTACCGTCCATATGTTAACGCACCAAAGGGCAATAGTTTATCACTTGATTATGCCAGCCAAATCTGGGAAAAGGAAGAACTTGATTTACTGAGAGATAACACATGACTTGGAATTCTATGCTTGCATTTTTATTCCTAAAAGAAAGAAAAAATCTAAACTGAACTAGGTAATCCCTCAGACATTATTACACCGCTGCAATGGAAGACAAAAACAGAAAACTGACTGAATCCCAATGTAAATTAATCACGAGGTAGCCTATTGACAAAGAAATGCACCGTGAGTGCTTCCAAGAATCTGCACCGGGTGTTTCATGACCTAAAATTTATTTTTGAAAATACGAAGTTTAGCCATTATCATTAGAGACCCGTGAAATTCGCGGGTTCATTTCGTGTTATGCTAAAATTCAAATAATTATACCTAAGTTTTGCTTCTGTCATTGGTTCACTGTTAATCTGGAGGACTGAGGGTCAATTAGAGACCCTCACTCATAGAAGTGTCGAATCACAGGCCACCCAGTCGAGACGACTCACAAGTCAGCAGCCAATCAACAGTTGGCATTTGACCGAGTGTGTAGAGGATATATTTGAGTCTATCCTGGAGGTCATTGAACCCGCGAATTTTACGGGTCTCTAATTATCATTCATCTAAAAACACAGTTTAAAAACGAAATACGGAAACAGAACTACTGTAGTGAGCAGACGCCTCCCGGATATCTGGAGCAGTGTCGTCTGCGCGCCCGGGCAGGACCACGCCCCTCTGCGAGGGGAAACTGCAACCCTCGCTCCTTCTCCCGGCCAGCTCCGGCCTGGCACACGTGGAGCGCTACCTGGTGCCCGGCAGGACTGTTCAGCCTACCTGGTCACACAGACGGTGCGCAGAGCTTCAGGAAAAACAACGCGATTTCAAAACTACTCAAGACATCCGAGTGGGGCACGTTTACGAAAAGCATTTAAGAGTTCGCTGAGGCCCGAAAAGTACTTTTAATTCTGGATCATGTTTTTAAACTGTATTTCTAGAAGAGTTAAAATGGCTAAAACGCATGTTTTCAGAGTAATTTTTAGGCGTAAAACAACCAGTACAGATTATTAAAAGCACTTAAGGAACTTGCATTATACACCTTTATCTTCATTTATCGGCCATATAATGCGGTCACCGCTAAAATTTCACAGTTATCCTGTGACGACGAGAAGACTGCGCGTCAATTCAGAGCCTTGCGCTTAGAGGCGATACCGCGCTAGAAATACCGCCGAGCGTCGCACTTATCATCCCGCCTCACTAACACACATACACCCCTGACAAGGCGGGCCTTCGTACGGAGGCTGGCCATGCTGATGTCGATTCACTCATTGATGAAGTTGGAAAGAGACCGGTACAAGAATTGAATACTATCATATGATAATTTTGATGAAATAGAAAATTGTATTTCCAAAATTCTCAATCAAAATTTTCCTTTACAAAATAAAAATGTTTAAAGTACATTTAAAAAAAATCAATGCATTACATAACTTTTTTCTAAAGATGTTGTGCTCTTTGTGCATGTGTTGCAACAAAACACAGCGAAACAAGAACAGCGCCAATGCCAGTTATCATGCATTGGAAAAAAAAATGCGCACTGCAATCTGATGAGACGCTATACCAGCTCGCAATATTGATTTATTCTTCGATCGAAGCCCGTCTCGACAACGCGACTAGCCAGTACTGCACGCTACATCACCAACGGTCTTCCGTCAGAACAAAACCACTTACATTACAGCAGGCCGCGCCTACATCTATATTGTAGGGATAAGAAACACGGACTCTGGTAGTACAGACTTATCACAGGAATTCTAATTCAATGAACTACTGCGCTGGAGGAGTAAATTTAACTAACCCTCATATCTACTGCCGTCTGGTATTCGAATTATTTCTTTTCGAATTGTCTCTTTTGAAATCTCCCTGTCCTGCGCAAGAAAGTCACCCCACGATAATGTGTCGCATGGAAAGCCAGAGGCATATACTCACGAACAGAATGTGGACTTGTAAAAGCTTGTAGAAATATGAAGGAGGGGGAGTGGTGGGTGTTGGTTTCCACCTGTGAGTTGAACGAAAAGTGCTGTCAGTTAAAAACCTCCGTTACATTTGCCGATTTGCTTACTAGCATTTTGACAGAGCGTAATAATCAAACTAGCTACGTAAGTTATAAGGCTTATCGCCTTGGTCAAACACGTTAAGTTGCTCTCTACTATAAAATAACAATGCTGTCGTCTTGTGTACGACAGCTGGCGCGCAGTGCAGGCGAGGCCTGGCCGCGGTACTGCGTGCGCGGCGCGAGAAGTGGGTCGCCGGGCTGGCACGCAGCCCCGGCCAGTGTCGCGAACACGTCAGAGCGCGCGAGGTACGGGTCGTTATCACAACGCCGAACGTACAATAACGCCGAATGCCATAATGCCGAATGCCATAACGCCGAATGCCAAGTTGACCGCAACGCCGACAGCTAGAAAACTGCTGTGTACCACAACGCCGAAATACAGTAACGCCGAAAAATGTTGCTGCGGGAAGGGGGGCCCACAGAGAGCAAAATGAAAAACTTAATGAATTTGAGTGCTAACCTTACCTAACCTAACCTTTGTGGCAGTCCTGCAATGACATTTTTCGGCGTTAATGTATTTCGGCGTTGAGGTATTTCGGCGTTCTGATGCGTCCCCGCGTGCGTCCACCCAACACACGCGTCGCGAACACCAAACAGTAGTATATTATTTGAATTGCAGTATTTCATTACCCGCCACGAATAAACAAAAACAAAACAAAAAAAACACGGGCCACGCAGACATTTCATGACTCGTGATCGGCAACCGAAAACGTCAATATCTCTTTCCATAAAAATTTTAACGTAAAAAGACAGAACCGAGGGGTAAGTCCCCTTATGATTTGAAAAAAAAAAAACTTAGAGCACCATTTAAATAGATCACTTTAAAACACAAAAAGGCATGTGTCATTTATAGCCTTAAAACTAATAACAAGTTATGTAAAGTAATCTAACCACATTAATTTCACCCTGCCGTAAATCTTAATACTTAACAATATCTTGAATATTTGAAATACTTTTTATATTTCCAATGGGGAAAAAATAAGTTTAAAACTGTTTCTAGTTTAGTTAAGTAAATATATATCTATATACTTTTTTTTATATAAAGGAAATGAAGTTTGAAAATTTTCAGACTTGGTAGCACGGCCATCGAGAGGAACCACCGTCCCAGGAGCAAATCATTTTGTCGGGCCACCTGCCTTTTTTTAGTGTGAAACTTCTCACATCCCACATCAACAATCTATACACTGTAAAAGTTAATATTTCTTCTATTAACAATACCTTTGAATTTTCGTCGTATCAGGGTAAACACCCCCCCCCCCCCCAACCCATTTACCTCATCATCTCAGTGTCACTGCTTGGTAATATAGCTTGAACTGAACCATAACAAAATATATTTTAATTATGTATATATAAGCACATAAATTATTTCATCATCAGAGATTCCCGCGCCACAGCAAAACAAAGAGGTGACGATACAAATTATATTGCACACAGAAAAGTCACTGTGAAAATTGCAGTATCTGTTTCATTCATTCATGAAAAAAATTCGTATATAAAATACCCATCAGAATAAAGGATTTGTATTTGTTTTACTTTCAGGACTTATACGTTTGTATTATCTATCCTCCTGTATGCCGTTTACATTCCTGCTTTTCCATCCTTTAGTCCGGCAGCTCAACCTTCCCCCCCCCCCCCCCCCCCCCAAGGAATTTTTTTAATTCCCAGTAATGCGCTTTTGTTAAGTTCAAGCGATATGTTATTCAAAGCAGTTGCATCTGAACATTTTTATTGTAAACAAAGTATGAAAGACGAAACACTGAACTTCTGGATTATGTTTAAATTAAGTTCTACAACGACCGCGGATTTTGTGGCTACAGAAAAAAAAATTTCATATAGATAATTGGGGGTAGTTACACGTCACGAAAATATGCGGCAACCAATGACGTATACCAGACATGGCAAGCACTTAGACTAAGTCGTATAAATATTTTTGTTGTGATGAACTTGCAGTCGAAGTCTGTCGGCCGAATTCAGATTCACTCTCGTTTGTATCATGGTTGCGTCGAACCCGCTAAAAATAACATACGCATGCGTTATTTTTTTAATGGGTTCGATGCAACCATGATACAAACAAAGAAGCAATGTTGCCTCGCGTTATCTTCCCTAAATAAGTCAGCCTTGGAACGTGACGAGGGGGGTTTTCCGGCTCCTGTCACGACACGCGTCGCAGGGTCAGCTGAGGCGCGTCTGTAGACAGTCCCAGGGCTTCCCCGCCGGCAGGTGTTGGAAAACCTGCACCTTCCGACGGATCAGGCGATTTTCCAGTCAGCTGAATAAAACCTGACGCAAAATAAAAACTCTTTTTAAGACTATAAATGTTATCGGCCATAACTGTAAACGTCACCGATCATAACTGTAAACGTGATCCGCACCGTTCAACTTTTCGTTTCTCATGAATTCTACTAGCATTGCACTCGTAATTATCTTCATACTAGCAGGGTAAACAACTCGTGCGTTAAAAAAAATCTCAAGGGCCAACCAGCCACCCACCCCCATCCTTTTTGTTTCCATGGTGGCGGGTATTTTGCTTCCGCCCGCAACACACAAACACACGAATTTTTTTTTTGATTATTAGTCAAAAAGCACTGTTCGCTTCATTCTGTTTCCATAGCACAAAAATTATTTTTCTTAGAAGGATGAATAGCTATATATGTATTCAATACTGGAAACTATGCTTAGCCTTCCACTGCTTGGAATTTGTTTCCTTCTTTTTAATGGATTCGCCACAACTGCCAGAATTTCGGCTCGATAGGACATCCACGTTAAGACATAATTTTTACGTTATTTAACGATGTTGCATGTTGCGTGCGCATGTTCCCATAAGGCGCCTAAAGAAGTACAGCTTGGAGAATGCTAACTGTGCAGCTGCGAGATGTCGGCGCTAACCGGCGCTAACGAGGCGGGGTGGGGCAATGAAGCCGGCAGATCTCGTCTCACGAGGTGAGGCTGAAGGCCCCCGGGGTGTGTGCGCGTCGGTGCCTCTGAACTGGCGCGCACTGGGGGACTCGAAAAGAGATCTGAGCGGGTAACCGTAAACATTGAATGGCGGAGAAATGATAAAAGGTGTGCATTTCCCCTCCAGTGCTTTCGAGAAACTGTGCCTTGTGTTTCCATGCCTAAGAATTACTTTGAAAAATCCAAGTGTTTTGCTATTTCCGCTCTTCTAAAAAAACAGTTTAAAAACGTAATACGAAAACAGAACTTCTCATCCTCCCTCGGCGAATTCTTAAATGGTTTACGTGAACAGATACCACCACTGGGATATTTCGAAGGTAGGCGACGAGAAGTAGTGACTACAGCCGGGAGAGGCACTGTTTCCCCCCCCCCCCCCCATTTTCCCGGGACGACGGCGATGCTGCACCTGCTGTGGCATTACAGGCAGTCTGAGTAGGACGACGAATTAAAGACAAATGGAGGATGATACATTACTAGAGAACAGCAAAATTCGCGGATTCATTCGGTGATAGGCTAGAATTCAAACACATATAACTTAGATAATTTTGCTATTGGCTTACTGTTCACCTGGACGAATCTCAACCAGTTATAAACCCTCAACCAAAGAAGGATCGAATCACAGACAAACCAGCTGAGACGACTTACAAGTCGGCAGCCAATGAACTTGCGTTATTTGCCCGAGTGTACAGGGGTTTGTGCAGTCTATCATGAAGGCCATCGAAACCGCGAATTTTGCATTTCTCCATACATTACCATGAGGTATATCAGAGGGGAGTATTGCCTCCTAATCCCCCTACCCACATAAATTATAAAGCCCCTTACTGTGGAGATTATCTTAAGTGCATAAACTTGTCATGCATATTGGCCAAAACCGCATAGTGAAATGGTTTGTGTGTGTTACCCTCACCTTGGGCTGTAGATTACGCCACCCCTTTTTTTTTTGTTCTATTCCCTTCCACCTGCCCCCTTCTTCACGAATCCTTCATATTTGCAGCGATAAACTTTCACTATAGACACACAACAACGTGTACTGTGTGTTAGGAGCATTTGAAACTAACTAGCGCCACAGAGTTGACACCTCGGAGACGCACCACAGACCTATTCATGGACACACACACACACACACATTATTCGCACAGGTTTACGGTTTACCAATATAACTGTCCAAATGCAACTGTCCAAATGCAACTGTCCTATGCTAAGCTGCATGCGTTTGTTTAACAAAAGCGTTTGTACATTGGAGAAATATTTGAAAAGTTATTTAAATGTAAAGCCATAATTAAAAAGGAGAGGAAATCATGAAAAATGAGAGATTTTGGTGAAGGCAGTATGCTATTCTGGATGGTGCAAGGTGAGCTATTATAACGCCTGGAATCACAAACTACAAAGGCAGAGATGCGAGTTGAGAATGATAACGTAACTGTCCAAACGCATTATTGCTAACTTAACTTTTTTGAATACAAAAATTCTTATTCCCCTCCAGAAATAAATTCCGTGTACCCGCTGCACAATTAAACTACTTTTGAAACAGCGACATCAAAGTATCTTAAGTTTTTATAATCTCAACGATGCAACGGCTGGATGTGCCCTAACACTCGTTTTTGACAGTTGTATTGGCCAAAAAAATTCAGTTTATTTCGGGGCCGAAGGATTTCCCGCTACGCAGCTTGCGCTCACGTCACGCCCAACTGTTTCCAGAAGACGTCGCGCTACGCGCATGCGCAGTGACAGGTGCGCAGGAGACATGCCCACATGTCCAGCGAGGCGTGGCGTGACGTCACAGCACCCACACTTCTCAAGGCCGTTTACACGAGGTGAAACCGCCCTCCTTCCCCCCCCCCCCCCCAATCCTGGTTCCGAGCGGGGAAGACTGTGCCGTTACATCTGAGACCTTCCACGAGAAGGTCACTTACATGCCTCTTCACACTTACCAAATATCTGAATGAATACTATCAACTGACTACCATCAATTTAATACAAACCACTGAAACCAATACACGGAATACAATCATGTCATGGAATATCAGAACACAGTAAAATGCGTTTCGAAATATGGATTCGATATAAATAAATTGAAAACAATTACTGAATAGCTTTTCGCACGCTACTGAAGTAATCAAACTATTTAAAGACGCTTATTATGATTTAAAGTGAGCATTTCTTTTTGAAGTGAAACTTATTTGCTATGGGGCTACAATTTTCGAGCATTACGAAAATTCCGATCACATGAGCAGAATAGTTAGGTATTGGGGGGAGGGGGAGGGGGGGAGGGTGGGAGAGGGGGAGAGGGAGAGAGGGAGAGAGGGAGAGAGGGAGAGAAAGAGGAAACCGGTAAAGCAGGAGAGTGCGTCAGCGGAGTCACCGTGAAAAGGTAGACAGGTGGGTAGGTGATAGGTACGTAAAGTATCATGTTATATGCTAGTTGTAACGGCCGGAAGAGGAGACGGCAGGCGAGAGGTAGAACTGACGCAGCAGTGATGCTATGTAATTCTCGTAACGCTACTTGCGTTTATCTAATACTCAAGTTTTCATAACAGTTAACGATTGACGCTAACATATTTATTTTGTTTTATTCGAAGTATCTAAAATTTATTTATTTATTCGCGTGGAAAAGACATCGATTAGTGCCCTTAATTTTATAAGAATCGTTCATTATTGCGTGAATAGTGTTATTGAAGAGAGGTTAGCTTTATAAGTGTAACTTATTTTTGGTTTGTAAACACTGTCATTTGAAATTTCAAAATGACTTATAAAGTCTACCTCACAAATCTATAAGTGCAATTTAGGTTCGATTGGAGTGTATCCTTACTGTTCTCAATTACTCTCTCTTGTTCAATAAAAAAAATACTAATAATTTATCTCTATCTATACCTAATAAGCAAGAAGTTTCACATCTGTCGCGCGTGAACTCCACGCGCACACATTTTTTCTCAGTAGTAATTTTTTTTTCAGGCGAGGGAAGTCCATTAAAATCATTCCTTAAAATAAAACATAAAAGCACATAAATTTCTTCCACGCATAATATTTTTTGGATACCGTTTATTCTTCATTAGTAAATATAACCCACAGGCATTTCAGAAAAAAAAAAGACCCTTACACACACACACACACACACACACACAAACACGCGCGCGCGATATCCGCAAATTCCCTACAGGCCTTACAAATTATGGACGCAAAATTACATTCACGATAATATAGATCAGTCCGAAACAAAACTTTTTGAAGTGATTAAATTGATTTAAAATATACTACTAAAAGAAAATGTAATAAAGTGACGTAACGATCATCACTTTTATGGCAACTGTTTACATATTTAAAAAATTTCAATTAATGAAATAATCTTTATTTACTTCGCTGTACGCTGCATGTACCAATTGCCACGGACACCTTCAGCAACAGCAGTTGACCGCGCCACACAGCTGTCGCTCAGCCAACCACAGCCCAGTTCCCTCAAGGAAGCACACGCGGCTTATCACGTGGTTAAGATAAACATGTGGACGGAGCACCGAAACGTAAACACCCAAGTTTTTCCACACTGCCCCGGGCATTATCAATAGGATGTTCTGCTATTTATACCCTACACTGTGCACTATACCTACAGCGGGATATTCAGGTCTACGCCTCGTTGTCACACACAATAGATACCGACGTCTCAAGGCAACGAACTGCGTTTAAAGTGGAGGGTAGCACTTTTACAACATTATAGTTATTATTCAACTAAGCATATATATAATACTAGTTATAATTCTTAGTACATTCGGTAAGGCTTATATATTACTAAAGCCCAAACATGTCAATCTGACCGTTTCAAAAAAGCACACGTTATTTTCATCTCTTTAATTTTTTTTTCTACACGTAGTATTTATACGCTGAAAATTCATATACATAAATATTTAAAAAAATTAGTGAAAAATTTGAAATGACAGTCGTTTATATCATGAGAATATAAGGTAACGCATTTCATGAGTCTGTATATTGGTTTCGGCGGGTTTGTGATAAAAGAATGGTAGATTTATTGTAGCCTGTTAAATAACTTTCCATTTAGTCAAGTTTCATAGGAAAGATATTTGAAATCATAATAACCAGTCTTGGAGTTTCAAACTTCTAGAAATTTCGATTCTTGTTTGCCTTCGGTCACCTGTATGTTAATCAAATAATTATATTAAAAGTTTAATTCTCAATATTTAAGAATACTTGCTTTGACAGTCAACTAAAGCGCAAGCGCAGACGTGAAAGTTAAACCTGCTTCGTTTACAAGACCACTTTCTTTTCATCTCACTTTAGAAAGCTATTTGAGACGTGGTTAGCAAGACGATGCGACGCATAGTGCCGGATGTAGTTCTTCGGTCCGTTCTGCAATGGCACGAAAGCCGAGAGATCTCACGGAACAGAGTGAATGTCTGCAATAGCTCGGACTCGTACGGATTAGCTCGGCACTCTGCAATGCCCAGCTCTTACGCTTACGCTATTCCGTGCGACCAATAGAAGACGAGCATTTGGAAGCGGCGGTAGCCATGTTTACGTTTAAAATACGTTACAAATTGTTTCAAGTACAAGAATATCTAATGTTCTGTCATTACTTTGTTAGTTTATATTTATTAGGTATAAAGGACGTCCATAAAAGAATGTCCCAGTTTCAACGATAGGTATATTGAAACAGTTTAATTTTGGCTATTTACATCAAATCATACATCAAATTGAAGGTAAACTAAACTAGTTTTTTCTTACAAATGCTCAATATGTGCACCTTTAGTTGAAGGGCACACAACCAACCTTCTTCCCACACAGTGATTAACAAATCCGGAGTAATATAGAAGCAATAGCTCCTTCAATTGTGTGCATCAACTACGGAAAATAATTGTGTAGCGGCGGAATGTAGACACTTTCTTTCATTAAGTCCCAAAGAAAACCTCTCATGGCGTTATGTCAAGTTAACGTGGAGGCCAGCGAAAAAAATACGACCAATCCAACGGGCAGGGAACTTCGACGTTCAACCACTCTCTGACAAAGCGATTCCAATGGGGGAGGGGCTCCATCATGTTGCCAAAGAAAGTGTACAGGTTCGCCCTCTACTAATTGGGGAAATAGCCATTCTTTCAACATATGTGGCGCGGCAAGCGAGAAAACAACAAAGCCGCGCATGCGCTTATCAAAAACTGTTCGAATTACTCTTTAGATGTGACCTTGAATCAGCACTATACAACGATTACAGTTGATACTATTAAAATTCGTAACTTAGACTTTCTTATATGGACATACGTCAATAAGCGATCGTGTTGTGTTCTAGCGTGACAAATAATTAAAACTAATTTTCCGTAACCGTGAAATTTAAACTCATTAGCTGAATTTCGTTACGTTTCAGTGCACTGCGGAAGCGGCAGACGGATACTGAACCTAAATATATTGCGGTTTCGTGATCCGTTTCCGCTTTTACGTTTCCGTTTCCGCGATGAACGAGCCGCACAAGGCGCAGGGTGGTTCTGTCCTGACGGGACCGAAGTCTTGGCGACTAGAGCACTATTATCGGGATGACACGGTCATAGTTACTGGTTGCATACCGGCCGTCACTAAAGACATCGACTGATGGCCACCTATGCAGTTTCCTACATTTGTATCAGAAGTTTCATTCAAGACGCTTGGCGCAGTCGAATGTCACCTAGTAATTCATGCCAGGAACAAACGAGAGCATTCGGCATTCATCAAAGCGCTCTTTTAGTGAATCTTGCAACGAGGAAGATTGTATTTAGACATCATTTTGGACATGCGGCATTTCAGGTTAACGGATGAATGAAGATGGATACACAAAAACCTGAGGATACCAGATCTCAAGTTCTCAAAACGTTGCAACTGTTTGTTTGTTTGTTCCCCTTAGGAAGCCTACTGCGTTGGTGTGTTCGTCTGTGCTGTCGTCGTGTTGTTGTCCAAAATATCACTGGGTTCATCTGTCACTGTGTTTGTCAAAGATGGTTGTTTGTATTTACTTTTCTTGTAGCAACAGTCTCGTCGTTGTCAGCCTACTGTGTTCTTCTATGCTGTGATATTGTCCTTACTAATTCTTTCCACGGAATTCTCTGTGATGTCTTAATGTTTTATCTATGACAGTGTAATCCTGAAATGGCTTAATAATGTTTCAAATTCATCAAATCGCTACTTCATGCATTGCGCTACAGACTGCGCTAGTATTGCGATAAACAAACGGAGGGGGAATCACAATAATTGTCTTGCCGCGTATCATCATCCATCAAGATTAACGGAACGCAGGTTTGACACTTCACTCTAACCTGGCATTGCGTGGACGATATTCATAGTTCGTGAGGCTTTTGGTATCTGCAGTAAATGCCATCAAACCAGCAAAGCTGTAGAACTCGTTTCAAAAGTAGGGCTGGAGATTGCATGTCTTGAAAAACGTAGTACGTACATAATGAATATTAAACACAGTGCAGGCAGGTGTTATTACGACGTGTTGGTGGCGTCATGCTTTCCACTTGGATACACGATTTCGAAATAGTTTACAGCCTTCAACATGTATTTTCCCCCCCTTCCTTTCATCATATATTGCTAATGTAGTTAATCGAACCAAACTGCACCATTTAGTAGATCGAGTATGTCATAAAAGAAAGAAAACAATCGTGTTTCAACTTGAGAATTCAGAAGGTATGGACTTCTGTCTGAAGACTCGTTGGCCAGATTTCACTAAACAGATGTCTAATAAATTGACAAGAGTTCGACAGCTACTCGTTGGAAACAAAATCGCGTTTGGTTCAGCTGGTAATGTTGAATACTAGTCTACTCTTCCCGCTACCCGCTTTACAATGCTGTGTGTGTTTTGATTGGTCGTTTCTCATAAATAAGTTAAGAGTACTAAACTTTTGGATATCAAAACATTTTTAATTTTCATTTAGATTAAGCATAATATAAAAATAAAAAAACTAGGTAACGTGATTCACGATTAACCATACCGCCACACGATATCTCTAGTGATAAAGTAAGCTATTTTTAGTCACCCTGAGCGATCGACATTGGCTCAGATAGTGACGTCACAGCAATGCGCTCGGAAGGTTTTTTTTTTTGCTGGCGAGAAACTAGCAAAATTTCACCATGTATTCGACGCTTTACATGTATGTACGTTTAACAACGATATGCAACCAAAAGCATTAATATATTTCTCGGATCGGTAACTTGCGGAAACAGTTCAATAAATACTCGAGCTGTACAATGTATATGTGGCCACACACGTTAATGAATTTATCAAATACAGTTCCCCACGCAAAAATTAGTTGCATTAATTTATATTCGTGCCATTAGTTGCTTTAATTTATGTACGTGTAGTTTTTTTTCGAGTTATACACAACAATCCAAGCAATAATTTAAAAAAAAACACAGAAAAGGAAATGTCATGTATGAAATAACACTGTCCGTTAAGCAGCAACGTACGTAGTTCTCCATTAGCCAATTATCGTGCAGATTAGATATGAGATAGGAAGCGATCTAAGAATTGGTAGGGGAGAAACAACAGTACATAACCTGAAACATTGGATCCAGTTCACAGGGATGAAAGCCACAACCATAACTCGAACAGTTCCGAAGTTTTCCTAAGTAAAAGGTAGGGATTTATTGGGTCAGTGCAATAAATATTTTTTTTCTGGGAGCATAGGTTAGGTTATCGCAACTAAAACCAAAGAAAGATGGTTAGGTTGGGTTAGCGTTATTTCAAATACTCCTATGACTGCAAAATATATAAATCCTTGCTATATATGTATATATATATTTTTTTTTCGCGAGCGATTGGAAAACTTATTATAACTTCGGAACTGTTCAGGCGTGGCTCTTATCCCTGTGAACTGTAGGCTTCCGTGAAAAATTCCACCGGTTCACGGTAACGTATGCCATTAGGAAAAAAAATCCAGTTTTACCTTGCCGGACACCGAGACCATATCGCCTCGTCCCCGTACAAATTATAGCTATAAACATAACGATGAAATAAAGACTTATAAAGGATGTAGAAATTTCCTGTAAGGTTACTTTCTACGAGATGTTCTTCAGAAAAAGAAAACTCAATTCATGCACTATGCTTACAGAAATTACTTTATTTTTCTTTACTTTAAGCTCTCAACGTATGGTCGTCAGCAAGGTAGAGTATATGCTCATACAGTAAGGAACAATCCCAGCTTTTTTTTGGAGTTATTTCGGAAAAACCACGCGAAATTGAAAAAAGCACAAGCTGGCAGGACCAAGAATACAAATCCAGGACCTCTTACCGCTGCTCCAATTCGCTCAGTGGCAGCAAGTTTCGCTTCCTAGAAATTTTTAAAGGAATTCCTTAATTAAAGGGTTTGCAGAAAGAAGGGGTTAACTCAGTATGACACTTTATAGAGTTACGTCCACTTTTTGTTTAAAAAATATATTTTTTTCCTTCTTTAAGTGAAAGACGAAGGTAACCTCCAGTAGTTGGATCATGGGTCTCTCAATAGACGGGACTGCCAATTTCGTAGCAATGGGGCAAGACAGGTGTAGCTCCTAGTTGACTTCTTGGCCCAATGCAAAGGGATTCACAGTGAAAAGTCTTTAACCACGTTCGGGACAACAGCCATTTCCAGATATAATTTTTCTTTGTTAAATAAAATGAAGTTATAGTGTTCAATTATTTTTTGAACCAAGTTTAATAAATACACGTACAGTAACTACCTAGATGAGCGTTCCTGTTAAAAAAAGTCACAAATTTCTCACGTTGAGTCCCGAATTCAGATATCTTCCTCAACAAAACAATTACGGAAATGCAAACCTGTAGAAAATTGACCGTAATGATAAAACTCTGTAGGCAAGCGCAGTGCACTGTTGCCGGATTACATACTTTGACTGAGATGTGAAAACAAGTGCAGTATATGCTAAACACAGGCCACTGTAGAATAATGAAGACGACGCAATGCCGCTGAGTGTTTATTAGTTTATCGGGGGGAAGGGCCGGGCCTCAGTTGACCGAGAGGTGGCGGCACAGCGGCGCCTGGTCGGGCAGCGACAGCACGGCGCTGGCCAAGGCCTCGGGGGGCAGGTCGCCCTCCAGCACCGCGTGCAGCGCCGCGAACACAGGGAAGTCGTCCAGCAGGCGGCGCTCCCGCAGCGCGCGCACCACCTGTCCCCAACCGTGGTCTCCCAACCGTGGTCTCCCAACCGTGGTCCCCAACCGTGGTCCCCTACTGTTGTCAAAAACCGCTGTCAACAACCGCTGTCAACAAACGCTGTCAACAACTGCTGTCGACAACTGCTGTCGACAACTGCTGTCCCCAAAGGCTTCAAGTCCGGCGTAGAACATGCTATATTCGAGGCTTCAAGTCCCCGGCGACATAAAAGGTCATCAGAGACGTGGGAGAGCTGACGAGATAGAGACGGGACATCGACGGGAATGCTTGGACGAGGTAACCGGGAGTACCGCGACGACAACAACCCACAAAGCCCACGTCCACGAGTGTAGCGCAAGTCTGTCGTGAATCGGAGTGGACGACTTAATCTCGCCGACAAAAGGGTTGGGCCAACCAAGTATTCGCGATGGCCTCGGCGATCACGCACAGTATATCCCGAACATTATTTGGAGGAGAAGATTCTTCAGGCTGTCCACATGAATCAGTAATAAAATATCCCGGACCAAAAATATCAAAAATTTCCTGACCAAAAATGTAATATTTCCCCTGGCCAAAATTTTAAAATTTTCCCTGGCCAAAATTTTAAAATTTCCCTGGCCAAATTTTAATTTTTCCCTAACTTTTCTCTTGCAAAAGTGTCAAATTTCGATGACTTTCCTTACTAAAATTTAAAATTGCACTGACTTTGAAAAACACGCAATTGTAAAGTGTTCCACAAGAAACGAGGAAAGAGGGAGGAGGGAGCGCGCGCTACCTGGCGCGCCGTCTCGCCCGCCAGCAGCGCCTGGCCGCCCAGCAGCTGCCGCTCCAGCTCGCGCAGCGGCCGGCGAGTGCGCGCCGCGGCCGCCGCGAGGCGCGCGTGGCGGCTGGGCGCGAAGCCGGCGGCCAGGCAGGCGCCCAGGCCGCACGCCTGGAAGAAGGTGGAGAGGCGCGAGCCGCGGTGGAAGTGGTCCAGGAAGCGCACCGACTCCAGCAGCGCGGCTCGCACCACGGCCGCCTTGGCGCCCGCGCCCAGCTCCAGGCCGTCGCACACGCCGCCCGCGCACGCCACCACGCCGCGCAGCGCGCCGCACACCTCCACGGCGTCCGGGTCGGTCACCAGCGACACCTGCCCGCACGCCTCGCCGTCCTTCCCGCACTAAGCTACACGCCGCCAACACGTCACCAACACGCCCCGCCGTTCTTCCCGCACCGCTCCAAGAGCAACCAGCTTCTCGCCCGGGGTGCATACACTTCGCTACACGCTGCCTGACGCTGACAAAGTCGCAAGACGTCACCAACACTAATATAAAACCGAAAAGTAGAAAACAAAGTATATGTTGATAACGATTCATATTTTACATTTAAAAAAAAAAAAATTCTTCATTATCTTATTTAAAATTGTTATTTTCGTTTCACTGTGTGAAATTTTTAACTAGTGCAAAACATTATGTACGTAATAACAATATCAACGTGGACTTCAATTGCACTTAAAAGTGTTTGTTCACTTCAAATATGACCGTCTGAAAAAATGGTTGCGTTTTCGTCATTGCGCCTTGCGTAGTTCATGAACCGGATCTCTATATATACGTGGTTGCTGAACAGTTACCCATCTTGCGTATTTCGAGCCTTCAAGACGACCTCGCGCCGTTCCAACGGCCGGCGAGTTTGCCTGGCAAAACAGTGCAAGCAGCCGCATTCTGAGGCTTGTCGTCCGTCGAACCACGGGTCGTTCAACGTTTCACCGTTTACCAGCGTTTACGCGGGAAAGGTGGGTGGAGCCACCAAGACCAATAACGATTCTTCCTCCTTGTCTTTCTTCTTCCATCACGGGCTCCACGGATTACAAAGCTTATCTTTGAAATGCAACACAATATTTGTTGATTCGTAATATTTTCTAAAAAATCTTGAGTTTTTGGTTTTATCCAGGAAGTGCGATACTACCATTGTTAACAGCACATGTTTCAAAACACTGGTCACCACATGAAGTAATTAGTTTAAAACCACTGCTCAAAGAGCGATTGGATACACTCTACTCTCGAAAGTTAAACCCGGTGTTAGCATTACAATTGTGACAATTTGTAAAGAAATTTTAGCTTTGATCTCTACTATCCCTATTATATTAATATTATAAATGCGAGTGTGTGTGTAGATTTGTACTTTTTTTTTCTCGCGTTAACAACGGATCGACATGATTTTTTTTTGCAATTATATATAGTTTATGAGCCGGAGAGTGGCATAGGCTATGTATAATTATGAAATTCCACCCCTAAGGACGTGAAAAAGGGGTAAATTCATAGGTGGTCAGGTCCCAGACACACAAACAGCGAGTTTGTGACATTTATCCTATGTCCGCCACACGGCCAGTGGCGTAGCCAGGATTTGTGTATGGGGGATGTTAAGTAGTTTGCCCCCTCCCCCCCCCCCCAACTGTATTAAAGCGGGGGGTCCAGGGATCCCTTCCCCGGGAAAAATATGGATTTTAAGGTGCAAAATAGTGCTATTTTAGCAGTTTTCGGTACTTAAATTTAAATATTGTAATGGTAAAAAATTTTATTAATTTTAATATGAAATTTGTTTGATTGATGAATAAGAAATTAATTAAAGATTTGGTGCTGAGGGGGTGGGGGTTGAACCCCTAACCCCCCCCCCCCCCGGCTACGCCCCTGCACACGGCCATATAGTAAGGTCCTCCTCCTCGCGGCTGCTGAATGTTAAGAGTGGTCCGGGTGCGGACCTTGAGGTAGGGCGTGCTGAAGAGCTCGCGCAGCAGGGGCCCGAGGCGGCGGTCGCGGCAGCCCACCGTGCACTCGGCCAGCTGCCCGCGGGCCAGCTCGCGCGGCGTCGCGGCGCCCATGAGCACGGACACGCGCGCGCGCAACACGCGCCGCACCACGCGCGACGCCAGCTCGCCCCGGGCGTCCAGCCCGCGCACCAGGGACAGCACGCTGGCCGTGGGCTTCACCTGGCGCTGCAGCGAGTCGCACACGGAGCGAACCTGCCGGGCACCGGCGCGCCTCCTACACCTCCCAGTCGCTTCCTTCTTTCTGTCGCGCGATCCAGGGTGACACCACCCGTCATCAGTAGCGGATCTAGAGAGGGGGGGGGGGGCTAAGGGTGCTCAAGCCCCCTCCAAAAGCATCTGGGTCCAGAATTGTTTTAGTGTTTGCCTTGATAAAGCCTAGCCTCAGCTGGGTCAAGCCCCTCCCAAACCAAAATCCTGGATCCGCCACTGCCCATCATTTAACAAGGACGTCGGCAATTTCACTTCTTTCTTGTGGCCAGCAACTTCTAAAAGTGTCTAAAAGCTGGCTCTTTTCGTTTCAAAAGACATAAAAAATTTTTAACCTGAAACACCCCCCCCCCCCCCCCTGTACAAGTTGTGACCCAAGATAGTGGCGCATGACATGGTAATATTTAGTTACAAGAGGAGTTGCAGCGCGCTTATAATAAAATTGAGGGGAAAAAATGTGTTTGAGCTAATATACGTCGGTTTTCACCCGACCAGGGCCCGAGGGAGTGATGAGGGGAGGAGAAGGGGCGGCACCTTGGTGGGCGGCACGGCCAGCACCAGCAGATCCGCGTCTCCCGCCGCCACCAGCAGGTCGGGCTCGGCGCGCACGTTCTCCGGCAGGCGGCAGCCGGGCAGGTACTTGGGGTTCTCCCGCGTCTCGTTGATGAGTTGCGACAGTCGGCGGCCGCCGCCCACAATCTCCTCGTACACCCACAGCGTGACGCAGTCGTCCACGTGCGGCAGCCGGCCGGCGTTCTCCGCCACCACCTTGGCCATCGCCGTGCCCAGGTTGCCCGAGCCCAGCACGCACACCTTGGTGCCCTTCTTGCCCCTCCTGGGCGCCATGCCCCGCCCCGCCCCGCCCCGCCCCGCGCCCGGGCCGTATCTCCGGCCGCGCGCGCAACAATGGCCGTGTTCGCCCAACACTGCTCCGTTGGTGTGATGACTTTGAATACATACATATACTGTATAGAAGTCGCCAGCCCAGGTTAAAATTTCCAATACGGTTTTGAGGTAGTTTGTTAATTCACCTGCCGCAATCGCCACCATCTCTAGGGCATCGACTTGTGGCGGTCCCTAGCGGACAAGTGTCGAACTCCTTCAAACACATACCTTCCCCCCTCCCGTTGAACGACCTTGAGCTGCAGTGAATGACCGTGGGGGGGGGGGGTTCCGGAGGAATGACAGCGGACGACAGTGCTGCGCTCTCAGCGTGTAAAACAACCTGAGACGATACAGGTAGTTACGGCAGCGCCCTGCATGCGGTTAAGTTCCCAAGCTGCTCATCATACGCTCCTGAAAAAACGTGTAGAGTAAATCCTATCTATTCGCGACTTCTACACAGTATATATATATTCAAAGGTGATGACAGCACGCGTAGGTACGGACTTTTCAACGACGATCTCACTCGAAATAAACCGAGTTCTTCGTAATTTCAAATAATTGTTAACTTCGTAAAAAAACTACGTTGTATTTCAAATAGCGTGTTTCACAAAAACATTGACGAAATAATATTGTTTCTTACTTTTAAGACTTAACCAGTTTTGATGTTTGGTTAATACACCTAGAATAATATATATTTTGAGATTCATGCTCAAAGTAAGCGAACTCTTCTTGTGTTCGTAAATTCACGAAGATACCTGGATGATTTGGAATCGGCGTTCTTCGTATATTTAAGGTGAGAATTTTTACCAGTGAAATACAGAATATTTATGTTGAATCTCTGGAATTTTGAAAGTGAAAAGTATTAATTACCACCGGTAGGATTATTCGACGCGATCAAGTCATCGATTGGAAAGGAAAACGTATACGTCACGGAAAGTGTAACGATCAAACGTGGGGGCGCTCGAACTCATACTTGCGCACATATACCAACATTATTTCAGACACTACAAAAAGCATGCTGTTTTGTTCCATTTATTAGTTTTGACAAGTAGCATAAATCAGTTGAATGTTATTATCAGAGTAGCGTAGAAATGATCACTATTTTTGCTTTTGTTTTGAGCTTAAAACGGCAAAAACCTCATCACCTTTGGAACAACAACAGTATCTCCAAGACTTCGCGTGTTCTGCTTGGCGGACATTGATAATGACCACCCCTGCAGAGAGTCGGAGAAACCAGAGAAGGTATTAGACATGCTTCACAGCACTTGCCTGTATCGATTCCAGGAAACGTTTGAGAGCTAAATTTCGTATTATCAACTATAATTCGCACACATTATGGGGTGAATTTTTTTTACAGTAGGAGGGGTTAAATAGTGAACATAAATCATCAAATATTAAGGAGTGGGGTGTTTGATGACGAAGGGAAGGTGCAGAGTGCTGGCCCAAGACTTTGCGGGGCCCTGGGATATTTGCATTTTTGGAGGCCCTTGCAGGAATTTTTTTTAAAAAAAATTACTCTTTTAAACATTTTAAATTTAACAAAGAAATTATTTCGACGATGGTTTTGCTCATTTATCTTAAGATATTTTGATATTTCCTGATAAATTATCTTCGGGTCAGTTTTATAATATCACATCATTATACGTGGCACGTGGCAATAAAATCTTCTGGAAATTTTTGTAATTCAAAATCATGAATTTAAATAGGTACTGACAAGCACATTAAGTTAAGACATAATACTAATTTAATTTTAATTTTCCCATTAATGTCCGTATTTCGAGCAGAACACTAATTAATAAAAATGATAAGCACAGGCGCCGACAGGTCCTGGGGCCGCCCGTGGGTAAGGAATAAAGCAGAGGAACAACTACAAGACACTTTCAGGTTTCTCATCGCCACGACTGTTACGTTTGTGAATCTCGCTTGTGTTCTTTGTAGCCACGTTTTATCGTTCACACGAACTTTATTCTTTCCGGGGTCCCCACAGGATGCCACGTCACCCAAGTTGCCTCACACAAACTCGCCACGGATTGCCAGCGGCAATAAACTGAGACATTACACCGACCGGTTTAATTTAGTGGCAAGCGCTAGTTAAGTGATAGCGCGCTGCCGGTGTTTCGTAATAATACACGCAGCGAACAAGAAAACACAGACGTAACTTTAATGCGCGAAGTGAACGGCGATAAAGCATTATTGAAACACGAACATGGTGACGGGTGTATAACATGCATTAAACAATTCAGCCGAGGAAGGCATACGATTAATGTAAACTATAGCAGTGCAAAGACATCTAGACGTAACATATGCTGCCTTGTAAAAAACAGTCTTCTATGTCCAAATATTCACACACAACCGTACATATTGTTAAGAGTGGGGAAAACGGGTTCATAAGGGCAGCCGAATTAATTTTATACAGTTTCATTTTTTACTAATATTAATATTACTAATTAAATCACCCCACTTAATGTCTGTTCACAAATCACAAAGGATGTGTCCAGCCCACAGTTCACACTCCTCACTGAAGCTAGGCTCAACAGTGGTTCGCCCCTCACCCCGCACCTGTCCACACACACAGTCTCGCGCCACTCCGTCACACACGCACGGTCCCGTCGCTCCGCGCCTGCGTCGAATTCGATCATCACTAATCTCGCCTGCGGAGGCCGGCGTCGCCGCTTTTATACCAGGTGGCCGTCTTTCTGGAATGTACTGGAGTGGTTACGACGTGTCACGTGTCATCCCGGACCGACCCGACTCCCGAAGCATCCAGAACAGTGGCGGCCTCTGAAAGCCCGCAGTATTCCCAGGCCATTAAGGTCAGTAACAATAGCCCGAGAAGGGACGAACCGCGGGGAGCGGGGGTAGCGAGGCTCCTTGTAATCCGTCAAGGGTCAAGGCGGTGCGTCACCGCTTGGCCTGGCTGACCAACCCGCCACGAGCCCAGCCTGTAGTACGCTCGTCAAAATATCAATTTAATCCACTATTCTTCACGACTTCTAAAATAAACTTAAATTATGAGATGTTAAGCAGACAAGAAAAATATTCGAAGTAATTTTGGCGAATTTGGTGCTTAAAATTTTAAAACATTTGTTCGAACTCCACTACGCTTAAGTTTATAAAATAATGTACCTGTAGAAACCATTCCATGTGGTCCGAAAGAAGCCAGTGTCAGAACTCATTTGTCTGGCAGATGGGCGAGTAGCTAATCGGCACCAATGTCCACGTATTTTCACTACAATATCCATAGATAGTTTTAAATCATGATCTTCCTACGGAACACGCGTGTAAGGATCATTAACATTTAGTCTACTTCATCGCGTACCTAATCCTACAAATGTCATGGTAATTGTTATGGAAAATCAATGCGGGAATCTGAATTAACACTTACAAGGTAGGAAAATTAGTTATGCAAGGAAAAAAAAAAACGACAAATGCTACGAAGTAACAACACCACAGTAGTCATAACAAGATTTTATTTGACAAACCCTATGGTTAAATGACTACTAGGATATTTATTGCTTCCTAGTTCTTTATCGGTTTGTTTCGTGATTCAAATTATATTAAGTTTTATTTCGTTCATTCAATCGATTGAACGTTTGGGACTGGAGTCCATCGAGCGAGCTATCTCGCTCGTCGCGCAGGTCGCCCACGCGATGAGGTAGCGCGACTTGTTGAGGCGGGATTAGTGACTGCGCGGTGAGTCACGACGAGTCCACGCCAAGTCGTCTAGCCGTGACTTGCACGACATCCCTCTGCAGACGCGACCGAGTCGAAGATTGCATCACCTCAAAGTTTTCACGCGCGATAGGAAAGTAAAGGTGGGTTTACGATTGAAAATTAAGAATTAAGACTTAAAGACTTAGTCGTGTACTTACCATATGACTATGTAAACTAGTGGAATGGTTTATGATTGTCGTGTGTGAATTTTGACGGGTCGTGTGCGAACCATATGACGACTTAAAGACTTAACAGAAATGGTTATATTTTATATTTTTCGTTAAGACTTAAGGGAAGCGACCAATCACAACAAACCGGAACCTTTCAACCGGAAGTTTATGTCTTTTTATTGGACCGAGCGAGGCAGTATTTTGGGTTAGAATTCGTATATTTGTCATTTGTAATCATCATCCATTTCGAAAAATAGATATCCCATTTGTCAATAACCTATTTCAAACCTGCTTCTCCGTTTCGAACAATGGCCGACCATGTGTTTTGTGCTGTGATTGGTTAGAATTAACGACTTCTATGTCAATCATAAACTGGAAAATGTAGTTTTGACTTAATCGTGTGCTCGATGTTAAGTTATATTCTTAAGGAAATCAATCGTAAACCCAGCTTTAAACGCCATCAATGTTAGAAAATTTTCAGCATTTTTTTGTTAACATTGTACAACCCAAAGCCTTAAGGCCCCTGCCCACATTTACACACACTCGGTGGGCAGAACTTCAGATAAAATAAATAAAAATAAAAAGCTATTTTAAAACTGCTCAAGATATCCGAGTGGTGGCTATTTACGAAAAGCATTTAAGGATTATCTGAGGTTACGGTAACAACCCGAATGACATAAGTTTTATTATTATTATTTGCAATGTTATCTTACTTGCGCTTTAAAAAATATATATTATTTTAAAACAGAATTTTCGAGACACTCCTTTAAAATATGTTTTCACCTTTATCAAACCGTGCAGGTTTTCAAAACAGTACCTTACAACTGCAACCCGCCCTTGTTTAAGAGACTACAGTTTCGTCTCTTGAACTGTCCTGTGCCCTTCTTGCCCTGGCTAGGCTCAGTGAAGGAATACGGGACTGGGCGAGAGATCCGACGAATGTAACCACAAATTAATTCAAAATGGCCACTCGTGAAAACTTGGCTGCAAGAGGTTCAATTTATGACGAAATAAGAAAAAAATATATATTCTCATTTACATTATAAGTGATGTGTATTTATGAAGTGATATGACAATTTTACTGAAATATGAAATGGTCACGGTTGAATATTAAAATTTGATGGTTGGTTTGGCACGGTATGAACCCCTCCTCTTAAGGGATGTAAGCAAGAAGGGTTATGGAGGGTATATATAACCACAAACCACCCCCCCCCCCCCCCCAATTACAGATACAATATTAAATATATATATAATTCTTACCAGTAAATGAAAATAATTTGAAAGCTAACAGCGGGAAAAGTGCCCCCCCCCCCCACCCCCCCCAAAAACACACAAACAATGAAATTCTGCGTACGTTCCTGAACCCCTGGAAAACAGAAATCGGGACGGCCAGGCAGTTTCGAACCCTCGTCCTCCGAAATGCGAGTGCTGTCTCCTATAGAGTGTCTCACGCTTCGATTGCAGTACAGAGTAAACGGCACTTACTGTTGCTAGCATTACTACCCGGCTCGTTACTTTTGAAATATTTTGGGAACCATAGTTAGTTATTAGTGGTTATATTTTCAATTTGGATATTTGTAGAATTTTATCAGAACATAAAACAAGAGTATAGACTTAGTGTTATTGCAATTTTAGTTAACCTGAAAAAAAATTAATGGCAAACACAGGAGAACCTATTCGTAGCAGCCTGTAAATATCAATAGCAAAGCATTCAATTTAAATTGTGTGCTATGCTCCAGCAAAGAGCCGATTATTAAACATATTTAATTTTATAAAACATATGTTGACAAAAACCGGTTGAAACCAAGATGGGGTCTTTCAGTTATTTCTAGTTAGAAGTAAAATGTATTTCCAAAAACTCTCATTCCAAATTTTCCCTTTGCATAATAGAATGGTTCAGTTACATTTGGAATAGAGCACGCCGAAACAATGACAGCACTAAGGGCAGAAATCGTGCATTGGGAAGATCGTAAATTGCCATTTAAGTGAACAGTGGTGAGGATGAGAATACACAATCTCACTTTATAAATTTTTTTATTAAATGACCGTTCAACTTACACATTGCCTCCCCAAGTAATTATCTCACATAACCAAAACAATTCTTTCCGACTATTTCAGGAGGGTTGACATTTTATATTTACAATGGCATGCGGAAAAACAAGGCTGAAACGTGTTGCCCGGCTCAGATACTCGATTAGAACAAGTCTAACTGGTACGCTTCCAAGGAGCTCGCTTGCCTTTTAGAAATCTACGAGATACATACATAGTAATTTCCTAAGAGTTTACATACATTAAAATGATACACACACACACAGAACGATTTTACATATTAAAATTACGTGACAACAAAAAACTCAGAACTACATCTGAAATAAGCTTAATTTATATTTTAATCATACGATTGTTTCAAAATTCTAACGATTGTCTAGAATGAAACGTAATTTTATAAAGTTAATTTCAAAACTTAATAGTCATTTTAGTCTACTACTAAATGAAAGTTTTTTTTTTACTGTTATTAGATATTTCTATAGTTATTTGTCAGGTTTCAAAAATTAAATAATAAAGATGGCTAAGAACAAGAATGTGCTACTAATTAAAAATAATGATATGATTATTACTACAGTCGCATTGTTCATCATATATTTCAAATATTAAATTTTTATTTTTGTCGCATACCTGTAGCACGAGCTAAAAGCATAGCTTCATAATTGTTTCAAATAAATTATATAATATATATACCTATATATTATATAGGTATATATACACACATTTATTTATTTTAAATGTGCATTTGAAATCACTGCTAATCAGTCACGATGGGGGCGTGCGAGTAATGATACAAGTAGGCGGGAGTGCTCATGACAGTAAACAATATTGCTATTTTTCTTAGAAAAAATATCGCCTTTCTCAACAAAATGTAGGTACTATTTAATTCCTCTACTACAGGTAATAATTTCGGAATGCGCAACCGGGAAACTGTAAAAAAATAATAAATATCACCTTTACTCGCATTTTTCGAATTTCGTTTTTCACGTAACATTAACATTCTGGACAATAAATTATTCATCGACATATATAATTAAAATTATTTCAAACCTTTGTCCTGTTCTTCAGGAAGCGGGCGAGCTTGTTGAAAGGCGATGTCTTGTTCTTGGGCATTTTGACGATTCTTTTTAAACCAGTCCCAAAGAAAAAAAAAAAACACAATAAAATAATATTCACGTTATTGGCGCGTTTCGTTCCGCACTCAATATGAGCGGAGTCGATAAAGTCACATTTCAAGCTCAGCACTCAATGAAATGATACGCTGTGGTACAATGTTCACACATGCGCGCTTCTAAATTACAATGAAGAAAGTAGTTTTAGTCGGGATGTAACTAGGATACCGCGACGACAACCTCACGCGACGCGCCCCCTAGAGCGACTGGCGCCGCTGCAGCCGGCGAGTCCATAATAAAACACGTTGTGCAGCGAGGGGGGACCTCCCCAGGAAGCCGGCGGCCAATCAGGAGCCGCGCGCGCACAACACACCGGCGCGCCTGCGCGGAGCCCCGAGTTCATCGGCCCGCGCCGGGTTGGGTCTTCTAACCTCCTTCGCTAAGGCCGCAGCCGCCGCCGACCAAGCAGGTATGTAGGCCGATGCTATTTACAATTCCCCCAGCCGGCAGCCGGCTAGCCTTGCAGCCTCCAGCACGACTCCAAAACAAGGTGTCCACATCCACACAAAGCTATGTTATTAAAGGAGAGGGTTTGTGTATGTAGCTCGCGAGCGAGGCATACAGCTGTGCAATCTCCACGTGTCCACGTATTTATACACACGACGTAATTTGTATATTTTTTTTCCGGGAAATTTGTGTTTTCGCGAAATCGTGGGAAAACTTCATCAGGATAGCCGAACCAGAATCAAATCCAAAACCTCGTCACTGAAATTAGAGTTCATACTGCGTCAACTGTCAAATTTGACATTTCTCAACAGTGTGGTACCAATGGTACCCATTTCCCATCTGCCGAGCGCAAAGCTACACGTGATGTTTATTTACAAACACTTGACAATCACACCAAGACGTTTACCAAAACGTGTTGACAGAACAGCGGCGGCAGGATACGCGGACTACCGATGCAATCTTTCGAGAACTCTCAAATTTGAGAAAAGTCAGTCGCAGGGGCGGCTCCATTCAAAAGCAAGCCGTGCAATCACCGGTGGTTTTCATTTTTATTTATTTTTGTGTGTCTGGTGTTCTGTTAAATTAATATGTACATAAGTGGGGAAAAGGAAAATGAAATTTTTATTGCCTTGTATCTTAATGTGCTGGTCAATACCTATTTCAATACAGGATTTCGTATCAGAGAAACTTTCAAAGATTTAACTGCCACGTATAATGATGTCATTATAACGAAAATTTTATAATAAGCATTTATAAAACTGACCCGAGGATAATTTATCAGAAAAGAATGTCTAAATATACTAAGATGAATTAGCGATACCATCGTCGAAATTTAAGTTCCAGGTTGGGTTAAAAATCTTTTTGAAAGAGTAAATTTTTTCAAAGTTTCCGGGGGAAGGGCCCCGCGGGACCCCGAAAAGCCCATGGCCACTACCGGTCACACGTCTCCCCAGGTCTACTCGGTATGGTAGCTGCGAGATTGTGAGCGAGGACCTGGGAACTTCCCTGCGGTGTTGCGACTGGCCTTGCGGTCGAAGGGGTTTTCGCGTCTTTGAGGAAGATGCGTTACTCCCCGCGATACCTCCCCAGCTCCCACGCGGACAACAATTATCATTGTTAATTATAAAAACTTTTCTCACGTTGTGATTGTCGGTCCCTTGAGAAGTTAGCTCACTCTACCGTAACTGCACACTCACTCCCCAAGCTCAGTCTGCATCACAACTCCCAGCATTACTTACGAATATTCCGAAAAATTCATCGCCTACATTTTTCTGTAAAGTGGTATTAAATATGTATTACTGTGAATTACATTTATACGGGATTGCATGAAGTCCAAATGCCTGAAATTATTTATAAAAATCTTGCATCCATGAAATTTTCCATGAATAGAAACGCCGCTGAAAAGTGTCATGACTTACGTCTAGACGGTGTTTTTTTCTGATCACTTAATAGCTTAATAAGTAAGTAAATACGCAAACGATATAATCATACATTGATACAAGGAAACAAGCTGTGGCCTAAATTAGAACGTTATTGTTTTTATAGTCATAGACTGTTTTATATTTCGGCCAATTTCGTTGTGAAAATCTAAGATTTTGCTGATATATTTTTATGCATATGTCACCAGTATTATACATCACTATAAAAGATTAATCACATTGTGGCATAAGTCACATTTCTAAACCTCTACTTTACTTTTCAAGTATATAAGTTCTTTGAAGAAAACCATGCGCTAATAACTAGGTACATTTTCGTACATAGAGCAAAACTGTTTAAATTTTCTAGATAAAAGCCTAAATGAAGTATCCAAAGTCGAATATAAGTTAAATACGTAAAATTAGGTAATTCGAATAAAATTCTTTAATAATTTTGTGCTTCGACTGATTTTGGTGCTATTCAAAACGCAGGTATTCGCATTTCGGCATAATTGTGGTTTTATCGCTTTTCAACGTTTAATCTTGTCTCTATTCGTTGTAAGTAGATACCTTTTCTCGTATTTCCGACAGGTAAACCTATTATTGAGACGGATGCCAAAAAGATGATTAGAAAATCCTGATAGGAATCAGCCATGGTCTTTAGGAAGTGCCCTGCAATCTGGCCGAAAATTTTCGAAATCCCGTCACCAAAAGGTCAAAAAATTTGTATTCAGGCGATCGAAGCGCTCGTTCCCCGAGAACCCCTAGCCGGAGTCTCAGCCTCGTCCAAGACAGACATGGTCTCCCGGGACCACAAGGCAGAAATGGCTGGACAGGTTCGACAGCGAATACAATGTTTTACCATTGTGTCACCTCGCTGGGTGAGATTCACCAGCAATTAACAACTACAGTAAGTTGGTCTCACTCGACGTTCCAGCGCAGTTGCCGCAGTCGCTCAGATCCCAACACACCTTCCTCCAAGACCTCCCTATTCGCATACCGGCGCGGGACTAAGCAAAAACAGGAGCGTGCTCAATCATCGCGGTCAAAGAAGCTAGTTCCCAATAAAATAAAATTTAACGCCAGGTTGTCGCACAAAATATGTGGCTACTGTCTGAGGCCGGGCCCCATCAGAGTCCCAACTCCCACTGCAAGCACATACTCTTGTTTCCTTCCACAAGGTAACACTTGCCCAGATGGGGCCTAACCTGCATATTAAATTAAAAATCAAACCAAAATCAAAACCTGTGCTGAAAAATGTAAGGTGGCAAAAACATTGACCGAACACATCAAAAATATTTTCCAAGTTTATTGTTAATCTTTATATCTCATAAAGAGTACAAAAATAGTTAAATCTGTTGTGACTAGAGATCTCATAAATAGTACAAAAATAGTTAGATCTCATAAATAACAAATATTTTATAATTTACACACAATAAATATAGATATAGAGATATCTGACTTTAATGCTTTCTTTGGTTTTTCAAACTCTAGGCTGGAAGAGCCAACATTTATTATAACGTACATTTAAATGCTTCATGTCTTTAGACCAAACATAAACAAACTATTACAACTCGTAAGGAAAAGGTCTTTGGAGAGCTAAAATAAATTATTGAAATCAATATGGCCGCCAACAACAAGCAAAATGCACAGGAGGTGCAGCAAATGTTACCAAGTGCCAATCCACATTATGAACACCTAAGGCAACACTAAGTTTAAACAGGTGCATCATATTCGCACAAAACACAAGTCCAACAAATACTACTCAAAGTTATTTTCATCATATCAAAACTTTAAACTCTACTGGCCATTTCATAACAAATAATTACAACACTCATACTTAGCTCTCAAAAACACCTTGCCTGCTGTCAATCTCTCTCTCTCTCTCTCTCTCTCTCTCTAATGCTTCATGATGATGTTGGTGATGGTCCTGCTGCTCCATAGCTAACTGATCAAAATCCCGGGCTTATATACCCATTTCTCACCCCCCCCCCCCTTCCCACCTATTGCCCCTCCAAATATCGGGATTAATAGAGATAATTTTCGAAGGTTCTAGAAGGATCTTCATACCAGTTCACATAATCGATAAACAACAAATTTCCGGGATTTATTCTTCTTCTTGCTAAATCCGAAGTTGGTAACACTGAATTCGATGTTGTGTAGGAATGAAGTCTCCACCTTGTCTATGGTATTTTGTTTTAAAGTGCACTGTCTTTTGCCGCACACAGCCGTAGCTTATCTATGAGTCGTGACGTCACAAGACGTCAGTTTATTCCTACACGTCAACATGAAAGATAAGCTTCTTCATGTCCTTAAATGTTTTGTAATTGTAAATTAACGTCTCGTGACCACACACGGTCACATGTCCTGGGCCCGTGCAACATAATTCCAGAGAAATTTACCGTGACTTGAGTTTTACCTTTTTCAAGATTTTCCCATTGATTTAAAAAAATATATAGTAATGTACACATAAAAATATAAAAAGTGTTCAACTGCCTGCATCGGCAAAATGAGTGTACGTTATCTAACTCCTTGACAATATATTTTTTTTTAATTTAATTTTCTGCAGATCTTCTAATTATCCAAATTATTTTATGTAAACCTATGGGCACATTGTGTTTATGCAGTTTAAGACGGTTATACTTCCAAAAGAATTTACTTTGCTAGCACTGTATCAATATTAAAGTTAACAATTTACGTAATTATCTCCACTGAAAGTGCCAAGTTATCACGGACCTTGCATTATACCTATGACTTTTACAATATTTTACGGTCCTGTATCGACCCTCAATCGGTCGAGAAACCTAGTATTCACCGACACTGAGTCAGAAGCCCGGATATTTCACGATCGTACAATTAGTTGTTTTTTTTCTGCTGTAAAATATAAAAAAGTAGTAAAGGTAATGTAAGCTAAATAAATAACATTGTCGCAAAAATTCGTTCTTATTTTTTCTTCAGTGAGTTCAAGTTTACGAAAGTCTTGGTGATTGTAAATAAAACGAAAAGGTTGGTTAGGTTTGGTCATGTGACATTGCTCGCATAATAGTTTTTTAGTTAGGTCAGAAAAAAATTAAGTATTTTGGAGGGGTCTGGGTTAGGGAAGATTACGTGCGTCTCAGGCCGAAGCCTATACGCTCTAAGCATGCAGGGTTTCAGCCATGAAGAAAGGGTAGCATGCATCATGTGCCTGATGGGGATTGGCCAGTCATAGCAGCGATTGAAGCCATGACTTAACTCACCTACCTTCAACCTATTTAAAACTAAGGTCAGGGGGGGTAATAAGGCCCAGCAGGTAATAAGGCCCGAGAGCTGATATCGATAGTAGCGATGAGATATTTAGGTTGCAACGCAAAGCAGTATGTACCTACCCTGGGCTACCATCTAGCGGTGTATACGAGAACCCGGTGGATTTAGTTACGCGTGAAGCACGCACGAAGCAAGGTGAGCAAGGTAAGAACATTGATGTTTTTATAAATTTGTATTAGAATCGTGATATGCTATTTCATTGTAAGTTATGTATTACATTTTTGTGAATTAGTGCAATGTGTTGGGTATTGAATTAACAATAAACTAGATATGATTGTTGTTATAATTTACATAAAGGAAGCGACGGTATAACCGCAAACCAAAATGTCTACGTTACAGGAAATATGGCCCTCATGAAAGAATAAGTGGGCCTTATTTCCTGCAAGGACCAAACACCGTTATTTTTATTTTATTTGTATGAAATCACTGCTGAACTATGGTGCAAGTATGTACTATATATTGTCAGTAGTCAGTCAGGAGTTTATACAATCAGAGAAAGAGGTTTGTTGGTATTTTTACATGTTAATTTATTTTTAAGTAGGTAGATATAATGGTAGCCATGGACTTCTTATGAACTCTGTGTTGAAAGTGAAACACCCGGCACCATATTAGGTGTATGTTGATTGAAAAGTAATAGTTTAAATTATTTGTTTCTAGCTTATAACTTTGAGCTTACCTACCTGAGTTAAATTAACCTTACTTTAATACATAAGAAAACAGTCACCATTACTGGATGATTTTAATCCATTGTTGACATAAGAAATGCGTTTTTATTTTTGTTTCAGATTGTCACAATGGGTAAGAAATGCCGAGGCCTAAGAGGCAACTGGACACGTAGCATGATGGAGGAAGCTTTACAGTTACTTAGGAAAGGAAAATCTCAAAGGTATGTTGAAAATCACTGCGGTATACCTCGCAGAACTTTAAGAAATCATTTAAAGTCTGGGAGCTGTGAAAGAAAATTGGGTTGCCATAAGATTCTCACTGCAGACCAAGAGAAGGATCTGGAAGAGAGGATTGTTCGTTTTGCTGATATAGGATTTCCTTTAACGCCCTTAATCATGCGTAGGTGTGTTTTCAAATTCGTAGAAACACACAGAATCAAACATCCATTTAAAAAAGAAGACAAGTTAGCTGGTAGAGAATGGTTTCGTGGCTTCTTGAAACGCCATCCACGTCTGTGCAGAAGAAAGGCCCAGTCACTGAACCCCGCAAGAGCTCAGAAATTGAACCCATTCATTGTTGATGACTACTTCACTAAACTGGGTGCTGTCATTAACCAACTTAACCTGAACGGACGCCCTCAGAACATATTTAATATGGACGAAAAAGGGATTCGCTTGACATTGCACCACCAACAGAATGTTCTTGCACGCAAGGGAGCCAAACGTGTTCATCTTGTCTCTCATGAACATGCTGAGAATGTGACAGCTGTTGCATGTGTTAGTGCCATGGGAGCTGTGATTCCTCCCATGATATTGTTTAAAGGAAAGAGGTACAGAAAGACTTTCAAACATGGCCTTCCTCCAGGATCAAAAGTGGTTATGACACCTAAGGGGTCAATGACAAGTGAAGTTTTTGTGCAATGGCTGGAACACTTTGCAAAATTCAAACCTGCGGGTGATACTTTACTTGTCATGGATGGAGCAAAACCTCATTTGGACATATCTATTGTAGAGAAAGCTGAAGAACATTCCATAACTCTGCTTTGTTTGCCGAGTAACACTACACACGAATTACAGCCACTAGACAAAGCAGTCTTCCGACCTTTCGAGCATTATTGGGATGCTGAACTGCTATACTGGTGGGACCGAGACCCAGAAGATCCTGACAGGAAATTAACGAAGGATACTTTCTCTGAAGTATTCACTCCTGTGTGGAGCAAATCCATGACTTTGAGCAACATAGCTAATGGCTTTCGTGCGACAGGAATTTATCCATTCGATTATAAAGTGATTCCAGAAGAAGCCTTCGCCCCCAGTACTGTCACATTCAACGAAGAAAAAGAATCTGATGATGATACGCCTCTCTCTGTAAGGTTGGCAAAACTACATGATAAACGCAGACATGAAATGACAAAATCACCATTTCAAGAACTTTTACCAACACCACACAAGAAAGTCAAGAAATCAAGTGGAGTTCCTCGCAAAAAGGCTGTGAACTATAAAGCTCAAAGACTATCAAGGAATTTGTTCGCAGCTGTCCCAGACAACGATGCATGCACAAACCAGTTGGAAGGGGTTACACCACTACATCAACCTGCAACATCTTCGTTAGCTCCAGGAAGATCTACTGCTCGTTCAAAAGCAACTACTCCATTATTACAAGCTGGTACTGCAACTGTACAATCTTCAACATCTGACACCACGACACAAAGTTGGTACTGCACTGCTTGCGGAGAAGACTACCAGGCTGACATGCGGGCTTGCAACAAGTGTGGGGTTTGGGTCCATGAGATATGTGTCGGTCTTACAAAAGACGACAAGGAAGATTTTTTTTGCTGTTAATTTTGTAATTGCTCAGTCAAATTGTTGTTTCACTTATTAGAGAAATGTTTCATTTGGTCCTTACCTTTAGTTTTAACTTTAATAAGGTTACAAACTACATGTATCGCATTTTACAAGACAAAAATGTTCTATTTTTGGTCAATAAAGTATGTATGTAATATGTAGGTATATAAAAAAGTTATTTTAATTACATGTATTAAACTTGTTGTTGATTTTATGTACCTTTCATGTAGTGGGCCTTATTACATGTCAGTGCAGGAAATAAAGCCCATTTGCAGCGATGTCTTCACCTTCATTTCATGTCAACTGTACCTCTCGCTGAAATTAATCTTAATTCCATTTAAGTGCAGTACTTTACAAATGTGAACTTTCATTTATAAGATTTTTTTATAACTTCATTACTTTACGTACAGGTGCTGTTTATTTCGAAAGTGGGCCTTATTACCCCCCCTGACCTTATATGAGAAATTGGGCTCAGGTAAAACATGCACCGACACAGGAAAAACCCTGGGCACAGGTATGCGGGGTGCAATTGGCATGCAATGATAGTGAAGGAGAAGACAGGCGACAGAAAATAGCTCGGATGAAGAGTTGGTCGGGGTAGAAAAGAACTACTATGCAAGGGTTTGTAGCAAAATATATATATTTTTTTTACCGCGAATTTGCACAAGTAAACAGTGGACTTCGGATTTGTTGCGGTGGATCGCTTTTACTTCCTTCTTTAGTTATATGATCTGCTGGAAGCCGGGTGGGTGGTGTCAGCCACCCACCCACCAGGAGCATTTGCGTCTCTGGTAATCAAAGTACAGTTCAAATTTAAAATATGAAAGCGGACCTCGCGTCCAAAGAGGGCCCTATAACCCCCGCTGTTTTCTGTGCTGACCAACTCTTCTTCCATACCATCCTAATGCACTACTGATGCATGCAAATTGCATCTCGCATGTCTGTGCCCAGGACAGACACCTGTGTCTACGGAGGTTTCGCCTGGACCCGACTTGGCACACGATGCACTGGCTGGCAGCCCGGCGGGAAACGACTAAAGTCGCCGCCGAAACAACCAGTGCCAACCAAACCATTGCGGACAGCAATGTCCAAACCCCCAACTCTCTGCATGGTAGACTCTTTTCTACTCTGTCCAACTCTTCTTCCAGATCCATCCTTCCGATTCCCGTAAGACTCCTGCTTGATATTAATGCAGGAAATTTTGCATCCCGCATGTCAAGAGCCCAGGGTTTTCCTTGTGTCTGTGCAGGTTTTTACCTGGGCTCAACTTATCTAGTTTTAGTCCAGTACAGTCAGCGAGGGGAGTTTAGTCATAGCGCCAATCGCTGTCATGGCTGGCCAATCCCCCCTCCTAGCACATGATGCATGCTACCCCTCCTGCATGGCTTAACACCCTGCATGATTAGAGCTTATGGGCTTCGGCCTGAGACGCACTTAGTCTCCCTCCCTAACCACGGCACCCTCCCCAACACACTTAAGTTTTAATTAGATTAGGAAGAAAAAAATATCACACGATGCATGGCTATTCCACAGCGTGCCAAGGCGTAGAGGCTTCGCTCCCCAACTGGAACCAACCACACGTAGGGCGAGGCGGAGAGGTGACGCGTGTTTACTGTTTACGCCCAGCTACGCCGGCCGGCGGCGGCGGCGGCGGCGGCGGCGGCGGCGAAGACGTCGTAGCGAGCCGACGAGCCGAGGCCACCCGGCGCCCGGCCTTGAGGGGCGCGGCCGGACCGGAGGCGAAAAGACATAAAACTTGCGCACAACCATTACATCCTCCACCGGGCCCCGGGGCGACGGCTCCAAGCGGGCGGAAGAGCTCCGAGGCGTCAAATGTCTTGGCGGCTGGCTCCCCTTGCTGAGGCACATTAGGCGTGCCTACAGAGGTGGGCCATGCCCCCCCCCCCCCAATGTAATAACTCAGATCGGCATTTTCTCCAATGCGTTCGTTAATATTCGTATATTCCTGGCACTGTGGACACTCAAACTGTGTTTCAGTGTTGCAGCATGCTGATTAACAATATTTTTAAACATTTCATCGTTCTGGAAATACAGCGCGCCTTAGTTTATTTAAAACATGAGGTCCCTTAAAATGGCCAAGCAAAAAAAAAAAAATATTTTAAGAGGTTTGTTAAAGTTCTGTTGTCTGAATTGCTGTGTTTGCATTCACTAAAAAGAAGTTCATTTCAAGGTAGATCTGGATCAAGCTATTGGAAATTCGAGGGGGGGGGGGATGTGTAAGTACACTTTAAGCATTGTCTATGGAAAAAAACAACATATTTTCCAGATTGTTAAAATCATACGGATATAAATATTAACTAGTAAATATATCTCGTTGATACTGCACAAAAATATAAACAAGTCAATGAGTGAATGTATTTAGGCTATTAAACATTCTAAATTCAGCTTCTGATTTAAAAATTTAGCAGCCCCCCCCCCCCCCTAAATGGAAATGTCTGGGCACACCTATGCTGAGGCAACGCGCCTACCAATGCACACGCACGGTGTGCACAGCTCCAGGAAAAAAATCCAAGCGATTTTAAAACTGCTCAAGATATCAGAGTGGTGTCTTGTTTACGAAAATCATTTAATTATATCCTGAGGGTGGATGAGTTAATTGGTTTCCGTATTTAGTTTTTAAACTATATTTATTTAAGAGAAGTGAAAATTTCTAAAACGCGTGTTTACAGAATAATTTTTAGCCATGAAACACCTGAACAGTTTCTTGAAAGCATTCAAGGGACTTGCATTGCATGGTTGACTTAATTTCTCCGCCATTGAATGTCATGGTCACCAACTTAAATCTTATAGTTGATACCTAAACATTCGTTCTTATTTTTTACTTTAATTATTAAGATGGTAAAGATTAAATACACATACTCGTTAACTTCCTAAATGCTAGAATTATTACTAGGCCTATTATTTGGACATAACAATTGGCGCGCAAGGCAGTGAGTGGGTATGCAGACTTATTAACATTAAAAATTATAGGGTCACAAAGTTCAATGCCCACGCCTTGGGCGGTGTCATGAAATTTTGTAAATAACGTTACTAGAAACATCTATGCGAAAACACCCATTTTGTCTTTAGTCGAAGGGCTTCAAATGAACGTTTACAGGGCAAGGAATATCATCTGGAAATTGAATACTATCTTCATTCAAAAAAAAATTGGTAAATTTCCTAAACACATTAGTAATTTACATAAACATTACGTAAAAGTATTTCCCGTGAATCCATCGTCGATATCTACCGTAAATTTATTAAAGTAAAAAGAAATAAATACGGAAGTGTGAATTTTTCATACATCTGCGTATGATAATAACTGTCTTTTTACTTGTTTAGGAATAATAACAAAATAATTAAAGCTTACAGCTTTTCCTTTTCGTGTGAAAACAGACTGAACACGTGCATTGGCAATCTGGAGGCAGGTAGACGGTTAGGTCGCACTGCAACTAGGATGCGCTTCGTGCCGGATAGAACGCGAATGGATTCGATCGCTCCCCCCGGGTGCAGGAGAGGCGCGGCGCGAATGCTAAGGACCTCGGAGGAGTTCCTGTTCAACGAGTCCACGCGTCTCGTCAACAAGCAGGGCGCGCCTCGTGCCGTCCCACTGCGATCAGAGATAGCGCCAGGTACGTCCGACCTCGACACGTGACCACAATACGCTGCTACGGTCCTTACCCACGTTCTAGACACGACATTTCTGAAACTATTCAAAGTGGAAATTTACACCCTCCGTCACCATGTCTGTATAAATGGAAATGGAAATGGAAATGTTTCTTCTTTAAAACTCTTAGATCTCAGAAAGTTCTTCACCGATTGCTTCGAAATTTCGACACAACGTTGCATTCGAATACGCGTGTGTTTTTATATACCTATGGGACACACATAAATATAAAACAGAATAAAATATAGATAGGTAAAGATAAATATAATTTAATGTGTTAGTCTTCTGTTTTGTAAAGATAAAGATAACGATTGGACGATATAGACAGAGATAGAAACATAGAGGCATAGAGATAGACAAAGGGAGCTATAGAGATATATGGATATATATTTATATGTAGAGAGAAATATAGTGACATTTATAGAGGGACATATATAGAGATAGATATGATTTGTATGTGTGTACATATACTTCAAACAAATTACAAGAAAATTGAAAGAGGCATAGCAACGCATGCCAGGTACAAATAAGTCTGTGTCCACTGGGCCATTGGTTGCTGCTACATTTTACCTTCCGGCCGGATTGCATGTGGTTGGTTCATTTAATTTTTTGTAATATTGGCAATGGCTTCGGTCCTTTCGGACGTGCCAAAACTAGAGTACGGTCCAATGATAACGCAGTTCAAGTGTATAAGGGTATGACGCATTCCAGCCACCCACCAAGTAAATAACGCGAATTTTGCACGTGTGTCTGAACTGCAGTAAACAAAAATAGCTCAAGGCACCTCGCAATGGTCCTAAGAAAAGATATAGGTCTCTATGGGGATTATTTATCGAGTTCGCGAGATAGATTTCACGGAAATAGCGCGTTGTGCAGAGATCACTCACTTCTTATCTGACGTAATCGTGGAGGGGGGGAGGGGAATTGCTACATTCTTCGCACAACATGAATATTTCGATAAACGTCTCCCACGTGCATTAAGTACACCTAACACGTGTGTTAGGTTCTTTGGATGATTCTTGCGACGGGGAAGATTCATTTAAAACATTTTACGGACACACATCTATGCTGGTTTTCACTGTATTTCATAGAGAAACTACCAGAAAGATGAGTATCAAAAACATAGGGGAAAAAAAGTCAAAATCAGCCGATGTAAAATGTGTAAATCCTGAGAAAGAAATTGGTCAGAAAAAAATAAAAACATAACGGCACAGACGAACACAGTGCAATTACGACGAGACAGTTGTAACAAGAACGGAAAACAGACTTACAAAACCCTTGGGACAATACAGTGACAGACAGACAACCCGACGATGGTAAAATAATAATAATAATCTGGACACTACGACGACAACACGACGACGATTGCACAGGCCGGCAAAGGTTTCCTAAGACACGATGGTTGCGACGTTTAGAGAACTGAGCTCTGTCCCCGTCATCAGGAACAGACACACTAGCTTGGGGGTCTGGTTCCGAACCTCATAGCAGACGGCGGTCACATGCCCTGTCACTAACACAACAACAACAACAACAACAACAACAACAACGTAGGATGTTTGTAAGGTCACGATAATATTAACATTGAAACAGGGATTTGATTTCGATATTAGAAGAAAATATTTTACATCACCCTGAAGGAGTCTCACTAAACTGTGTTCTTATGTAAATACCATCGACTACCTGTAGGCTGTGTGCGGTATGAACTTTACACAGTTAATCAAACATGAGAATCGAAGAAATGGGACCGCTCTATGGAAATACTCCTAGAAGTCTTCATTCGATAGGTCGCCTGTGTAGCCACACATTTGCAGACTAGAGAAGATCCTAGTAGCTTTCAGTTGCATCTCGAACTTGTGGTTTTCTGGGACGTTTGAGGAGTAATAGTAGAGGAGGTTATTTTTGTACGAGAGAGACTATATATCCCCACCCCTCCGAGTTGAGAGTTAGCGAGCATAGAGCTGCAACCAGGGATGTAACTTAGAGATAAGAACACGAGGAAACATGCGGTATCTGAGAGAGGGGACGCACCACAACGCCGAACGTACAATAAAGCCGAAAACCATAACGCCGAATGCCAAATTGACTAAAACGCCAACAGCTAGAAAACTGCTGTGTACCACAACGCCGAATTACATTAACCCCGAAAAATGTCATTGCAGGACTGCCACAAACGTTAGGTTAGGTAAGGTTAGCACACAAATTCATTCAGTTGTTTTTCATTTTGCTCCCCGCAGAAACATTTTTCGGCGTTACTGTATTTCGGCGTTGTGGTACACAGCAGTTTTCTAGCTGTCGGCGTTGCGATCAATTTGGCATTCGGCGTTATTGTACGTTCGGCGTTGTGGTATTTCGGCGATGTGGTAACGACCCTCTGAGAGATATGTATTTATTTTGCATTTATTTTAATGGCCAGTAGGATGTTTTTTGTATTTTTGCTATGGTACTGTAAATTATCTCAATGATAGTTCCTTTTTGTGATGTCGGCCCCTTCCTGGCACGCAAGTATTCCCTAAATTGTGGGAAATAAGAGTTGCTGCTTGCATCGAGTGGCTGGAACGAGTGAGACCGGCCTCAAAAGTAATATTAAAAAAAAAACTGTTAAATATTATTTACGACATGTCATGAAACTACTTGGGATAAATAATTCAAAATATTAAAGCAATCACCATGCTTCAAAAGGAGGGGGGGGGGGGAAAGCAAAAGTTCATAATTATTACGACCGCGCGGTAAACAAGACGAGAGCACCAGTAGTGGTCAACAAGAGAACGCCAGCTCAAAAACAACGCAACGCGGCTCCCAGGCAAGAGCACTTAACAAAAAAGAAAACAGAAAAAAGAGAGAGTCAAGTGAGGAGAAGGAGAGCGGGAGAGGAGAGGAGAAGTTCATACTCGTCAAGGCCAGTCGGGTGTCGGCTATGCAGACCGATGGATGGCGTCACACGCCCAGTATAAATAGACCCGAGCACAACAAACAAGAGTAGTTCCTTCTGCTCGGTCGATGCCGAGCTCATTCCGCCCCTTCCCCCCCCCCCCTGGTGAACCCCTCCCTCAGCCGGTATTTGCGATACCACCAGCACGTGGACGCGGGCCACACCCTATACATTCCGAGCTACACTGCCGACGCCCTGTTAGAAGCGGCAATTTTTCCCACGCACGTTGCAAAACATCCAACAAGTAAATGTTTTGTTGGAAAAAAAATAGTGGGAAAAAAAAGCAAATTATTACAATAGTTCTGCTAATCGATTAGTGTATGCCATGGAGAGGTGGGATAGTGTTAAAAAAGCCTCAAGAGAAAATAAGTTACGACGTAAAAAGCGGAACACGAGTAGTTGAGAAACGGTGGCTGAGAAAAGGGGATGAATTAGGAAACAATTTTTCAATGATGATCCGAGGTTCAAACAGCACAAAGTTGCGAGAGGGTAAAAACGCGTAGCAGAAATCATACGTTGAGGAAGAGTTACTCCCTTGTAAATGCACTTAACACGCACAACGTAGCACATAGCAGGCAAGTTGGGGGTGTTACCAATTCATAAAATAAAAATAATAAACTCACGACTACGTAAAATCAAGGTAGCGCATCTAAGGAAACCAGCAAAATAGTTGTATAGCAATATAAATAATTCAATAAAAACATCAACTTAGTAATTACAATTTCGAACGTTACAGATGGCAACTACAACAACGGTCAGAAGCAGTGTCTGGAAACATACTAATCAGTCAGTAGAAGTGACTGGTAGGTCACATACCTGGCAGGCCCTCATTTAAGGTAAATTGTAGAATTCAAAATAACTTCGATAGGCTTAAGTTTCTCATTCAAACAAAAAATCTAAAAACCCATAATTATGTAGGTTAGTATTAAAATCGAAGGCATACATGTACACTGAAAGTTTGTGTAACATATATTATACATACAACCAACAGACAACGAAAGTCACACAGGTTTAACACTGAAGAATTTTTTTTAAAAATTATGATAAAACTTTTTTACATTCTTGTTTGCCAATATTATACAAGTCACCTCCCTATACCGCAATCAGGCTTATTAGTGTTTCTAGAAAAAGAACCGACTGACTTAAAAATATTAAATATTTTAAAAGGTTTCTTGACTTGTGGGATTGAACCGGGTAGAGGACGCTTCCCTGACGATGGCGAAGTCCATGTCGACTGAAACGTCGACGTGACTTAATCCCCAAAAGCCAAGAAACGCCAAAAGATTTGAGCTCCAAGAATGAGTTGAGACAATGCTGAAGGAAACAAAACATAGCTAGCGCCGTTGACTTGTCCGGGCGAATTAGCTCCCGCAACGTGACGCTGATTACGTGAACCACCTGTTTCCTGGCGGAATACCAGCTCGCTCAGGTCAACCGGTCGGCAGGGCAATCAGAGTGAAAGAAACTGCATCACTGGCACGCCAGACAGAGTGGTAAAATAAAATGTCAGCGAGTCTTTCAGTACTCGCCGAAGATGTGCAACATATAACCTCGGTAACGAGAAAATTAATGTGTTCTCATGTTGCAAATACAATTGTAGCGCGAAATTTAACGTATAATTCTTTAAAATAATAAGGCGAAAGGAATTCCTCTTCTTTCCACGTGCATGCTTACTATGTTTACAAACGGAACACAGAACTCTGTTATAATCTGGCGTCGATTTTACACGATTCATTTGTTCGGAACTACGCAGACACCTTCGTTCATTAAGATGCATTCTTAGTCAAAAATTCCTAAATATTTACTGTTATTTCTAACGGTGTAGCGCACAATAAAATAATTACGGTCTTCTTGCTTTTTTTTTTTTTTTACATACATCGACGTCATACGAGACGACAAACAACTATGAGAATGCAGTAAGATCGGGGAAAGGAAATGGCCACGGCATATGGTAAGGAGCCATCCCGAAATTCGTCTCTGATTTTGTGAAACTCCTGGGAAACCGAAATCACAATGGCCCGCTATTCGAACTCCGCTACTCTGGACTGCGGATCCAGTGACTCGGGACTGCCCTCAACTTTCTTCATATCCACTAGCTAGGGGTAGAGGCTTCTTGAATTGTGTGTACATTCGGACCTACTTGTTTCAAGTGATATAACTTCGAACTCGAGCTGCCCCGTTTAGAAGGTCAGAGATCTTGTTATTTTACAGGGTTCATACTTATTTAGAAAGAAAAAAAAAAAGAACATATCAAAAACCACTGCAATAATAATTAACTTTGTATACCCACATAACTTTATGTATGAACATATAAATCTTACTGTATAAGGTTGCCGTCTTACTTAAGACAAAATGCATTATAAATAGTCCAAATTGGTTTTGAATTGATGGAATTTAGAGTGTCAAGAATTTTTTTAATTTCAATTTACTCTTGCGTAACTGTTCAATAATTTATTTTTTGAATTCACACAACTGGTGTATTTTCGGCGATTTCTTTTTTTTTCCTTCTAAATGTATCATACTTGATAAAACCACCCAATGGACTGGAATATTAGAATATTTTACTTTTTTTTTTTTTGAAAGGCATTGCATTGTCGGTCTCCATACGGGGTCTTCTTTCATTTCAAATACTTTGGCAACAAGTCACAATATTTTTCCTTTGCTTAATAGCAGAAATTAAGGACTATTAGAGGTCCTTAATTATCAAATAGGAAATTAAAGACATTTGATGACCCAAACAAACCCTTATTTTATCTAGTAGTCACAATATGTTTCGGGTTTTCATTTTCACTCTTAAACTTAACAAACCTGATACAAAAGCTGGCGGAAATATAGATTTACGATATAAGAAAACTGAAGTATAGCTACATGTTTGCGGAGGTAAACAATACACACTTCGGTCCTGTAAGTGGGTGTTCGATCGAAAACGTGATACGAAACGAAGGTGAATGAAATAACTTTCCGTCGCTCACTTAACGTTATCTAATTTTATATCACACAAATTCCCGTCATGTTCGTAAAAAGCGCCTATAAAGTCACTTCCTTTTTTTTAAGTTTCGATCAATATCACCAATTTTCCATGGCTGGGGATAAGGGAGATTAGATAAAGATCCGTAAATGCTTTACGAAACTGGCGATTAGAATTTTATATCGTCAAATACGTGATCATTACTAGTTTTGTCTTTTCTTAGTTCATGCTTGTTGTTTTAACAAATTTTTTCACAGTTACCATAAGCTAGTTATGTGTGAACACTGCATCACCACTGTTTCGAAATTCGCCATTTTGGCATTTCAGTTTTCTTTTCATATTAATTAAGGGGTGTTCCTGTAAATTTATCACGGTACTTCTTTTGTATTTATCGTTCGGTCAAAAATTTTGTCACAAAATATTTACTGAACGTTACTGGTGAGGTAGTAATGTTACACAAATAATAATAGTTTTAAACATTTGAGTGACATTTTACCGCTATTAGATAACACTTCGTAAATATTAGTGACATAAGTTGTCATACGAGAACCAAATTCACAAGAAAAAGCTCTTAAAGTATAGAAATGACCATAAAACACTGCGAGTGACGAAGCCTTTAAACACTCGAAGGAGTACGATGCGGGATAATACGTATAAATTAGATTGATAGAACATTGACCGCCAAAATGAAACTGAGTGATAATGAAATAACGAGAAAGCTCTCACTGCATTTGCGAATTATTTTCTTAACCTATAAAGTAGGGTTTGAAGTTGCACGCGTGTGAGAAGATGAGCTTCAACAACGAGCCCTGTAAGATAATATTGGACTCCGAACCGTTTCGCTATTCAACCTAATGATCATTAACGAATACGACTAATTCCGGGATTACTTTTGGTAAAAACAAAATTAATGCCTGCGTTTGCTTGAGAGTGATTTCGAAAAAAAAAAAAAAAAAAAATTGGAAAATGGAAAACCGGATTGGTTGACAAGGGTTATGACGCAAGTGCTTATTATTTGCCACTGAGCGGTAGCCCGCCTTTGAGTGAACTCTCATCTTGGAACCTCCTCTCGCAGTACTCGAAGGGGTTCCCAACAACATGTAAACTCCCTCAGTGATTCATTACAGATGGTCCGCCCTTTTCCATCCACACATTTTACGCAGTAACTTTTTTTAAAAACATCAACACTGGATAATTTGCCTTCGTTAAATAACAGGTCGTAGGTTAGCAGATTTTCTCAGACTGTTGCGACTGATGATAGTATTACCACAAGTTACAACCATTCTTAAAATAATATACGATAACCATTCAAATCAAGAATTCCATTAAATTAGAAGCAATTCATTAACAAAGTTAAATAATAAATGATGGATATAGCTTTGGCCTAACGACGACTGAATTGAAGATTAGGTTTATCGATTTCAATCTCCACTCACGTAATAAAAATATATATGTGTATCACTGCGCAGGCAGCCTCAAGGTCGCCTCGCCTTCGGTCCGGTCGGGCGTTGTTTCATTCGCGACCTTGACCGCTGGGAGACAGCGCGGTCACGTGGCTAGACGTGTGCTTGCGGCCGGAGACAGGCGCGGGGAGGAACGAGCGACTTATGACGAGCAATTATTGTTTTTTTTTTTTGGCCAGGAAGCATTTATTCATTACAATTATACAATAAAAAAATGACATAAAAATTAGGCTACGGATGTTTACAAATACCTACTCAAAGCTTGGTCTTAATTATCTGTGGCAGAACAGAACATGCGAAGGAGGCAACGAGTTGAAATTTTAGGAATAACTCTAAAGAAATTAACGACAAAGACGAAAAAACAAATCAACATAGCGTGTGGAACAGCCTTAAATTGAGACTTTAGTCCTAAATGACCCTTGAAAACGGCAATTTTTGTTGACCTTTCGAATAGTTGCAAGGATTCTTGCAGAATCGCCGATGCAGCCTTTTCGTAAACTTCCGATCTTAGATGCATTCTTGTGGCTCTATCTTTAAGAATAAATGTAAAGACAGTCTGATGATAAGCTAGCCAACTTCAGTCTACACTGTTTTATGTAAATCTTTTGAGCCGCCAATTCAATCATTTTTGTCCGAAATTACTAATTTAAACTACTCAAAATAGTGACTACGAAGAATTGCCAAATAACGAACTAGGGATGTTGCACCATGAACAAGGAGGTAAACACTTCAGTTCTGAGAACACCTGATTAACATGTGATTAGATACTGTCAACAAACATGTGCATCCATTGACTTTAATCCCCGATTCATCAAGTCTCTCACAACAAAAACGTTAGGTGTTAGACAATCGTATTTGAATGTAGCACACTAAATTGCGCTATATCGGAGAGCACATCATATGCGTCTGACATTCATATGCATTACTGTATCTAGTTCAGAAGGGGAAAAAAACCTAAGTCTGTCTAAACATCTCACTGCCAAAACATTCGTTACAGAAAGTGAAAGCATTCACACAGTTCCAGGTTAGTTCTAGAATGTTAAGACAAACAAGTGAAAAGCAAACAAGTATGTTTTTTTTAAGATACCGTTTTTATTTTTAACATTACACTGTGATCGGTTTTGTAGTGTTTTATGTACAGTGCGTTTTAAAAACTATATATCTATAAATTTGAAACAGTTTATCTTTCAATTTATGTATTAATATAAAATATAATACCTACAATGTTTGACATTTGCCCATTTTTGACATACTCTCGCCTAAAAGTCTAGAGTTAACGATGATTTATTAAAAATTGTATAAAATCACATTGTGTTTATTTAAAAATCGAATATAAAGTTTAGGAAATGAGTAAGAATTGTCATAAAGAACCAATTGATTTTTCCCAATACCGTTTATGTTCTTGACAGCTTGCATAAAAATTAAAACAAATAAGAGGTACTTAAAATGCTACAACACAAAAAACGAATAGGTAATCAATATTTCCACAAAAGTCTCAATTCAATAGGTTCCTAACTTAGATTCTGTACAGGTTGACACGGTGAAAGTGAGAGCATAAAACAAACACATCCAACGTCCAAGTCATGCAGAAAATGTGTTCAATGCCCCAAATGACTGTGGCGGAGACAAAAATTATTTTACGTTAAGGTGACCCTGACATTGATGAGGTAAACAGGAGTACCACAATGAAACCTACCGGTCTCACGGCAACGTCCGCCAAGTTTCCAACCAATTTTTTTAAAATTAAATTAATGTATTTTTTTTTACGATTTGAGAGCAGGGTTCGAAAATATCCGATATTTATTATAAATATCAAACTATCGGATATGATATATATCAGATATATATATCAAGTTTGATATATATCAATTTTGTATGAAAGCCATATTATTATTTTATTGTATTATTTATGAATACTATTTGCATATGTTACATAAACATACTGAAATTATAAAAAAACTAAAATGTTTTTAATATTTTATTTATTTAGGTGCTTAAAATCAGACAAATGAAACCAAAACATAAAATCTTCTTTTATATATGGCAAAATCAACTCAAAAACATAAAACCTTCTTTTATAAATTCTAATCAGTCAATGGTCATACCTACACTTACGCAACAAAACAATAAACATTACAAATAATAACTCTAAATATAATCAAATAAGTCTTTTAGCTATCAAATCAGTCATCAGTCATTCGTAATAAACTTAATTATCAAATAATCAATAAAATAATTTAAAAAATGCCATATTCATAATTGTGCTTAGTTTTACTGCAAGGAAGATAAAGGTAGGTCATCTTCCGATTCTGAATCTGGACTGGATAGGAACGACATTTTGAATAATAACATCCGCTACATCAGCAGGTTGAGTAATATCATCATCATGAGTAGGATCCGATATCCAATCTAAGTTCCTTTTCTTTGCTGAAGACTTGTTGAGGCGTTTAAGCAAGTACACCAATTTATTAGCTTTGTCAATTCCCAAACGGTTTCTCAGCTTCGACTGCACCAGACCAAAACTTGAAAACAGTTTCCTTTCAAGACCCGCTGTTGAAGCAGAAGCAGTCAAGAGCTGTTCACACTTATTTAGGAACTTTTTTTTTTGTGTTCCCATTGCTCCCATTGAACATTTGTGGTGTTCAAGTTTAGAAGTTTCCACCAATCCAGCGGTGGGGTTGTTTGAAACTGAGGCCCAAAAAGATATTGCGGAAAAATTAATGATTGGGTCATTATAGATGTAACCATTGACATAAAGCTTATTTCCAATTCAGCAAATGCTGTGTTCCGTTGTTCAGGGGTCAAGTTTTTGCCTGCAAATCGTTGATCAAGCTTATTCTCGGATTAACTATTGCTTAGTAATGTACTATTGCTAAAACCGTGATACAATCTCGGCCAATCAGAAGCTCTGACCTACTACGTCATCATAATTATTTTAAATGAGTTAAAAAATGTATGTGTATACTAGATTGAGAAGTTAAGCTATAAACAAAATAGGTCTGATTTTCTAAGGGAAAAAAATATATTTCTGCATTTAATTTTGCAATTTCTGAGCTATTATGTGTTTTATTCTGTTGACGCTAATTTGTTTAAATTTATATTACAAATTTCCAAATATAGCAGCATTAATTTCGAACAACCAAAACAAATTAAAATAATCTTATCAAATTAGTGTATTGACATCGGTCCTCGATAAATCTACAAAGTTTGAATGAAATCTGGCCGTTTAATGTGGGTCAAAATCGCACCCAAAGGAGTCGGTTACAAACATACAAACATGCAGGTGAAGCTAATATAAAGCGTGTAAAAAGAGTGGGGTTACGTTTCTAACCGTTGTAGCCAGGTCGCTGTATATGTTGATTTGCAGGTTAATGAAATGGTGAACGCGAGGCCCTGTGATCCCAGACCAAGTGGGACGATCTGGCAACACCGCCGAGGCTACAGCTCGCACGTGCCGCGGCTGGAGGCGGTGGAAGGCCGCGGAAGCCAGCAAGGCCGCGCGGAGAAGCTTCGGGCGCGCGCGCGCGCATGCGCCGGGGAACTGGGTCGAGCCGTGCTCGCGTCGCGCCAAGGAGGTTCCAAACAGCGCTCCGCTGTGTGTTTACAACCTCCTCGCATCCCGCAGCTGCGACGTAGTTCACGTCCCTTTTCCAACCTCGCCGTCGCCATATTGTCACGCCCAAAACTATGTGGAAACGGTGCTTGACCAAGTCTGAAGACGATTAGTAAGTACGAATTAGTATCTCCACTGTTAAACAGTCACGTCATGAAGTACTCAGTCCTTGAAAACTATTTCCACAATGCAAACACTACATTTTCAGCCAATGTTTTGGTGGTCTAACTAAAATGGCGAAGAACATGAGCTGGAAAGAAAAACGGATTCACCCCGTTACAATGTAATCAGGAAGACTGGTCACCCCCTGGAAATACTAACACCTGGAAGCGCATACTTATCTAGCGAGTCAGAGAAAGAGAAGCCTACCCATGCTCTGACCTCCGATCAGATCCCAAGTTCGCCACTCACTTGCACAACTTTGCGATTGGAAAATAAAAAATAAAAATTTATCGTTATTCATACGTTATGAAAATTTTTAATATTTAAAATTAAGCAACCTTTTAATTTACGTTACTATCATCTAGACGTAAGAAAATCTACTCTGACAAATTTTGTTTTCGGGATATTTTTTTTTTACGTGTCTTGCCAAACGTAACCAACCGTTTACTTTTACAACAGAAAAGGAGGAGGAGGGGGGAACCAAAGATACACAAACACGGATGAGGCATTCGGGCGTCTGACTGGGATCAGTGAATCGTTCCAGCCAGAGAAAGTAATCTGAAGAAAATAATTTCTGCAACCACGAAATAACATATGTGGTATATAGGATTCGTTTAAAATAATTTGGATGTGTGACTGAACCAGCCAATCAAAATCGTGCCAACCGAGAATTGCAATAGCTTTGATATTCATTCTCAGCGAATTGATATAACAGAGAAAACATAGGATTTTGAAGCGGTTATAAATGTAAATTAACTAAAATAATGTAATACAAATGTATATAAAGCAGCGTATAATATATCTATAAAAAAGGCTTTACTTTAAAAAAAATAGCAGATCGTTATTGAAACACGTATTATAGTGATTTAAATTAACGTATGTAAAAAATATTTTTAGAAATGCACAAAACATTGTAACGAGTTCAAATATTCCATCCATAATTGTATTGAATTATTTTAATTTTTAAAAATAAAATTGAAATTTAAAAATTTGAAATATCCCAAGTTAAAAAATTAACTTTGTGATTCAGATCATGTGTCAAAATTTGCTTGACATCGCCCAGTAATACGCCGCAAACTTTGTTGTCAAATATATTTGGAGACGAGAGAAATTGATATTGTGAAAGGGCTATAATTTTTGGCTAAATGCGAACCTGTCTGACGTGACCTAGATGCGAGGCAGGGGGGGAAACGAACAGTCGTAAACGGTATGCGTGGGCGAGACAGTTAACTGACGTGCACCAGATATCGTTATCTTCCGTTCGGGAGGGGAAAAGTTGCGAATTGTTGTGGAGGCCTTTCAAGTATCCTGCGTGGTTTCTACTTTCACTTCGCGGTTCACTCTGTCTTCCGCCATCTGTTCGTCCCGTCGCCTCAGATTTTTCCAACCAATCACGTTCCACGCATCTGTGACGTCAGTACGAGGAAACTCGCGGACCTGGCATACGTAACCCTTTTATTAGTGTTTTATATTCCCGTTCGGGTGCGATGTAACTGCATACGTGCGTAAGAAAATGCTGTGTACGAATGATTGTTATACTTTTGCATTGGTAATAGAATATTACATTCCGTGTTTTGTTAAAAGGATTTTTTACTAAATTAGTTTGTGAAATGTTTTCAATACGTTCACGTACAATGATTTTTCAGAAACAAATATTATAATTAATCTAACAAGTCAATACAAACGAACTTTTAAACTTTGATGGCTGTCGTATATGTAGTGCGTGCAAAAATGAAAAGAAACATTTTATAATTACTTTATTGCTTTATTGCATTGCATGTTTACAATAATACGATAGTCTGCTGTCGCTTTGCGTTTTTTACGTAGTATCTAAGGCGTTTTTATGATTACAGTATTGCACACAGCAATACCGAATATATTTTATTATGGCGGATTAGCTTCAGAGACCATATCCATCTTTTTTGGCCCCTGTAGGGTGGAATTATTTGATTATATGCAGCATATTAAGTTAGCCAAATACTGTACTAAACAAATTACATCAAAATCAGTCATGTAGTTTTAGATTGATGCCGGAACAGACAGACCACACACAAACACAAAAAAAAAAAAACTATATTTTTGAGGTCTGATTAATTTTAGGTAGGTAGTAGCTATTTCCAATATTTTTTATTTATTTTTATTTAATGTACTACGGGCTTTATACTAATGATAAAACTGCCCGGAATTTAGTTTTCATATTGTTTATACATAAAATTGATTTTTCACTATCGTATAGAATTTAAATTTAATTTTTATTTTGAATAGTCTGCAGCAGTAAGATTCATCTTACAAGAAATTAAACATAGTCCACTGAATTTCTATATTTTCATTAGATGTTCTCCCTTAAAAAATATTTCACAGACTTCGAATCATTTTTATAACTCATAAATACGAATTTGAGTTAAAATACAAATGTATTTATGTATTTATTATTTAGCAAAATTGTGTAACATCTCTTATTATTTCTTGAAAACAGTAATTTAAATATAAAAAAAAAACTAATTTTTAACTTTTGTACGAGTTTAATGCCGGGTACACTAAGTGCAATGTTCGCTGTAATGCACACAATAAAAAAAACTAATTTTATTTTTAATCAGACTTTGAGATTTGGATCTTCCCTTACTATTCTGCTTCAAACCCAACTGTCGTTTGGGAAGTTGAATCGCAGATGTTCGGTCAGTTAATTGTTTTATTTCGTATGCTGCTAACTGTGAGCCATCGCAGAGAGAGAGAAAGAGAGAGAGATGTTCGTTGTCTCGCACTTCCTGCCACGTCTCGTTTCGGTATCTCCCCCCGTTTCCTCCCCTCCCGTTACAACGGGGTGTTGGGCAACTTCCCGTAGCTCGCTTCCTGCTCGGCGAGGGTCATTAAGGCTCCGGCTCGCACGTAAGATTAGTCATTTCATTTCTTTGTTACCAATAACTAAGGAATAAATGTTTCTAGCTCTTGTTGCCTTTGTTATAGGTCACAAATATACTAAACGCTATTGTCGAGCTGTGAACGGTCGCGCTAGTGATCCTAATCATGGAACGCTTGCGTGACTCTGCTTACCGACGTTAGTCTGATATTTAGTAAATATTTATTGGTAAAATTTAAGACGAAACGAAATTCAAGACAGCTATCTAGATGTTTTAAATTAAATTGCAAAAAAAAAAAAAAAAAAATACTTCACACTTGCAATGTTGGATTTTTCATTTTATATTCTACACTGTTATTACAGGGCTAAAACTGAAATGTTAATACTATACCTCCCTTGCATTTGTTACGTCAATAATGTTTGCAACAGATATTCACTAAAGGAAAAAGTGTAAAAGACTCTCAAACGATGATGATAAAAACGCTTTAGTGTGACTTTTTACACCGATGATATTACACTTGGTGAATATCCGTGACGTAACAACAAAGGAAAGGGAGATATCGTGTTGTAGTTTCAGAAAGAGCTCCGACGGTAACATAAAGGAAGAAATGAATGCAGATGGCGAGTGAGAGACGGGGCGAAGGTTCGTCGGCCCCACGCTCTTCACTCCCCGGAACGAAGACTAACATCCCGCCATTCATCTCGACAAGCGGGCTTACATCTCCTCCGCGATGACTCGATCGCCTTCCACCGGGAAACGGAAGAGCAAATCAGTCGTTAAGTGGCCAGGGAGGGCTTTAGTGTTTCGTATTTTGAAACGTTAGTACATCTCCCCACATTTTCAAAAGGGGTTATTGGGGGTCACTCTGGTTTAAGTCTTCATACCACTCGCCTCCCAAGGTTTCTCAAAACGATAGAAACCCGAGTTTTTGAGGGTTTAGTAAATACCTAATTTTTATTTATTTAATTAATGTCGTATAAAAAATAAGAAATAAAAGACGAAGGCTACACACGAACAGCTAACCCAAAACTGTGTACTACCTGTTTTCGTGCTTTCAGTACATGCTAGGACTAACATAATCTTTTAAGTTCATAAAAAAAAACATTAAAAGCCTTGTTTAGTATAAAATCTTTTTTGTAAAAAAAAATTGTGGCGTTGTGAATTTTAAACTTATGTACAAACATGCGAAATATGAGAAGCAAATTAATTTAGGATACTACCCCCTTCAGCAATTTCGTTGTTGAAGTTTTGACACCTTTACCAGTACAGTCGATCAATGTATTTGTGATAGTTTGAACGACGAAGTGTTCACACTGAATGAAAGTTTTATAATTAATGTTAAGCACTTCATACTTTGGATTTTTGTTTTGTTTTATTAACTCAAGAGAAGATGTTGGCTAAAGAATATTTTTCATCAAATGTTCAGCTGTGTGTTAAGATAACGGCAGGTACTAGCCTACGATTTAAAAGCATCTAACCCCCGTAGTTCTATTTCTGTCGTGATAGCCTTCACGACAGAAACAAAAATGCCGCGGCAATCTCGTGTGATCTGTGTTACGTGGTCATGGCCAAAGTTTAGCTCATGGGCCGTTTTTGTTAGATATTAAATACGGTTCCATGTGATTATTTTAATTCCTTAAATACAAGAACGATTTGTCGGCGCGAGTTTTATTAAGTAAGAGTAGATCTGATTAGATTAGATAATATTCTTAACATAAAATTTGTATAAAAATTCCTTTGTATTACAATGGGCGATCTCAGCACAGATTTATTCTCGTTCGAAATCATATTGTTGTCGAGGAATGAATTTACACTACATATATTTGTATGAAAAAAAAAATTATTTATAATCAAAACCAGTTTTCGTAATCTACAAACATATATATTGCTTTAATGATCATGAAAAATGACCTTAATTTAAACATGAGACAGATCATACAACTTCTAACAATGAAACATAACATTTATAACTTTTTAATTAATATGGGTGCTCAATTTATGTGTGTGTGTGTAATGACCCGAAAAACGTTTTTTTTTTAATGTCGCTAACTTGAACTAAATTTTAATTTACAACATTATACAGCATTTAAAATTAAGTTAACCTAATCGCATTAAATGTTCACAATAGTGAACTATGTTATAATACTTAAAACATCGCAAAATAGAATAAGAGAGTTAAAAAATACAATTTTCAGAATTTTATTGTAATTGTTATTTTAGAAGGGCAACTAATCTATGAAATTAGTATTTAATATTTTCAAAAATTTAAAAACATATACAAAAATAACTATTTAAAATCATTAAACGTTGCTGGTATGTAACTACTTTACTCTTACTGAGTAATATAATTTTAATTTGTTTTCATAAAGGTTGCACGCACTTTTTTTTCGACGTTTAGAAGTACACAATAATATTCCTCTTATTTTAAAAGTCAGTTTTAGTACATTTCATCAAGAAGTATCAAAATTCTGCTTCTTTTTTTTAGGGGGGAAGAGGGTAAAGGAGGTTTTTTTTTTTTTTTAATATTAGGTATGTAGACAGTGTATATTATATGCCTACCTAGTGTAAAATAACCAATCCAATGGACTGAGCTGTGTATTTAAAGTTATTATAAACAAATAACAAGTAATAATGCAATTTTCCTTAAGTAAGGTGTTAAAATCTAATAAAGAGTCATAAAATAAAAATACACATAATATATATTTCTTTGATCGAACTTTGATATTTTATTGTTTTTTTTATAATCATACACTATTTATAACTTTTGTATTACGAATTAATAACGGCTCACGAATTTATGAATTAAATACATATCAAGTTTAAGACATCAAGATGCTACATATCAGCCTACGAAAAAATCTTTTTGACAGCTATTGTATTGCAACCGAGGTTTATCGTCGATTTCCCTGGTAGTTTTTCTCCAGGTTTTCCAAGGCACCTCTTCGACCCCAGTGTTCCAGATGTGCCCTGTCCACGGCTGGAACGCACTCCGGAAGCACAGTGCGGGGGAGGACTCCTGAGCAGGGGCGTAGCCGGGGGGGGGGGTGGTTTAGGGGTTCAGAACCCCCCCCCCCTTAGCACCAAATATTTAATTTCTTATTCATCACTCAAACAAATTTCATATTAAAATTAATAAAAAAAATTATATTACAATATTTAAATATAAGTACCGAAAACTGCTAAAAATAGCACTATTTTACACCTTAAAAATCCAAATTTTCCCGGGGGAGGACCCCCGGACCCACCGCTTTAATACGGAGGGGGGGGGGGGGCATGCTTCTTACTGAGACTCGGGAGACGGCAGGGACGTGTGTCAGGCCGATGACTGCGCACATTAGCGCGGCGCGCGCCGCCAACGACTGCCTCGCTCGCTTAGAGTCAGTCCTAGTGAATAGCGGAGATGTGCACCACGGTCGGAGCTCCACGTGAATACGTGCGCGAGTCACGCTCAATTTTCTTTAGACATCAAAAAGTATAACTGGCCCGTGACACACACACAATATAAACCCATAGCAATGAAAAATTATAAAAAAATATATATATAATTTTAAATTGCTTTTAGGAAGAAAAAAAAAAGTATCTGCTACACCAAAGTTAAAGAAGGAAGCATTTATGTTACGCTTAGAAATATATAATTTTCACATCCATTATTCACATTAGTGAGCACCGAATATATGTATGAACTTTATATTAAATAAAGAAAAATTATTTTTATACAAAGGTTTGGTAATTTTACATTTTTGGTAGTTTTTGTAAGTATGTTTCAACTTGCGTAATATTATATATAAGTCTTAACACCAAAATATTATAAATTTTAAGTGCTTTAAAACATACCACATGGATTTTATTATAAAAGATTTTAAAACTTCTATTGGATCTGTCCCATTAGGAATTTAGGGGTTTTAAGTAGTAATAAATTAAGACTAAGAGTTACATCACTTTAAAGGCTAGGGATATAAAGGCCCGTTTGCTGGTCGCGTTTGGCATGCGTGTGAAACATGCATTACAAGCCCTAACGCATGTTGTATCGTACGTCCAAGATACGCCAGGCTTCTATTATTCAATCAAATTTCCTCACTAACGGGATGTACTATTTAACGAACGGCCAATTAAGCTGCTTGGATAAAATAAAATTTAAAAAGAATACGTTACTGCAATAGTATTCGCACTAGTACGCACGAAGTGTGTGAACTCATTCTTGATGCATCCGGGGTCAACCCGGATATTTCCGAAGTGGTAAATGTGACGGACTTTCGCGGTTTCTCCCGCCCATTCATTCAGTCAATGACCCATGCTTATCCCCTCGACTTCTGTAATTACCCAGACACCGATTAGACGTTAAAGGGCCCGCCTAGTCAAGGGTGTATCTGTGTTGGTGAGGCGGGGCGATAAAAGCGCGACGTCGCTGGTGCTCCTAGCGCGGCGTTGCCTCTCAAATCGCGTGTGTAGACTGGCGCGTAGTCTTCACATCGTACTTAGACCAACTATAATATTCAAGCGGCGCTTAGGCCAACTATAATATTCAAGCGGCAACCACGATATACTGAGAACAAATTAATATAATTGTGTACTGCAAATGCAAGTCCCTGGAGTGCTTTCAATCATTTGTGCCGAATGTTTCCTGCCAAAAAAAATGTTCTGAAAACACGCTTTTTAGCCATTTTCACTCCTAACACAGTTTAAAAATAAAATACGGAAACATGACTATACTCATTCGCACCCAGCATATTCTTAAGTGTTTTTTCGTAAACATGCACCACTCGGATATCTTGATAAGCAGTTTTCAAATCGCGTTGTTTTGTTTTTCCTGAAGCTCTGCACACCGTGTACGTGTGTGTGCCCGGGCAGGCGGGGCACTAAAGCCTGTGTGCGTAACCGCGCGACGCTAAACCCCAACAAACAAACAGATACGACGGCCGCGCGCGCGAGAGAGATGAGACAGCAAGGCGATCCATGGACGCCAGCGCGACGCCAGACGTCGTGCTGTGCTGCAGTTGCGCCGCACGGGAGTTTGTCATTCAAATACAGTCTTGCATCGAGACAAAGGAACACGTTTAGTATTACAAGTTTAACAATCAATAAATATTATAAAATTAAGTCCTCCCGCCGCGTCTGTCTGTCTGAACGCGGATAAACTCGTAAACTACCGAACGGATTTTCATACGTTTTCCACCAATGGACTGTGTGGTTGATGGGGAAGGTTTAGGTGTATAGTTCATTTTTTTTTTAAATTGGCTGTGAATGTGGAAAAAATTTTAATGTAATATTGCCGCCTGGTAGACATAAAACCTGTGGGTGTAATTTCTCTATGGCCACCAGACATACAAACTGTGTAGTGTCATTATCTATGGCCACCAACAACTCGGCCTAGAGTAAAGAAAAACGGGGCCTGTGGTCATATAATCTTGTCCCTATGCATAATACATATTACTACAAAGAATATGAACACACAGACATCGTAATATAAAATCTAAATATTTTAAACGTTGTGACTCATTAAGATAAATTTTTCCATTATATGACACAATACTTTTTGTATAGTTTGTAATTCCCACTGAATATTTTTTGTGTGAACACGTTTGTACAAAGATATTGGACAAGTCATGTTGATATAATACGACCAAAAACAGTCAAAATAATGTATTTTTACTGCCGTATTAACAATGTAACTCCAAGCCTGCAATAATTTAAAAATATGATTTACCAATGTTTGATCAATAAAAGTCTACTCAAAAAACGTATAAACAAATTATCAAATTTCTTTGCCACATATTTATATTGTTAACTTTGATCAAAAGGCCAGCGATTAACGAAACTTAAAATTACTTCACGTGGATACGTACACTGTGGTCAGGCTTCAACGTTTTCATACCTATAGCTGTCATGGTTAAAGTTGCTTGGCCTTTCGTTTTCACAGCCTGTGTTTAGCCTAATGTGATTACGAGCCAGGGACTTATTCTCGACTCCCGACGAACTACCTTTACTACAGAACGACGCAACCACCCATTTCAGCTCGGGTGTGTTTAACGAGCACCTCAGCGAGAGAGCTTTCAAAGGCCGCGCGCAATTGATGACTAGACAAACAGTGTTGATGGCGACCAAGCGACTAAACGGAACGGAAAGAGGAACTGGAGGTGACTTAAAACATGCACCGACGGAAAAATAGAAATCAAAAATTTGTGACTCGGCCAAACGATGCGACGAACCAAGGTTCTCGTGTCCCCATTTTCCAACATAAATCCACAAATTTTCTGTCATAAAAGCAATACAAAAATTATGTTCGTTAGCTGCAAAGCACAAACATACTTCTAACACTAAGATGAACACCAAAACATCTAGAAGTTTCAGCCAATTAATGTCTCACACTATCGACATATATTTGTGTTACGAATGCATAGGTACTGTGGATAAAGTTGTACGACACAACTAGGTTTCAACACACTAAAGTACAAGTAATGTTAAAAAAAATTAAGAGCTGTTCAGATACTAATTCTTGCCCTCAGATGTCGGCAGAGACCTATCTCCACAGTCACAAGTATCGACCCAGGTACTGGAGGTATACGAAAAATGTTTGCACAACTTTGTTGTTTTTAAATGTTAATTTTTGTACATATCAGGTAGGCTATCAATAGGTGTATCAAGGTATAAATGATATCGTGGTATCGGTACTAGTATTTAGGTATCGGAAATTGGTATTGAAAAAAAGTATCGTAACAACCCAATACAATAAAAGTTTTATAAAATGCCCGAAACAAGGTTCGTGGAAAATCAAATGTACATGATGTCTACAAATACAAGGTGAATCAAATTTAGAACTTTCAAGACCTTCAAAAAAAAAGTTTTTAGATTTTTTTAAACCACAAGCTGATTTTATATATATGCTAATAATAAAAACCAAACACAGCAGGAAATACATTAAATTTTCGCAGGAATGCGCCGAATCTTTTAGTAAGCTAAAACCTTTTCAGAGATAATTTAAGTGACATATTTCAAATTATGTATACTTAATTCGCAACCATAAATTTGAAGGCGGCGTAAAAATATTCAAGTTAGCAAATATCTGCTGGAAACTTAAGTTTAATCACTTGGAGAACCGTACCGTTTACTTCTCGACTTTCATCGACTTTCGTAACCCGTAAACACCTTGATTTAAAAAAAAAAAAAAACAGTAGCATAGTTTAATTATTTTTAATAAAAAATGTATAACAAAAAAATTAATATCAAAGTGATTCAGAAATGAAATAGGTACCACCCAAAAAATGATGGGGGGAAAAATAGAAACTATAGCACAACACCGGTATCCAATGGAAAAGTTTTCTAACTCGTTCCCCTGTACACGTGAGCCAAAGGAATGATGAAATATGCTGATGAGACCACGCCCCGCGAAGCTAACGACGCGGAGTGGTCGGTAGCAGCCAGAAGGGGCTCGAAGCGACAGCAGAGACCCTGGAACGCGGACCTCACAAACCTGTCTGACAGGTCAAGTTTTTTTTTTTGTTTTCAAAACTCATCAATTTCGCACGTAAAAATAACCGAATTCCGACACGCCCGAGCTGAACGGAATGCGCACACGTCATTATGTAATTTGTCATCTATATTTCATTTGTACAGTGGGTGTTGGGACGAAGCCTCGCGCGAATTGCCGGCCAGGATCTCGAATAGGCAATAGGGACGGTGAACGGAATAGGGAATGGGGAAATGGATCGAAGTTCGCTAGGTGGAAATGAGTTGGAAAGCTACTTCCTGTAGAAGGGGGGTTGGGGAGAGGGGAACGGGTATTCAACTGACGGCCTCTCAAATCCGCGCACATCCTGATTTCTGGTTTCTATGGTCATCCCCGAAATTACTCCGGGAAGCTAATGGGATATTTCCTTATAATATGCCACGTCTGACTGCTCGCCCAACATCCCTGACCTACGTAGTTGTGTTCTAGTCTCTAATAACTTAACAGTTTACAAGACGTTAAGAGGGTACGTCACATTTCAGGTCATTTTATATCTAAATAAACATGTAATTTTGGGAGCTAATTATGAAAAAAGTAAGGGGTGAATATATTTTTTTCATTTCGGAAAAGTTAAACCATTTAAGAAATTTAGCGTTTATCTGTTATTAACGTAAATATAAAATCATGACTTGAAATTGGAGGAAACTTATAAAAAAAAACACCACCACCAAAACTATTTTCTGGTACCTACCTGTGTTCATAAGAAGGCCCCTAGTGGCCTAATAGCTTTTGAAACCATATAATATAGGCCCTTCATCTTGACTTCTTTAATTTTCAATAGTTTCCATTGCGAGTTACTTATCCAACTTCTTGGCATGGTACAGCACTAACAACATCTGCCCTGCTTTTTATACGTCGTTACAGTCTGATATAAACAGGGAAGTCTGGAACTGCATGGGGAAAGTGACTAATTTCAGGAATGAAACAACTGGTTTATTCAATACACCAGTGCAAATAATTTTCATATGATTAAGTGCCCTATACCATATGCCCTAGCAAGTCATAACCTAATTAGGAACCTGTACTGTCATATATATATATATATATATATATAGAGAGAGAGAGAGAGAGAGAGAGAGCGAGTTGGCGGGGCCTAATCCCGTTTAAATCTTCGGATCCATTAGGTCAGACTGGAAATTGTTCGAAATCAATCATGTATGTGAAATACGACCATTTTATAATTCATATGAAGCAGAACAAAACTATCGATACCGGTTACCATTAACTAGAAGGTGCTAAAACATGTAACACATTTTCTTAGCTGACAACTTGAACGCGTGTAATTAATTACACAAGGCAGAGAGGCAGTCCACACAGGGGCGTCGTCAGCCGATGGCCTAAAGGGGGAAGGGGGGGGGGGGGCAAGTTGTGGGAAAAGTATGTATTTTTTGCATTTGGATACATTATTTTATCTCTCTAAGGCTCTAGGGGGGGGACTGCCCCCCTCCCCCCCGGCGACGCCCTTGAGTCCACATGAACGATCGAGTTCGAGCGCGAGCGGTCGTGTTTATTTTATTGGGCATTTTTAAACCAAACCTTAATATTATGCCGTTAGGATAACACGGGAATAGATGGGGAGGGACCTTAACCTAATATTACAATTACAAACGCCGGGATTCGAACTCTTGCCACAGTGTTCGGCGCTTCAAGCAACTGTGCTACGTGGGCCGACTAATGCTGGACTCAAAATGCACGACAACGCGATGCGACAGTAAAAAAAATCGCGTTATTGTGAACACGCAGTTCTTACCCAAGCGACAAACAAAATTAAACACTATATAGACAAAAGTTTCTTGTAATTTCATGCGCACAAACATTAGATGACTATCAATATTTACAAGGAATTTTTTTATGGACATACCTATACGAACGAAATATTTTTTTGGAAAAACTACTAATCGTTAATAATTTTTAATGACATAAATAATTAAAAGAAACAAAACCTTTAAAAATTACACGAGTAATTAAAAGTATTACCGATGCAAAGGTCTCATAATTCGAAAGCGAAATTCGGGCGCTAATATCGGTAATGAGGCATCCGTTACGTGATGAAAATATATTTTTTTTAAAATGTTTCTAATCGGACAGTCACGCCCCGTGAATTTTGTAGCGGCGACTTCACAGACGTATCAAACGAAATTTGATTAGACATAATATTTAATTCGCGTGGCGTACATCGCATCGCGCCAGTCGTGCTATCGTGACATCTCGCACGAGGCACACCCCACGAGGCTGCATAGCGCACAGCCTCAACGCCTCACCGCCTCACCACCTCGGCGCACAAGCCAGTGATGCCAACTTATACAGAGTGTTCCCCCTAGGAACAACTTCAAATCCCCCTAAAATTCGATTAAAAAACCCCTAAAGTTTTCATTGTACACCCCGTTTGAGAGATTAAAAAAAATCTCTTGAACCTTACATTTCCTTATTTTTTTTGCCCAAACAGAGCATAACAATTTGGAAAAATAACATTCAGTATCTACAATCTCATACATGTACGAACGGACACAACCTCAACCAGAAATCTTACAAACGTGAAAACGTTGAACGGTAGAAGTAAAAAAAACTGAATTCTCTTGACCAGTAAGTCGTTGTTTGTCGTAGTGCGAAATTCAGCCACCAGCGCCACTTGTGTTCCTGTTCTTTTTTTTTTCACTTTGTTTTCAAGATATACATGCCCTCAAAATTTTCTTAAATGATGTACCCGCTAAAAAAATTTCCCCTAAAGAATCCCCAATTAAATGTATCTCCTAAAAAAAAACCATATTATATATTGGTTCCCCCTAAATTTGGGGGGAAAACCCCCAAGTTGGCATCCCTGGCACAAGCGCTGCGAGGCACACGGCGCTTCGCCACCGCACCGTCCTCGGCACAGCCTGAACACGGCGGTCGCAACAGCTACCATCACAGTTCTCTTACCGTCAACCGATTGGCAGCTACCCCACCGCTCTCGCGACTTCGAGGCGATAGTCGACTCTAACCTAACAGTTATGAATATACGAAACGTTCGGAAATCACCGGGTAGGTACACAGGTAAACCCATGGTTAAGAGACCGGAAAAATTCACGGATTCATTTCGCGATAGTTTGAAATGCAAATACGTTTAACTTTTTTTTTTTGCTGCTTCGGTGATTGGGCCTAAGATTATCTGAAGGACTGAGTCAAATGAAAAATCCTCGACAAAATACGTACCAAATCTAAAACATCCCAGTTAAAAGGTGTCACGAGTCAGTAGCCAATGAGCAGGTGTAATTTGCCTGAGTACATAGAGGATCATGGAGTCCATCTTACCGAGGTCATTGAAATGGAGAATTTTTCCAGTCCTGCCCATGAGGGTAGGGAATTCCGTCCGAAATGAGCCATTTTGGCTAAGGAACACTTGTCCGGAAATGCAACTCTGCAAAATTAAAAGGCACGAACAGTAGCGTGCGAATTTGAATTTCGCGCCCAACTAGGAACTGGTCCATTGGCTGAGAGGACGCGCAATCGCAGCGCCGTGAAGTTCAAACGCTCCGTGGGAAGCAGGTGACGAGTAGAGTGCAGATGTTTAGAGTACGTAAGACTACTCTACACATCTGCGGCCCAACGTCTCAAGCCAGTGAAGTGGTGCCTAGTTGGGCGCGAAATTCAAATTTTCGCGCTGCCGTTTGCGCCTGTAACTTTGCAGGGTTGCATTCCCGAACGTAACTTCCTTAACAAAATATTATTATTTATATTTATTTATTGCTTTTCCTACATCCGTATAATTTATGCCCAGAAAATTCTGAAAATTCTGTACATTCATTATTATGGTACAATTATCTGAAGGAAATGTAGTTTTCACGGAGCAAAGCAATGTTAGTGCGGATCACTCTCACGAGACCTGTGTCGCCTTTGATACAACCCGACCCGACCAGATGCACAAATAGGCACTTTAAATAAATTTGCATCGAAAAGACAATGAATAAATGTTCTGAGTTGTGTGTTTCTAAGTTAAGTGCGGATCCCACATACGTGGAGTGGCGGCGAGATGCACAAATGTTGCCTTGATGTTGCGAGAGTGCTGTCACGAGATCGATAGTTACCTGTGTGACTTATGAGAACTGTGATGGTAGCTACTGCGAGTATCGTGTGTGACTATCACACAATAATAAATTGTAAAAAAAAATAAAAATACAAAACATGTATGGTCTTTATTTGCTGACTTCTTCAGCGGTGTCCCAACAAAGTGTTTGGCTGACAAGCAATAATTCAAGGGTTTGAAGACAAAAACCAAATTCATTCTGCCACATCACGCCTCTTCGCTTTATCCCATTCCACCTTCAGAAAACCTTGTCACTCACGTACGACACGTGTCGACAAAAACCAAGCGCAACACTACTCGGGCATCAGCAAGAGGATGAACTATTTTCAAACGCCTATGGAATTTCGCAGTTCACCGATACAAATTAAATCAAATTTACGGACTTCTAAACGAAAAATTACAGCGGTATTCCAAGACGTTCGGGTAAGGTAGCGAATAAGTTCAAACCGAATCTTAATTAAGGAAACAAATCGGCAACTGTTTTAATAAACGATTCCCTGCGCGAGGCTGGAAACTTGTTTCAAATCATTCTAGCGGACGTTTCGCAACCATTGACGCAATTGTTACGGCAAAAATACTAGAGATAGCAGCACCATCGCAAAAAAAATAGAACAGCTTTTCTAATTTTCTGAAGTATTTTTAAAGTTGCGATTATTTCTTGGTCATGACCATTAAAGTGTACAAAATGTATTTCAGGACAGCTTCGCTAACATTAAGTTTCATTTGGCACACCAACACCCTTGGTAGGTCCACCGATGAAAACAAAAGTGACTATATACAGTTAATAATGGCGCAGACGCGGGTCCGGAATCTGGACGAAATTAACGAAAAATTAAGCTCTGCGCATGCGCGGAATTTGGGCAAAATATAGGCTAAAGATAACTCACCAAAATCCGTTCCTTAAAAATAAGGGACTGCCCATGTCCTATCGTGCACTAGGAATACGGTTAAGGTACAGGTGTAGCATATTTAAAACCTAGACCCTTATTTTTGTGTTTCAGAATACCGGCCCTAGACTTAAATAAAATTTGTTACAGATGACTGGTTGGTTATTTGTAGAAACTACGCCGTACTCAAGTCTTCCTAGTTCTGTGATCCGTTATAAACATGCACGAGGAAGGAAGAAGGGTGTCTTTTGTACACTCAAGGCACAGCATCACACGCCACATTGATTTTTTTTTTTATAATTTCCTCATCATTACTATTATGCAAAGGTTATTTCTGCAAATATAACACGATACCTCTCTAGCATTTGTTGCTGTGTCACTGATATTTCCAAAAAATATTCACTGTGTGTAATATAATAGCTATAAAATGTCCTGCAAATAATGATTACGAACACTTGCGTGTCAAAATTGACAGAAATTGGCGATAGAGCAAAGTGATGCCATACAAATTAAATAATCGATTTTCCGTGTGAGACCAAGGCTTAACAAATTTCGAGTATTTTGTTAACACACCAGATTGGTCCTTTCGGGTTCATGTTAAAGCAAGTAGATTCTGTATCGGCAAATTTTAGGAAATATGGATTTACGAATATCACTCAATGATTTGTAACCAATATTATTTTTTTAAATTTAAGAAATTTTTAAGTATTTAAATGAGTTGGATTCCAAAATTTTATAAAGCCACCACAAGATTATAGGCTACGAGCCGGGGAGGGTATAGGAGGGGGAAGGAGGGAGTATTAAGTCGAGTTTTTACGTATACTCTTTTTTCCCAAAGGAATTGAAAAATTAAGACTTATTCTACTAAAACCCAATGTTACGTCGTAGAAACCGTTTACTGGTGACTTGCGCTACTAAGACCACATCTTCCGCCCGTTAGCAGAAAGTGACTTAGTTTTTTTTTTTTTTTTTTTTTTTGCCATTTTTGGGACAAACTCATTTTTTCCCCAGCAGTCTAGAATGTTTCATTAGCTTCAGGTACAGCAAGAAACCACTATTTTATATTTAACCACACTTGACTCGAGATGCATATACGCATTTGTTTTCCTACGATCACGGAGGGCTTATCGCTAGATGGAAATTCCCCCCACAGCGTGACAAACACAAAAGCAACACAAACATACGCGTGTTTGAAGTGTAGCCTATCGCGGGATGGAAGTTTCCGGGTGGATCCCAAAACGATAAGGTGCATTAAAAAAAAAGGCAACCAACAACTACCAACTTCGTGCCAAGAAGTATGTGGACTCCGCTCGAGCTTGAACGCGCCGTTTATACACACTTCCGCGTCGGACAGCGATTGCTCGGTTGGTACAGCCAGCCCCACACCATACCCAATTCCTTAACAGTTTTCATACCTAGTTTCTGTTTGCGCGTCTGCTCCCCTTTAAAGGGGTCTGGCTCTGGGTATAAAATTTTTGTACTCAAAAGTCTTAGCCAAAACCTTAATATAACGTGTTCTATTTTTCTGCTATACCCACGAGCGGAAGTCGTCAAAATGGCGGACCCACGTGTAGCAAATATAAATCCGTATATAGTACCTTTCCGAAACATTAGGGGACGTAACAAACGTGATGAAATGTCAAATGAAACTTTAAGTTAGTAAAACTACCATAGAATATATTATTTGGTGAACTAAAATAATATTAAAAAGAAGTAATCGCAAGTTTTAAAATACGTAATGAAAATGCATTACTCTAGTAGTAAGTATTAATCTCCGTTTCAAAATATGCAAGTCTCGGTAGCGTAGTGGTATTGCGCGTGGTTGTAATGTTCGTGGGGTAAGTTTACATTTACATTTAATAAGAAAGCATCATTGAACTTACATACTGCTCACTTAACAGAGCTAATATTTGTGTTTGGAGACAGGTTTTTTGATAAGTTACAATATCTTGGTATTACTTAGCAAACCGCAAAAAACTAAATAACATAGAAGAGGAAACTGAATTTTCAAAACTAGAATAAAAAAAACAAATTAAAATCCTAATCCCGTGCATAGAAATAAAAGAAAAATTACTAGAAGGATACCACATGATTCTATATGAAGGGCATTTCACCAAGTGTCTCACTGAGGCAAGACAGGGCGCCAAAAATGTGCATCGTCCTGTGCATAAGGGCGACGCTGCATCTAAATGTGTGCCGGAGTCGCCCTTGCCGCTCCCGCGCTTCCCGGCACTCGAATGACGTCAAGGTCATTGGAAACAACGAGATGAGAGAGGAGCCTTGGCGGAATGATTATCAAAGAGAAGAAAAAGGAGAAAAAAAGGAGGGGGTGGGGCAGTACCCTCAGGAAAGCCACCGGGTCACGATAACTCCCGCCACGTTTCAACACTTGCGAAAATTCCAGGTTTGACCCCCTTCCCCCCCCCCCCCTTTTCGGCATAGAAAACGCACCGCATTGACCTTCCGGGAGAGACCGATTAGGTGATGAAACCAGAGTATATGGCATAAAAATGTGCTTAAATTGTCAAAAGCCTTTTTCTAGGAATTGGCTGGCCAATGCGCTTTATTATTTTAAGGGGTGAACACCCTAAAGGTTTTCTACTAATATACCGAGTCCCATCCCGAAGTGAATTTCCCAAGTCGTTTCCTCCCCTTGTTAGCAGACAGAATTCTCAGGAAAGATCGCATAACACACAACTGACATAAATTATAACCATCATAACTTCGAAGTTTTATAACGTATGTCACAACGTATGTCTTAACGTAAAAAACTTGGAAAAGTGCAATTTAAAAATACACAACGGCGAACTACATAAATTATGACAAGTTTAAATCACAACTTAGCAAAGATATAAATTAAAAAAAAAAAAATAAGTTGCGCGTTGATTAGTGGTGTTGCGTGTTTTTAAGTAAAACATTTCTAAGGTGTGTTTATAATTTGTGTGTTTGTATTTTGTGTGTGGCTGCGCATTTATTCCACATCACATCCGTCGGGTAAGTTTCTCTGGAGCAGCCTGTACTCGCCAGCGCCATTACAGCATGTGGAGCGAGGACGATGCAATCAGTGCACCATATAAGGGCAAGCCCACGCCATACGAATTAGTGGTCAAACGAACCAAGCGGCCCGGCAATTACTGTAAAGGTCAGAGCATTCAGATTTTACATATGTACTACATGTGTTTCAATCAAAGAAATTTTCACAATTTGAGCGTTCGAGCACAGAAACACAATTTAAAATAAGAAAATATTTTAGTCTGGAAAGAATTATATAAGGTAAGAGTCGTGTTTTTAATAAGCGTATGAATTACGATAGAAAACAAATTTGAAATTCATCACTGCATATCGAGTAATAACTACAACATGTTTCGTGTTATTATCATACGAATCGTTAACCGCAAGAAATGCACTTCGCAAGGACACATCGAGCAAGTACGAGTAACTACCACTACAATATAAAGGAAATTTTAAGTAATAAATAAATTAGCGCGTTATGGTTACAAACTTTGAATTTTACTCCTTTGTGAAATTCAACACGTTAATGTTGACAGTGTCACGGTTAGCGATTCATACCGAAGGCGTAATACTAAGGTTAATAGGTATATATTCCAGCAACAGAGCATTCTTAAATTGAGTTTACGTGAAAAACATCTTAAAACTGACATTTTAAGGTCATTTCTTTCGACGCGAGTCAAACAGCTCACATGTAATGAAAAAAAGTTAAGTAGGTAAACTTTATCAAACTTTTCCACCAATTCAACACGCTATTGCACTCATTTTCATCATCCGTCGTGGTTGATGGCTAATTTATAATGTTAAATGTTAACTCCACTAGTGGTAGAACTAAATGGCAAATGGAAATATTTGCAGGCATCCCAGGCCAGTATTTATGTTAAAGACTTGAAATCGTCGCGAGACCAATTAAAAACAATACTATAATTCTGCACGTAAAGCAGAGTAAAATTTAAAAGACGACTATTTTAATAGCTTTCGCAAGCCAACTGACTTTCGTTGGCAGCTTAAGATTTCTAAAGCTATAAAATGCACACTGCGTTCATTTATTAATGAAGACTGCTATGCTGGAAGTTACACAGTGAACTAACTACTTCACTAGCAATCGAAATTGAGGATACTTGAATTTAATAAATTTACAAAAAAAAAGCTTGTTCTAGCATTAACAAGCTGTCACATTCCACATTAGCAACAGATAATTTTTTTTTTAAACACTAGATTGTTCTTTCCTAGAGTCATTTACAACTCATTTGCAAGAGCCTTAAGAGCTCAGATTGGGTATTCTGGGAATAACCTTATTATACCAAATGATTATACTTAAGTGTCAAAAACATTCTGTTCTTCCCACTTTTCAACTGTGGAGATAGCAGAACACCGTTGTGTATAGGAAAATTTAAAATTAAAAGTTCACTACAGATTATTTTTTTTCCCCCAACAAATAAGTTATGACTAATTTTGACTAGCGTGCATTGAAAAAATTCATATAAAGTTTACTTCATTATAAGTATAATAAAATTAAGATAGTTTGGTTATTATAAAAATTGGTACGCGAACGGTACCACACCTGGAAAAAAATAATTTTACGAAAATGGCTACCCTCATAACATTTTCGATCGTTCGTTAAAAATTTACTTTAACGGCAACCTTAACATAACACCAAAGCAAAAAGAAAAATCATTGGGAATACCTAATTCTAATTTTCACAATCAATTAATACAAACAAAAGAATAAATGGTTTATCTATTTTGACCAAGAAATTTATTATACGAAACAAGCATAACAATGTTTAAACATAAATTCTGAAACACGCGCATTTATGCAAATGATAGAAAAGTAGGTTTCACGTTTTAACCAAACTTTATTTTGCAACAGTTATATATTAATCTAATAAAAATGGGTGTAAATTTATAGTTATTATACTATTTTTGTTACATCACACCAGTTGATTCGGAAAATTATTTTCATGGAGTGCCGAAGAAATTGGTAGCAACGAGAAAAAAAACTGCAGGCATGGTGACGATTTGTGCTGAAATGTTTGAGTAAAACCGGAGTAATTGCGTCGACCTCTGATGAGACAGAGGTTCTGTATCATTTCGAAAGTTCCAAGGAGGCGCGCAGTTTTTTGTCAAAACTTAAGAACGCACAACATAGAAACTCACAATAGAGAAACGCACAATTTAGACACGCACAACACAGGCTAAGTTATAGCGTACTAGTTATTTAAGCTTTTTTTTTTTTTCGAGAATTTCTAAGTTATGATTGTTCTAATTTGTGAATTTCTAGTTTATGGATGTCGATAGAAGGTGGTCATTCTTCGCGTCACAAACACATCATATTCTACCTTCCCCTCGCTCTTCAGGACTGATCGATGGTTACGAGGGAGTAGGAAGGTTACGCGAGAGTTGAAATATTTTCTGTAATTAGTGCCAGTTACACGTGGTTCAAATTAAAATTAGCTAATCAATGAGGGGGAAGTTCGTACTAAAATAAAACTACACGATTATAAAAGCTTCGTAATTCGGTGTCTCATCAAGATTTGAGCTCAATATCGGTCCATACTGACCATATTATACATATGTATGTATGTATGTATGTATGTATGTATGTATGTATGTATGTATGTATGTATGTATGTATGTATGTATGTATGTATGTATAACAAGAGCCAAAATATACACAACTTTACAACTACAGCCGCCAAGACCAACTACGTAAACTTTGTTCGCTTGGACGGTACCTTCTATGACTCCGACAACCATACAGTAACTTGTTCTGGTTACCGAAAGTATTCCTACTCGTGTACAATCTGAGATAGAATCTTTTTCGAATCGTGTTAGAATAGCATTAAAAATGATCTCGTAATTTTTTGATGTGTGTTTTGGTGGGTTTCAATTTAGATACGTCCGCACTCTTTTTTTTTTTTTTTTTTTTTTCACTCTCAAGCCAGAAACAATATGTGATTTATAGGTGAGATTAACGAGTAAGTAAAAATCATTTGTTATTTTTACAAAATAGGCGTCTAAAAATATATTAAATATAAATATCACGTAAATATACTAAAAATACATATCACTTCCCCAAAAATAGTTTACGCTGAAACAATGGCAAATAATGAGAATGAAGCCACGCTTTGTTTGAAATTAGCGTCCATAACTTAATTTTAAAATATTTCTGTTTAGCTAAATAAGGAGAACTTTTAGACAAAGTAAAGGAATAAAATATTACTGTTTCAAATCAATCAATTTCAGTCAATATAGTTGAATTTTGCTTCTGCTGTTTGCATTTGTTTATTACTCCTTTCGGCTCTTCAAAATTTTCGTATATTGTCGATGCTTGTTACTGGCGCATGGCGCAACAGCCAATGAGAGTAGAGTAGGAAGCCATTTTGGCGAAACTAGAGAACTGTTTATATTTATCAAACATATTGTGGCATGGAATTGTCGAGAACATAGAATAATAGTAGTTAGTCGAGATAACGGTCAGATATAATTCCTGCTTTAAAAATTCATTATCGCTAATACTTACAAAAAATCACTAGCAATTAATGTAAATAACGAAAATTATTCGTGGTTTAAAAGTTAATATTACATTACCCGAATTAATTATACGTTGAAAAACTGTTCATATATAGCTGGTCAGATGTCACGGGCTAAAACATTCGGTAGTTAATGAAGTTATTTACCGACACTACCGCAAGAAGTTTTCGTTGGTTAGAATCAACAGTAAGGATTTCAACTGTGAACCTATTTCGCCCAGGTCGTGTGCACAGTTGTGTGCACAGTTTGTGTGCATGGCCTGCTGTGCGCCGACCCGCGGGCAAAAGAGCTCGCCCGCGCTTCCCGACGTCGGCGTACTCGCAGCCAAGGACCTGCGTGACGTCACCCGGGCGACTGACGTCACACCCTTACCTAGCCTTGCCCCTTCCACCCCTCTTCCTGACCATACAAGGGATGGGGGGGGGGGGGGGAACAAAGCACGCGCCTCTGGCGAACAAAAACACTGCCTCGGGAGCAAACAACAACTCGACGTCTTTACACGCACGAACAACCATAGGTCCGGATGTCATCAACATTTCTTTTACGTGCTCGCCGTTTCTTGGCAACCGCTCACAACTCGACGACGTGTATACGAACAAACCCCGTTCTAACCCCCAAACAAAAAACATATTCCAATTTTTTTTATAAGAACGTGTTCATCAATAAATTCCACGGTGTATCATTAACGGTTCGATTCAGTAACGTTCCGTCGTGAAATGCGAGGTACATCCTTCCGACAGCCTAGCAACTTTCCCGACAACAGATAATTTTGGTTGAATTAAATGTCCCGCTAGATTCTTCGTGGAAAGAGGATAAAATCCCTCTCGGCACAGCCTACAGGCGTAGGTATATTTCGAATTACCCAAGTATTCTAGAATTTTATGGAAACTTCTATAAAATTCTGGAACATTAAAAAGACGGTGTAATTTTTTTTCTTCACATTCTATGCAGCGAAAATATTTCGAATGTTTTTAACTTAACGCATCCAGCATTGAACAGCTTAGAACGAATTTTTCATATTATGCATACTAAGATAGTACCTAGTTAATTTTTCATCATCAAAATTATTGTTTATCCCTTGCACTAATACGTGGGCGTATAAAAAATCCATTTGAACCAAGGCTAAGGATAATATTAAGACTGTTTAAAATCAATCAGGACAAATTTGATAGTAATGAAGTTTAAAAATACGCAGTTATTTATAGGGTAAAAAAGAAGCTAACATTAACAACTATGATTTAAAAGCTTTAAGAACTCCGAATTAAAATCTCGAATTTTGTTTTTAATTTTTCCTAATAGCGAAATGAAGCCACTATTTTTTCCTGTCTTTAATGATAAATCTGTTTAATAATAAATTCGTTTAGTGACTGCACAAAACAAACAAAAAAAAACACAAAGAATATCAGTGAAATGTTACAGTCATAACATGTTGTGTTGTTTTTTAAAACACAATTGCTCACACGCGTAAGTGACTTAGGGGGAAAATTACCCCCACACCCTCCCCCGAAAACCAAAAGAAACCTGACGTCCAACCCAGCCTGGCACACGCAAACACCTGCTGTCTCCCTCCGCTTAAAAGCTCATTCCTCTACATTTAAAATACCTTTCAAATACATGTTGTTCCGCGCACATGAATTATTCATTAACCACGAGTACGAGTTTGAGCGCAGTCACGCTCTGATTACCGAACAAAACCACGACTGAAAACAAAAACAAAGTGATCAATCACAAGAATTAAGCGCGTTTTTGACCAACTTGTTAGAAGTTTTCACGCATCCTGAAACTACTTCAGATCTGGCACACAGCCAAAAATGGCCTATGAAGTCAACTGCTATCTTGCCAGTGCCTGCAGCATTAATGGAATCTTCCATTGTGGTAAAAACAAATTCGTCTTTATCACGCGACAGTTGCAAAGTTTTCACGTAACATCGTTCTAAATTACTATTTATCATAATTCATCACACTCCAAACAAAAGAAAAAAGCCCTTTCAAACGTCAAAGGACACACGTGGCGATGACGGCATTTTTTTTTAATTATCAGCACATGCTTCCAAATCATGGGTTGAAAATTAAATAACAAAACATGACTCACCTGATTACAATTTAATGACGTATACAATTTTTATTTACGCATTTTCTTTCACAGGCTGCATAACAATTAGCTGATCCACAGTCTACAAGTTTTAACTAGCGTAGAAGTGATTATTTATTTTTAGCACAAATATTTATCCATATATATCAATACATTATTGTAAAAAAATATGTGCAAGGAAAACTAATAGTAAATTTTAATGTCCATAAATCAACATGATTTAATTGTTCCGTGTTTTTTGAAGCTTTCAGAGTCAAAGACGAGTATTTCCGAGGCTACACTAAGCGCTCTTTACCACTATAATTTGGAATGTCCGTTCTTAAACCAGTTACGATAGATTCGCACCATGCGTGGTTAAGACTTAAATATTAATTTTAAAATGTCACAAACCCAACAGGGACAACCAGTTAATGCTTCAAACAATTCAACATTACGAAAAACTGATACTACGTGTTGAGACGCCCCAAGGGAGAGAGCTGTCCATCGGGCTAGTCGTGGAGGTAGGCTATTGTTCTACGGAGGTGTCCGTTTTCTAAGGTTAGAAGTCACACTGGTTAGCTGATCACTAAAACAAACCGAAGCTGTATACAGACTAATGCTAGAGGTTTGTTTAATAGCTCGAAAGGAACTCGTTAAGAATTATCGTAAATGTGCTATCATCAAGCGAGTGTTGTTACACAAAGATAATAAGGGGGGGGGGGGGTCCCCGTTCCAGGTAATTATTTCATTTTTACATTTAACATGGTTACACTTGTAATTTTTTAGTGGCCGAACTTCAACCAAATGAAATAGGTAATACATTTTTTTTGCATAATTAGCTGGCAAAGTTTAATTTTTTATATTTTTCTGCAGTATGGATCAGGATAACAAAATGGAATAAATAACTAAAAATATTTGGATTTAAAGGCAATGCTGAGGACTACTTCATGGTATATTTCAAATTTATTTTAAAAATTTTACTTAATTTTATTTAACCTTTTAAAAAAAATAAAAATCTAAGGATTAAATAATTTTATTCTGAAATAAATTAAACCAAGTGGCATAGTAGTAAGTAAGATTAACTTTAAAACCTAAAAAGTTTGTTTTATATTCCATTTCATTATCCTTATCCATACTGCACAAAAACTTTACAAATGCAAAATTGTCTCCTAAACATTCAAAAAGTATGCGACATTTACTGCAGTTTTAAGGGATTCGCAGTCGACCGCCACTGAATTTATTTTTAGTAGGTTAAAACTGCTTCATATTTAAGAAAATACAAATATATATATATATATATATATATATATATATATATATAAAGATTCGATTAACTGTGAATACGACGTATCGCATAACTTCATTATTTTTCCATGTACCGTACACATCCTTGAAACATAATTTTATTGTCTTTATTTCAGTGTCAAATATTTGTACATATCGAAAAATGGGTCTTTCTGGCCAAATTAAGTAGATATTAAATAAGCTAGTATCGAAAACAAAACTAAAAGCTTTTCTGGTATCATTAAAATTCATCTACGTATGCGTTCGTAACTTTCTTTGAAGTATCTGAAAAGTTTAAATTACTTAATACCACACAACAGAAACGTAATAAGAAAAATTACTTGTAACATATGGGCACACAAAATAGCAGCCAAATTGAAGGTTAATGCATTTATAAGTCAGTAACAAGCATCGACCGTACGATAATTTTGAAGAACCGAAAGGAGTAATAACAAATGCAAACAGCAGAAGCAAAATTCAACTATATTGACTGAAATTATTGATTGATTTGAAACAGTAACATTTCATTCCTTTACTTTGTCTAAAAGTTCTCCTTCTGTAGCTAAGCAAAAATATTTTAAATATAAGTCATGGACGCTAATTTCAAACAATGCGTCGCTTCATTCTCATATAGTTTAAGATACTCTTTTGATGTGTAAACATCTTAGCTCTCGGTATACGGCATTTGGTAGGAGTAATTTCGTTAATGTAACGGAAGTCGCATGGAATGGAAATGTATAACCACAGTGCTGCTTTCTGTGGCGGATGGCACAATCACTGTTTCATGAATTTTAACAAGATGGGCAGTATTTAAATAAAATTCCTTGTTGAAAATCAGGTCCAAAACAGGGGTTTGGTATTTCTTCTAGTCTTTTCCACTTTTATCCGAGCCGTTTCATTATATAGTTTAACCTTTCACTCTGCAAATCGAATTATTTGATAGCTTGTATAGCTGCTACGGCAACGAATTCTAGCGACGGGTGCGGAAAACTTACGTGCGATTCGCGTCAAGAATTATAGTTGAAAAACTTAATTCATCACGCTCGGCATTATTTTAAATAACGCTACGTTAAATTTTAGTGTCAGATTTTCGTATTATTAAAAGTTTATTTGCAACATGAGAACAAGTGAATTATCTCGTTACCTAGATGAGATGTTTACATATCACTGGCAAGTACTAAAAGACTAGCTCACATACCATCTAACCCACCTACCCCCCCCCCCCCCCCCCCACTTCTCCTCACACAAAAACGCTGGAGACTGTCACGGATGCCTCGAAATGAACAGACCCAAGTAGGCCTACACTTGACTGACTGATTGAAAACCTGGTTCGACGCCAATACACAAACGTGACAGTTGGAGGCACGTCGCACGACGGGGAATTTGGTTGAACGACAACGAAGGCAAAACGTTTCCCAACAATTCTACACGGCCCACGTGACACGCTCGTTCTCAGCTTGCGGTCGTCGGGATTTAACTGCGGCAATTTATTCAATATTCACGTACAGGTCGACAGTCTCTCCGCGTCCACTTTCCCCACGGCGCGTGAACGTGTGAACCCGGCTGGCACTTAAATATCGCATAAACCACGGGTTGCGTAAGGCGCGAGAAAAAAAAAAAAAGGCGCAGCATAACAGGACCGGATAAACGGGGCAGTAAACGTTCACTTTGCTGCTTCAAGGACACTGGCTTACGAAACGATGAAACCGACAAATTTCTGGCACCAATGGAATGTCCTGTAATTAGTCGGTCAGTTCATTATCGACGTGAACTTTTTTTATTTACATTTTAAAACCCACTAATCACATAAAAATGAATGATATTTAAGTTAATTGCAGCACAAATCCAGAACTCTTTTCCACACAAATAAATAAATTGCAGATGCTTTAAATAACAAAAAAATATATATGGTAGTGTCAATCTTTGGCCGTTACGAAAACTGAGGAGTAGACAAACACAAGCAGTTTTATGATAATTCCGTAGCATCACTGCTGCGTCCTTTAAACCTCTCCCTTGCCGTATCCTCTTCCGAAGTTACAACTAGCATAGAGCATGCTACGCTAAGTACCTATCCCCCCCTTCCCCGTTTTGCCCAACATCCCATTCGACCGCTAGTATATGCGTTGGAGTGGCGTCGCCGCTGACGCACTCTCCTGCTCTACCGGTTCCCCCCACCACGTCCCTAACTATTCCCCTCATGCGGTCGGAATTTTCGTAACGCTCGAAATTTGTAGCCCCCTCAGCAAAGAAGATTCACTTCAAAAATTAAACTGTTACAATCTGAAAACGAGAAAAACGATGAAAACAAATTGTCTTCAAATAAACTTGCATCTAACACCAAAGCCAGCGAAATATCCAGCACATTATAATGAAAAATTAATTTCATACTTTGATGTGATTGATACCAGTTAAAGTGAAGAAAAGGATTCGCGCAAAATGCAGTCTCTTCCACCTTCCCCAACCCAATTTTTTTTTCCATAATACCCGGCAGAAAATAAACTTATCCATTCTAATCTTCGAAGGTTAGTACGTAAAATGGAGACATAAGCAGTAACTAATGCTGCTAGCATAAAATTATGATATGTATAAGACTTCTGTAAATTAAAAAAATATATATTAAACAATACCAAGGCAAAAATGTTTTTTAATATTTATATTGAAGCTACCTTAGTGTCACAAAAAAAGTAATCAGAGTAGGAAACCATAGAAAATTCTAGGGTAACGTGAACAATTTTTCTATCAGCACCACCTAGGGAAATTACTTTTTTACTTTTTATTTGAACTCCTTTTTTAGTTATTACCATTTGCACTTCTCATTTGTCAAACATCAAGATCTCTTTAAAAAAAAAACGCGAACAACCGAGTCGCTTATTTTCACCGCTTTTAAAAGGTCTACATCCTGCTAATCAAGTTAGCGTTCTGCGAAACGCTATTGCAAAGAAAAACTCGACACGCTGTAGTAAAAAACTATCTGTGGAGTGGCGAAAATAAGCTGTTATTACAAGGAAACACCGTCTGTATTAAAAAACCAAGAGACACAGTATTTCAAATATTTTTGAAGCAACTCCAGCAAAAAACAGAAATGGCAAATATATTAACCACGAACAAAAATATTGAATTAAAACTTAATGTTAAAACAATTGTATACGTTTTTGATTCCAGTACTTATATTTACACGCAAAATACTAAAACTAAATAAAAATTACTTCCTTGAAATTAAAATAACATTTTATCGGTCAACCAAAGGTTCGTTCTGCAAAAAATATATTTAAATATGACACTGTTTTACCAACTTCTGAAACATCACGGCGATGTTTAGAAAAATTTTACGAGATTTTGGGCCACAGTCCGTTGTTTATTAAAACAAAGTATTCTGATTTTGTAGAAATCGCCCTACCTTGATTACAGTTCCTCATTGATGAGAAAAATAAACAAACTGCTCGTTTTGTTTTGTGACACCAATGCATGGGGGCATTTGTTTGAAATATCTTTCAAGGTGATATAGCTTAGTAAAATAACTAGCAATGGGGAAAAAAATATCCTGCCAGTATGTTCACTTAAAACTCTATTCTCACCGAAGTTACATCGGAGACCTTTCTCTCTTCCTCTGCGACTGTGAACCAGCGGATGACGTTGCCCATAGAGACGAGTTTTGGCCTTTCAACAGCGGGAACTTCGGTCCTCACCGCCCAAACTTCCTCCCCATGCTAGCGTCTCGAGTGGACGGAGCCTGACTAGCAGCATTAAGCGCCATGGCGTGGGCCGTGCGCTCCGCAGCTACGCAAACAGCCGGGTGTTTGCGGCGGCATAGCAGGGCTAAGTAACGCGAGCGGGCATCGTTGTTCGCGGGCGGGCGTTCAAACACTCGCGTGCGAATGCGACAGTCCGGTGCACTAACCTTGTGAGCACGCGTCCTAATACATCTTCAAAACCACCCGTTCACATTACTCAGCCGGGGATTAGAACCTTGTCCTATCTTTCAATGAGCGGGCCCAACACTCTTGATTATTTTCTTTTCGCCCAGGGTTATTTTGGGAAAAAGTTTGGATGGGGAGGTGGGAAAGACCGCGCACGAAAAAGTGTCCCGTTACGCACATTGTTCCGTTACGCTATGTCCCGTTACGCTCATTGTCCCGTTACACTCATTGTCCCGTTACGCTCATTGTCCCGTTACGCTAATTGTCCCGTTACGCTCATTGTCCCGTTACACTCATGGTCCCGTTACGCTGTCGGCGAGTGCAGTAATAATAGGTTATGTTACAACTGTCTAAAAAATTATGGTGATTCATATAATTGATGAAAGATATTTTATTACAGTATATTTATATGAAAACTTGTTTTAATTATATTTAAACTTTATAGCTAAACGCCAGTTTTTAAAATTAATTACAAGTCATCTACACGTCGAATGTTTATAAAGTGAAGTGAAAAGTTAATGTGGTTTTCATTGCTTATTACAACAACAAATTCGGCAATAAAGGTTAATTATTCTTGCATTTTACAAATCTGATTACTAGTATAATTTCAAGTATTTATTATTTTATTATTAAAATAAAAATGATTCAATTTTATTCATAAAAGTATGCAATCATTTCATCAATGTTTTGTTATGATGTTGTCAAGTTAAACTATCGTCCGTAAACTGACTTTACAGACGACCAACTTTTTTTTACATGAATCCTTTTTCTTCACCTTTAATAGTATCAAGTATGAGTCTGAACCACGATTTTTGTTTTTGCTTGATACGGCAATGCACAGAGGCTTAAACGGCCCGCCCGGTCAGGGATGTAGGTGCGACGCTCGCCGGTGCTCATGAACTATGCACGGGTCCAACTACGAGAGAGTAGCGGTAACTATGACATTAAATGGCGGAGAAATAAAGATAAAGGTGTACTGCAAGTCCCATTTGTGCTTTCAAGGAATCTATAACGGCTGTGCTATGCCTGACAATTATTCTGAAAACACGCGTTCTAGCCGTTTCACTTTCCTAAAAACACAGTTTGAAAACGTAATACGGAAACTGAATCATCCGCCTTCTTCAGCGTGTTTAATGCTTTTCGTAAACAGACACCTCTGATATCTTGATCAGAGTTCCCGGTAGGCGGGGCCCTTAATGCGACGAGAGTTCAAAGATTACACTGGGCTCCAAACCACTCTGATAAAGGCACATTTTTCATGATTGTGAATACTGCCAGGGTGTTGGGAACGAACCCACGACCCTCGCCAGATGAGCGTAACGTTTCAGTGATCACGGACACGCTATATTTTACGTACCTGTATAAATATTTGACTCAATGATTGTTCATTAGCAACGAGCCGATCATGTGTAAAACCCTCGATGCTGCCATCTGTGGCGGATGGCGCGAACCAAAGATCACAACGCCAAAGGGAAACTTTATAGTAGTAACTGTTTAATTTTAATAAGATGGACAGGTTTTTAATTAAAATTCCTGTTCGAGAATCAGGTCCAAAGCACGGGTTGAGTATTTTTTCCAAGTATTTTTCGCGGAGCCGTTTTATTAAATAGTTTAAAATTCTGGTCTGCGAATGGAATGATTCGACAATCAAAGTAGCTGCTCCGGCAGCGCATTCTAACGGCGGGTGCGGGAACTACTTTGGATACGCATCTCGATATGCAGCTGAAAACACAATTGGCGTATATTTACCACGCTCGGCATTATTTCAAATAATTCTTCGTTAAATTTCGTGTTCCAGTTTCGTATGAGTGTACTGGCAATATGAGAACACATGAATTTGCTAGATACCTAGGTTATATGTTAATATATGTTACACATCATTGGCGAGTAATGAAAGACTCGCATTTTTTTATACTTGTATTTCACATTCTGTTAAGGTTTTCTGACTGACGAACGTGACCAACTTCAAGAAACTATACGTTCACACAAATGTCTTAACCGAGACTTGAATCCAGAACCCCTCGCACCGAACACCAGCGAGCATCCAAATGCACCACAGAGGTAGGCCGGCCCACCGAGGAACCAAAAACAACTACGAATTAACATGAGAAAATCTGAAGCGCTAGTAAGATGACTGTAATATTTATTAAGAGTGTTAAAAAGCTCCTTAATTACAAAAAAAAAATCTTATACAAACTAAATAGGGCACTTAACATTAACAATGCAGTGTAATTAGATTGCAAAATTTGGACGCTAACACGAAATCTTTAATTTTACGTAACTACATTAAAGTTTTGTATGTCAAAAGGTTATATTACAATTCACTGTGATTAATTATTGGGAAACTATTTCAAAACTATTACCTTTCTGAAACGAAATGATTTCATAACGTTTTACCCCTATTAAAGTTATTTTAATCTTACGAAACAAGGAATGAAAGACAAATATCTTATTTGTCTGATCGTTTCTTAACTGACCCAGATAAGCAGAGTCTGAATATATTTTATGCCGAAAGGATGGCGAGACCAAATTTAATTACGTCAACTTGAACGTCAATAGTAAGCGATATTCGATCTATTTTTAGCAGCAATTTAAAAGTGTGCGAAAAGAAAAGGTACGCACATGTTACGCATTTACACATTAACAACTTACTATGAAGGACACAAGAAATTAATATCAACCTGCAAAATATGAAACAAATTGCAGATGTATATATATAACGTCAAAAAAATTTGTAAATCTATGACAGTTTAAAGAAATTTGTAAAGTACTTGATACCTAATATACTTTCGGTTCCAAAACCAATAAAAAAAATTATAATCTGGCTCGTTTTTAATCCCTTCACACAAAAAAAATCAATAACTGTAAAACGACTTTATTATGAAATTTGCAACTAGTTAAGATAAAAAAAAACGCATTGCCAAATGCCCAATTATCTTATTTTCCCAAAACATTTTAATTCAACGTGGCGAAACTCAATTGCGACAAAAAATTAAACATTCAAAATAAGGCTTAATTTGTAAAAATTAACAACCCTGTAGTGACATTTATTTAGTTAGTCTTATTTAGCGTAGTAAAAGAGCAACTTTGTATAAATCAATCTGAAAGAACGTTTGAGATTGTTTCGGCAAATGTGTTACTGATGATCACGTGTGTGCATATGCTTTGTGAATGCACTTCCCCCAACACGTGTAAAATTACTAGGTATGTGTACAAAAAATAAGCCGCGTGTTGAGATTCACAGACAGCACAGACGGCGAGACTCTTCTGCGTGTGATGGCAACGTGAACTACGGTCGTCATTGTTTGGCAGTGAACTGGGAAGCAGACGAGCCGAGTGGCCGACACGACACGAGACCGGCGGTCGGCGCACACGGTCGGCGCAAGGGCCACAGGCGCAGCGACCGCCGACTGCAGTACGCACACGCCAACTCAGGCCGCGTCCGGAATCCGACCACACCTACACTCGACGAATCCGGACGTTCAAAGTTTTCAGGACTCTTCTTCAAACGGTATCTGCCAAACCTAAAACTTGTTTACACTACCTTTTCTCAACAAATTTTTACTAGAAAACCAAATAAATTAGTAATTTTGACTGAAATTAGTTAATTTTTAACACTTCATTAGTGTCACGCGAATTTACGGAAATTTAATGTACGAGTCTACCCTTGTTTGATAGTTACGATCGGAATTTGGTTAAGTGCATGCACAATTATTATTAATAATATATTAATAACATGTAAATAATATATTTATTTTTATACTCTTTATTAAAACCTGTCAAATGTAAACTGAAAAAGATTTTATAAGTCTTTAAATTACCTACTTACATATTGTACCAAGTATAACCTACAAAAATTTATCAAAATGGTGACGTTTCTTTTACTCTAAGAACTCGCATAAGAGCATACATCACTTCCAGTTCGAACAGTCTATGAAGTCAACTCCAAGGATAAGAAAGAATAAGTACCTATATACTTCAGGTGAATTAAGACATGGCTTAAGTGACGTACAGAACACTCCAACCGTTACAGTTGTCTATAAAATAGTTATTAATACACCACGGAATAAAAGTTAAATATACACTAACACCGATAGTTAAAGAGAAATAATTAATTATAATTATTTTTAAGAACATACATTTGTGAACATATTCTATCGGTGAAATTAAATACTCGGAAACTTCGAAATAAAAAGTTGCATATTTTCCCCTTAAGTGGTTAGAATTGATTGCATAAGAAAATGAATTTGTAAGATTTATTTAAACTACGTATTTTTTCCGGAAACACCGATTACGTTACGTTCATTTCATATAAACAGAATTAACAATACGTTAAAATTCCCGTAAAATTATATTTTTATTAGAAATTTCCAAGGAAGCTTGGAAAGTGTCGAATAGTGTTGAGCTAAAACATCCGAAGAATTTTCTAATAGCAATATTTGGCCCACCGTCTTATTAAATCTATTAAAATTAAATTATATCAAATACAATTTACTTTCAATATTAAATAAAAAGTTTTTTTTTTTGTTCTGCTAGTTCACGTAAATCAATACAGCAAATATTTGTCACGTTTGAGCATATACCTACTATTTGTAAAAATGTTCAGACTGGTGCAACTTTCAGTAAATTTTTGCTTTCCTGGTATTAAAGAATAAACGGCAGAAGAAAGAACCACGCAAATGTCCAAGAAAGGTATTTAAAAAAAAACTAACTAAGCTTAACATGAGCCATAAAGCTTGCAACAAGCTTGCTATGACAAGTATGTTAGCTTGCAGCGAGCTTAAATCAAAGCTAACTAGTCTCCACGCATCAAGCCCACAGCAACCTTTCCAAGGCATATAGGTGCAGAGAGCAAGCCAAATTCAAGCCTTCAGCAAGCTTGCAGAGAGCCAGTATCAGCCTTAGTAGTCACGTCGAATTTTAATAAATTCTTCAAAGTGATACATATTCCAGCCCCGTGTCATTTACTGTGATTTCGGTCCACATGCAAGAAATTCTTTCCTCGAAATATAAATAGAATGAGATTGAAATGAACAAGGGGAGGGCACTACTTCCAAAATTTACTTGGGGATGAAACTTGTGTATTAAATAGTAGTAAACCTTTAGTGTGTTCACCCCTTAAAATAATAAAGTGCACGGGCCAGCCAATTCCGAGAAAGACTCCTCTGAAAATTTAAGCAATGTTTATCGGTAGATACTAGCTAAGGTTCACTCTGGCCAGCGGCACACGGCCTATATGGCAACGTACTACTTGGCGCCATACGCTCGGGTTTCTAGTCTTGCTTCTCTCTGACGGTCACTTTTTAAAATAATTTACTAGCCATTACTTGATATTAAAATTACAGTACTAATTCAATATTTAAAATATAAAAAAAATAATGGGTATAACAATAATAGTTATAAATAAAAATTCTAAAGACTTGATATTAACATGAAATTAAGTATCTCATTCCGAAGTCCGATATCCCAAATCGTGCCCACCCCTTGCAAAATAAACTCGAAGGGAAGTCCCCAATAAAGTAGCTTCTTTTTGCTGATCTCCGGCACTTTCAATTCTGGTCCTTCGAGTATGAGAGATTTGTAACTTCTCAGTTCTCTACACGCCCAAACAGGGGATTGTATCTCCCCCCCCCCCCCCCGGCCCTAAAATCCTTAAAATATCCATCATTCCCACAAAAAAAAGTTAAGAATTAAAAAGTTGCTAACAGCTGGCCAAGAAATTATTTCCACCCCACCCCTTAAATTTTCAATAATAATTCTGCGTACGTGCTTGAACCATGATTCAAGTCCGTGACAAGCAAGCCGCATAATACGTGCGGTTGGAATTTACCGGAAACAACTACATAGACCGAAATACTTAACAGCTCGGAAATACTCAAGTTCCAACTGCACCGTTGTGAAGCGCTTGCCTCGCTTTACCTCAGCCCACATACAGTGTGTAAAGCTTCAGGGAAAGAAAGAAAAAAACGCGATTTAAAAAACTCCAAGATATGGGAAGTGGGGTCTCTTTTTACGGAAAGCACTTCAGGATAAGCTGAGGGTGAATGAGTAGTTCTGTTTCCGCATTTCGGTTTTAAAACAGGATTTTTTTTTAATAGTGAAATTTGCTAAAAACGCGTGTTTTCAGGAATGTTTATGCATGAGAAACCCGGTACAGATTCTTAAAATCACTCAAGGGACTGCATTACGCATCTCATGTTATGGTTACCGGTCAACTATCATGTACGACGAGAAAACTACGCGCCAGTCCACTGCCTCGCGGTCCCTAAGAGGGTGTTCCGCGGAACCCTGGGGTGCCGTGGCAAGGTCACAGGAGTTCGGCGAGTCAGGACGTGTCATATAAAGCAAGCAGCCGACAGACATTAATCCCTAATTTTAAGGCTATTATAAATAAAACTATGAAAAAAAAATTCATTCTACACATTAGATACGTGCAATAAAGGCTTTAATTTCAAAAATAATAGTTTATTTTATATTCGAACATTACAACATGCAAACAGTCAGTCATCATTAAGTCTTTAACAATAAGGTGCAAATAAAATAAATCTGGTTTGAATGTTCACAATAACAGTCAAATAACTTTTCTTTGAGTCCGCCAAAATAAAGTCGATCACAGGGTCCCCTGGGCCAAGAAATTGGGAACCGGTGCGTTTGTTGTTTGTTTGTTTTTTTTTTTTTTCAAAAAAATGTGTGGCACACTGGCCAAGTTTTGACAGTCACCAGTGTGCCAATCATCTCCCCCCCCCCCCCTTAATGTTGTATTTTTTTTTGTCACTGTGAAATTGTAGCTTTGGTTGTTGGTGTATTAACGCTTTGAGGCACACAGAAATATATTAAAAATAAATTAGAATATAATGTGTAACTTTTAGCAGACGTGGCGGAAGGAAAAATAAAAAAGCAGCCAATGTTGCTTGTTCTTGTTAGGATCGCCAGATAGCAGCACAAGGCTTACTTACTCATGCAGAGGTATTTCGGCAATACCACTGAAACATTGCGAACAACATAATAGTAACATGTTTCAAAGTGGTATCGTGGAAATACTACCATAAAACAAAGGGTTTAAGACAATGCAAGTTATATCCATGTCTTAACCGGAGCCCCAGCACCGTAGCCCGGCGGGTTGTTGACTGCGCTGCAGAGGCCGACCGCCACATATACCACCGGCCTGACCGGGAGTTCAGGGGTCGTCGCAGAGGAGCCTCTGGAAGGTCGGCCGGGTCGCGGCAGACGTGACCGCGGTCAGGGCCCGCGCGGGAAAACACGGGTTCAGGACGGGGCTTATCGCCGACACGCGGCGTCTTCTCCCCTCCGCCCGACCCCCCCTGACCCACACACAGGAGGGGGTTGTTGACGAGTCAAGCGCCCGCCCCGCAGACAACACTGCATGCCGGCCGGCACGCGCGCCAGCGGTGACCTCCCTCCCTCCTTCCACTCCATCCATCCAGCAAACTCATTCGCCTGTGGTGCAACTCAGCTACTCGAATGTTACACTTCTCACCATCCGTATCAGTGATTGAAATATCATTCTGCCGCTTGTTGTTGTAAATTGTCAACCGTTGTTTACAAACACCTTCATGTGGTCGTCAAGTGATTGCAAGTGACATTTCGGGATTGGGTAGCTACGGATGAGTTTTTTTTTTTGAAGGAAGTTGTATGATAAGATTAAATCGCCAACAATATTTGATGTATGAATCTTAAACTTAATCTAGAAATCCGGCTGAAATAATTTTGATTGAACGAATTATTTCCGTAAAAACAAGGTTTAAATTTAAAAAAAAAACGTAACTTTCTTAGCATTAATTTCTTTTGAATTATTTTAAACTATTTTAATATTATCTTAAACCTTGGTCGAAGGCAAATTTTTATACGACCACGTTATTAGAGCAAGGGATGGTAAATAGTGTTTGAAGGTCAAAAAATTAAATAATTACCTTAGTTGGCATATAATAAGAAATTCATTCTAAGCTATTCAATGCTGCGTTGTAAACTATTTAATGCTGGATACATTGAATTAAAAATAGTCTTAATATTTTCACTGCATGAAAAATTAAGAAATATTTAATCGATCTTTTTTTTATATTGGGGAACATAAATATGTTGTGTACATTGAGTTCTTAAAATGATCCAGAAGTTTATGGAAGTTTCCAAAATAATTCAAGAATAAATAAGTACTTCGAAATCTACCTACCTATAGGCGGTGCCGAAAGGGATTGTTAGATTGGTCACTATTAAATATGGCGGAAAATTAAGATAAAAGTGTAATGCAAGTCCTTGGTGTTTACAAGAATCTCTAAATTGAGTTTCATATCTATATATTATTCTGAAAACACCACGTTATAGAAATTTTCACTTCATTAAAAATCCAGTTTAAATACGAAACACGGAAACAGAACCACCTTCCATTCTCAAAATATTCTTAAATTCTTTTCGTGAATCGAAAACACTTAGATATACCGAGCAGGTTTTTTTTTTTGGTGGCTTCTTCTGAAGCTTTGTACCGTATGTGTGCCCAGGCAGGCAAGTGCGTGGAACTCACTGACCTCACATGTCGGTGATTCACAGCGCGTAGACAGTAACGACAAGGTCGTTAAAGAAAAACCAGGACGAGCGATGTTTCGAAGATATTGCGGTTAGGTCCATCAAGTGAACGATGACCTGGAGTTCGAATTGGTGAACCACTATGGAGACGCGCGCATGCGCAGAGGAGATAAAAAAAACCACAGGAGGAGGGTTGTCATGTCCCAACTAACAATATTAAAATAATTTTCAATCCTGCCGAGCGTTATTCTAAATGTATAATAGCGCAAACTGCTCCAAGCCAAACTATAATTATAAGTATTTTCAATGGCTTCACCAAAATCTGTGGATCCCTACAGCGACACTAATTCTCTGATTTATGAATGATTTTACTGATATTTAAGTGTGTTCTACTATACTGTTTCTAGCGCAGACAGGACTGCGACGCGCGCCATGTTCGGAGCTGGCTAGAGGCCCCGCACGGCCGCTCGCGTAAGGCATGACACGCATCCCTGGTCGAATTATAAGGGTCCTTGCTACCAACCCCCCCCCCCCCGGCCCCCTTATATGCTACCCTCGCACCATCCCGCCTCAGGCCATTGTCAATTGCCCTTTTAGCGGCCTGGGAATTCTGCGGGTTTCCTGAGGCACCCTCCTCCCCCCTCCAAAGTCGGTTCTAGAAAGTCTGCCAAGGATATAAAAGCAGCGACGCCGGCCTCCGCGAGAGTTCCGAGCGAAGAGCGGAGAGTGTCTCCCCCTCGGGGAGTTGTACTGGCGATACCTGCGAGAAGGCCTGCTGAGCCAGTCGGGGGCGACGAGCGATAGTTGAGGACTGTACTGCGGCGCGGTGTGGGTGAGTGTACGAAGGAAGCGGACAAAACAGTGGCCACTATCGAAACAAGCTCCAGTGGAAAAGTGTTAAATGTTTCAATGATCAGTGTAATATTTGTGAACAGAGACCTTTAAATGTATTAATTAAATTTATGATCTAGACATTAGTAATAAATAAAACTGAACCAATTAATTGGGCTATACCTTACGAACCCAGTTTCCTCCCACATTATACTCGTAATAATACATTTAGGACGGATAACTACTAATTCACTTGTTAGCAACAGCCTGTCAGCAAATTTGAGTTGACTGTAATTTCACCGATTTAAATAACTGATTCAGTTTAAGAGCGAAATGTGGCCAGTTACTTTTTTTTTCCAGTTGCCTAACAAACCGTTAAGAAAAGGCAACGAAGTATTTATCGCAACTATAAGCGAGCATCGCTTTAAGATAACGAAAAATATCTTCAAAGTTTACAACAGGGATCCATTTTCCGACTCGGCACACCAGATTCTAGAACGTTCCAGCTCTGCTAACGACAAAACAAATAAATCCCAAAAATAAATATTTATAGAGGACCCAAGCTGGTCTTGACTTGTAACAACTGTTTGCGAATGATGTGTATTCCAGGAAGTAGACCTACGAGAAAGTAAATAAAGGTTTGGATATGGACGGAATGTACACAAGCTCCCAACACGGCGCATGCCCCACATTAGCATTCCGGTTGCTCGTGGTTCGAATGCCTTCATGCCTGCATGAATGAATGCATCACATTTTATCTAGGGCCTGGGTCTATGTACACAGCATATCGCAGAAGAAAAAAAGTAAAATCTAACGATGTTCATATAAAATAATATTCTGTACTTTTAAAACATATTTGGGATCTAGTAGCTAAATAATTTAATAAAACACTAAAAACTAATAGTGTGAAATTTATAACACTTTTCTGTAAAGTTGCGTGCTACTATTTAACCTAAATAAGCCAGGTTTTAGTTTCATGGTCTACAGACCCCAAAACCATCGTCAACACATACACATACCTCACAATTTAGTGGACACGATAACTGTCGCATTTTTCACAAATCACTTCCAAACTGATACATAAAATATAGTAGTGGAAATCTCTGTCAAGTTCGCTAATGGGCGTTATCCGACTAAAGGGGTAGAAATGGGGAAGGTTGTTTTGAAAAACCGAAAAATCTCTGCAATTCCCATAAAATGTAAAATATAACATCCGTTTGAACGTATTATATTTCGTAGGAACAATACCACAATTTTTTGTCTGGATACATTTTTGATACGGCCAACCATTATTGCAAGGGTTGAAAAAATAAGGGCTGGAGGACAAAAAAAAGTCATAGCTCCCATCGTAGGCACAGAATCGAATTCGTACAAATTATGTATGTTATATTTTTTATCTAAAACTTTTGTCTAAAACAATTTTTGAATAGACGAACCATTGCTGCAAGGGGTTGAAGAAATGAGGGGTAGAATTTAAAAAATAATCAGAATTCCTTTAGTAGGTACAGTATCAAATCCATTATAATTGTTTGTAAATATGATAACTTTTACCCAAACCTTTGTCTCAAAAAATTGTTGATAATACAACATTACTGGAAGGGGTGTAAATAAGGTTAGAAAGACAAAATGTCAATTATTTTTAAAAGGTAAACCATAAATCAATTACAATTTATTGTAAAATGCCTCAACTTCATCTAAAACAGTTTGGCTGAAACAATTTTTAATGAAACGAACTATTACCATAAAAACCGGGGTTAAAATAAAAAAAAATAAAAATACTTTCTTCGTATAAATTCGTCGGGAAATATTTTTACGATTTACCGGGTTCGTAAAGGATAGCCCAATTAAAGATTTTATTACACTCACAGTTTTATTTATTGCCACTATTTACATTACTAGCAAATAATCTAAAAATGCCCATTAATCAATTGTACTTAAATATGTTGCTTCCCCAGTCACTCGTTTTCACACACCGCACACCTCGCTGGGCTGCACCTATGGCGCAACTCTCGCCGCAGCACCCCTCGTGGTCCTCCGTCGCAGGACTCCGTCGCCGCACTCCGCTGCCGCCGTGACCGTCGCACTTCCCCTTCGCCGAGATCCCACTCGACGCCTCGCTCGAAACTTTGCTCGGAACTCCACCGCGCCCGCGACACTATCGCCCGGAACTGAACTCTTCGCCCTGGAACCTTCGTCCAGGGACTTCACCGCTCTATCGCCCGGAAACTACGCCGCGGGAAAACTCCCGACTCCACTGAACTCACTCCCTGCCCTGGAACCTTCGTCCAAGGACTTCGACACTGCCGCACCCACGACACTATCGCCCCGGAAACTCCGCCGCGGGAAGGTTCCCGCCTGAACTCTCTCTCACTTTGCACCCAGACTAACTCTCTCGAAGCCGCCGTCCTCGTGTTATCTTATCAGCCGCAATTTCCAGAACTCGCGAGCGCGGCCGGGGCCAGTCGCGTCATTCCGTGCCGACACGACGGCAGAAATCTCTCGTAACACGTGTCGGCGACTCGCGTAACTCCGCAGCTGTCAGGTGTCAGGTGTCTTAACTATCACCACCGCGCGGGGAGTGGAGGGAAGGAGGGGGGGAAAGCGACAATACTTGTAATCTTCCAGGCGCGCGTGGCGCGTCTCATGTTGCGGCAGCCGCCAGCCAGCTCTGCACCTGCACGTGTCCCGGCCAATGTCACGTTCGTAACAATATTAATGCCCATCTTAATGTTGCCTTAAACTTTTGTCAAAAAAAAATTATACGACTACGTAGTTGTGCAAGAGATGAAAAATAGTGTTTGGAAGTCAAAAATAATTACTAAACTGCCTTAGGCATAATATAAAAATCTTTAAGAAATTGAATGCTGGATCATTAAGTTAAAAAATTTCAAAATGTTTTTGCTGCAAGAAATATAAGAAAATGTAAAAATCGATATTTTTTTTAATATTGGCGAACATATATGATGGTATGCACGCTACATTAAGTTCTTAAAATGTTACCGGAATCTACAGAAGTTGTCAAAACATTTTCCAAAAGAAATAGGTACTTCGAAATATACCTACGACTGTAGGCTGTGCTCAAAGGGATTTTTTTTCCCTTCATTTCCTCCTAGATGCAAGCCTCACCAAAATTTCGCTAGCAACTTTGGAGCACAGCATTTGACAGCAGTGACCAAATTACTTACGAGGTTATCCCATGGCCCCCACATTCGATTACGGGCTCTTGACCCCCACCCCAATTTTACTGCCACGTGCTACATTATAATTGAATGGTTATTTCTGACCTAAACTCTTTTTAGAAAGTAATTTAATCTGAAAATACAAGGTATAAGTATGGTTACTATTTTATGAGTCCAAACTAAGCTTTATTTATAAATTATTCAACATGTTTTTCTAGTTTGTAAAAAATTATAATAGTTAAACATTTAAAAATAAACGGGGCTATACCCAGGGGTCCACCCAGCCCCACCCTTGTGGGGCCATGGGTTATCCGTTGAGCCCTGCACAGAGAAGAGCGAACACAGAGAACAGTTGTTTGTATTCCTGGGCGGGCTCGGCTTGCCTTGAGGCCCTGGATGGTACGTGACGTCACCAGTATCCAGTAGCTTTGTTGTTAGACCGGTGTCACACTATGCGGTTCCCGGAGCGGTTGCCAGTTATTGCTGCGTGAACTCTCACAGAATGTTTAAGTTTGTTTGTTCGATTTTGATTAATTTACTCAGTACTTTCTTGAGAGACCTGTATTATGCGCTCCAAAAAAAGCGGCCGAAAGAACATTCAGCCAATAAACACGGAATTTTCAGCCGCAGGAGCAAAAACGCATAACGTGACACCAGCCTAAGGTGGCGTGACCCAACTTTTAGTTGGGGTAAATCTCTTACACCCGTTACAAATTATACTCAATTTAGTTTCTTGGTCAGTAATTGTCGTAGAAAGAAGTTCAACTATCACCAAGACGGGGGAAAAAAAGAGCACAAGCGTCTGTTTCAGGGTTGCACCAAGGTTCGATAGTTTCAGTGCTGGCCAAGTACCATCATGCTAAACTACGCAAGAAATGCAAGACGCAATGTTCAGAACTTACTTTTTAAAAGGTACCGTTGATAAACTACGGAAAACGCAATACCACAACTCGAGTATTGTTCAACTTCCAGCTTTCTTGCGTTTTTGCTTGCGTTTTCGATGGCCATAATTGAAGAGAAGTGTTCCGGAAACTTTTAACGCAGACGTTAAGTGCATAGAAGGTCATGATGTTAATTTTATTACATATATACATAATGTTTTCACTTGCTAAACTTTTACACAGTGAAAGAAAATAACTTTTAAAAATCAAATTGACAATTTGTTTTCGTTATAAATTATGTATTATAAAAAGAAGCCCGGGATAGCAATATATTTTCAACAGTTTTACAATTTTAAGTCATAGGGTTTGGTGGCTACTAGCGTGCTTTATAAACGACTGTGATTTTCTTCCGTAGCGTGTTGTGTCGTTGCGTTCCTTGCGTAGTTTTGTTCCTCGCATAGGTTCTAAACCCAACCCATTACGCTGTACGTGCACCAACTTAAAATACTTACAAGTTCCACTACGTTCCTCACGAGTCGACTCATGGCGCATGCGCAGAACAGCAACGGGCCAGGGACTACAACGTCACAGCTGCACTCAGTGCAATGTTCTTCGTCAAATTCGACACTTTGAGGTAATTACGTAACAGTTCGGTTAGCATTAAAATTACATGCATTAATGGAGCAGTTTCAATTTAAAAAACACGATCTTTTACTCAGAGGAAATAAAATGATAGCGCTTCCACGACACAATAACGCAAAAAAAATTTTCACGCATGGTCGTTGGGATGTTAAGTTCCTATTTTTTTTTGTTGATATACCGCACCCTTAGTTTTTCATGCGATCTCTCAATAACAAGCCAAACCACAAATACATCTAGAGACATTACCTAGTTACATAAATTTAAAAAAAATTAACGGCGAACAGCGTAAGGACTAAGGTGTCCGCTAACTCGACGGAAGCCCCAAGACGAATGAGGCACGTCACGGCAAATATCCGGCAGCAGATTTCTGCGAGTTTTCGGGGGAACAGCTGCCGGGGTAGCGATTTGGCCTGTTACTGCCCCGCACCCATCTCTACGGAGGGACGAAGATTAGACGGACGAAGAGTTCGCGCAACACCACTACTTCTCCTGCCTCGACACAAACTGACAAAAAGCCACTAGGAGATGCACCACCAAAGTTTCCGCAGCTGTCCTCGTACAGAGCCGAAGGGAAGGAACCGTCGGTGGGATAGCGACGACGCGCAGGCGAAGATGAAATGCCCACGACACGGACCAAAGGCTAGGGGGGTATGACGACTCGCGAGATGCAAGAACGCGCCCGCACCAAAGTCACGAGACGAATAACGCAGCTGAAGGTGTCTTCCACTGTCAAAAGAGCCGAAGAAAGACCGACGGTCGAAAATGCAACGCGACGCAGCTTGAAAGTAACGGACAGAGAGCTCGTTCTCCAGGTACACCACCGGGTGGTTCACGGAAAGATAGTCGGCGGCGTGTTAAACGCGACGGCGCACTCGAGTCTCGACGGAGACCAGGGGGGTCGATGGTCGCGCCAGCCCAGAGACCCGGCGGGAACTGAGAGACGCCGATCGCGCACCCGAGCCACGTACGAGCCCCGGCCCAGGTTGACAAGTAGGCCGGCGAGCCATCAATTAGCCCGCCAGCCGACGAGCCCAACTCGCGGAAAAAACACGCCGGGGCAGGTCGCCGTCGGCGATGCGGCCCGCGGACCCCCGGCCAGGTAAGTGGGGGGGACATGCAAGTACTTGGCTCTTTACCTCGACTTTTAACGACCGCGCGCTCGAGAGTTGCGACCGCACAGAACCTGCCCGTAATTAAGAGACCAGTCCGCGAGTGACTCAAGTCAACTGGGAGCCGAACGACCATACGAAGGCAGCAAGAGAAAGTTACTCCAATGTCACTACTATGAGACTTCGTTGAAAATTACAGTAACGGATTTAAAACACAAAAATAAAAAAAGTTTTATTTTGACATTACGAAATGTAAAAAAAAAAAAAAGTATCTTAATTCATTTTGTAATTAAAATTGTAAATTCTGTCATTAAATCAATATATTTTTTTCTCTTAGCCTTCGATCGTCCCCGCGAATTATTTGTAGTTCATTTATTTATCTTATATTGCTAGCAAACATATATCGTCCAAAACAGGCTAGGACTATACTAATTAAAAATAAACAAACACTGAGAGGAAATACGTACTAAGACACAAAAAAGAAAAAAATTCAACGATGATAATAATAAGTCATTTAAAAAAGAAAACACTATACACGTAACTGGCATACTGTAGGCGAGTTGTGCATAAGTAATCATTTGTGACGAAGTAGGTACCCTGTTGCGTGGAACGTCATATCGGCGATCGCGTGCACGGAGCACAACTGCACCATCGTACCTTAGCGACACGGCATTCCACACAAAATGAATCCAGTGCGCCCACATGTCCACGGTAGGGGTCTGGTCACACACATATAAGGGCTCGTTCAGGGCCTCCAGTGTCACGAGTGCAACAGTAACTAAATGCGCCTGTCCACACGCGCCCGTTAGACGTCACATCCGAATTCACAGCGAAATGAAGCAACATTATCACACACAGTTTCCGATTTGAGGTAACTTGTAATCTATAGGTATTTAATTATCTACAGAGTCTTGTTAAATGCGAACTGACTAGTATATACAAATATATACTGGGTGGGATTTTTGTGACCAGGAGAATAAGAACCCTCCAATAAATTTGCACTCATTATTACCTATTAGCTAATAACATTCTCTTTTATGTGACATAAAATTTAAGGAAGATAAGGAGTCGAAAATTAATGTTACAACAAACTCTCTTATTTTCTTTGGAAATAGCTAACTGTGCGGTATTTATAGACAACCTAAAAGTCGTTAACGTTTCGAAAGTAAATGTTGGCAGCCTTTCATTTTTTTTATTGGTGGTCGTTTGTTTCTGGGAATATTTACCATAAATGATTAAGATTATAGTTTTTGCAATAAGGAACAACCAATAATAATGTGTTAAATACTGTGTTAATATGCTTTTATCGTTTGTTCCAAAAATAAAGAACCGACATAGCCGAAAAACACGAGTGTTGGAAACCATAATTACATTTTAAATCACACAAAAAAAAACACTGGCACACGTCTGTACATGTGCAGCCATGATTCTTTGATTGCTACAAAGAAACTTCAAAATTGTCAAAAATTATTCCAATGTATAATAAATATTTGGTTATACTCAATACGCCACTGTTAAAACTACACCATTCAATGAATTCTGAACTAAGAATGTTTGCAAAATTACATTTTTTTTATTTAAGTAATGTTTAAGAAAAGTCTTATGTTTTCTTTATACATAAAACTTAATTTAGGATGTTGGCATTTCACAACAGCAAATATTTTTTTGGAGGTCATATTTCCCCCCCCCCCCCCCATATCACTGATCACCAACCACTTTGCAAGCACGAGTTTCCCGCTGCAATTTCTATATACTAAGATTTATGGAAATTATTCGCGTGACAAGCCGTAATTAACCTCTTTCCGACCATTTCTTGGGTCGCGAGTCTGGCGTTAACAAGCTCCGAGCACGTAACCAAGGGAGGGGGGGGGGGGGAGAAATAACTACATAACGTAGGCGACTGCATATGACGTGAAAGAATGTTGACTTCCAAGAAGTGTGCAAAACTAGGTCCAGTGATTCGTCGAGTCACAGGATGAAATAACAAATTCGCGCTGAAAGATGCGGGTTTATATTTGAAAATCGAGCAAGGATATAACAAGTACCTTTTTTAACTCCTTCCACTCGACCACGTACGTTCCTTCTCGTGGTGGGATGGAACTCCGGCCAGCTTTCGGCATGAGAAACCTCGGCAACGTGTTGCGAATTCGAACAGATAAGGGAAGTTCAGGGCCAACGGGGAAAGGGTGGATCATGTTTAGCCTATGTAGTCTCCCCGAAACGCAAAATAAGAAAACTAACACCATTAAATTAATAAGCCTGGCTATCCACGAGGATCTTGCTATCTGAAACTACGAAGAACATTTCGTTTGATGTGCTGTGCTGGTTGATTTAAGCAAGAGCGTACGCAGAATTTCCTTTCAAGGGGGTCGCGGGGGATAAAACTATTTTTGCCGTTGTTTGCTTTCAAATTCCTTCTATTTATTGGTGGGAATAATTTTTTTCTTTCAAGATTTCGGCCCCCGTGTACCCACCCCCACCCCACCTATGGTACGTCCTTGGATGTAAAATATTAAAACAGTGTTTGGAAACTGAGGCACACACCCCAGCATTTTAGGGAAATCAACGGATAACCAAAATAAAAACTGCTGTAAAGGGATTAAAAACACCAAACCTCTCGTGGGACGAGTCCAGTGTTTTACCACTGCACCCTCACGCGCAGTTATAACTATAATAATTTCCACACAAATATAGCAAAATTAGTACTAACAATCACGGTAAACAAACAAGGACACGGTATAAATTTTGCTATATTTAAGAATGATGGCTGGTGGCAGCCTATATTCAATATATACAAATGCTTTACTTCATTGATACTCAGTGGTCACTTCCAACTGATTATTTACAGCATGTTTGCGAGTCATCTAAAGCATTTTTTCAAGTTAAGTATTCGCATTGTGGAAACAGTTTTTATTAACTGTATTTTATGAAAGTGACTGTGTACAACGACGTGAATAATAATTCTAATCAGCAAAAAAAATATATATATATATAAACACCGACTTCAGTTACGTCACATCTTATCTCGTGACAATTTTTAACTCCAAAAACTGAGATTATTATAAAACCCCTTTCCAAATAAATTTGGGGGAAAACTTGACTAGATATTATATCCAGACTTAGTTATTAATGGTTATGCATCCGTATTTGATAAGTATTTAATTAAAAATAGCCCAACATTTACTTCACAAGTTTTTTAATGTAATTTATTTTACCCTATTGCACTCTGTGCCGCATCCTCTCCCCCCCCCCCTAAAAAAAAAAACAACTCTGGATCCGCCTCAAACCCGTCGCCCCCTTCCATACTACAGTAGTCCAACAAAATTAATGCCCAACTTCTTCTAAAAGTGCTTATGTTAAATGACTGCAAAAAGACTGACACACATTGAGCGACGTAAAGGTGGGATTAAGAAACCTTCATCAGCACGTAACTTGTACATAACACTAGCTTCGTCGTTCATTTTTTTTTCTTGAAATATGGCCAACATTGTCGTGCACATAATATCGTCTTCTTCAACCAAAAGGTATATTAAAAGTAATTTTTGTATTAAATTGTGATTGTTCATGCAACCACGAAAGGAAACGCGCTGGAAACTCGGTCGTCAAAGGAATCCCAACCTTTACGATGCACGGCGTCTCCTCGGGGAGTGCGCTTCCAAAGGCAACATGCAACCGGCGGTGACGCCATCTTGCATGGACGCGCGCGACCGGAAGTTCGGCGCTCTTGCCCATCCACTTCCGCTTCCGCCCCCGCGACTACTTGTGCCTCGCCCACTGCGCACTGCTACAAGCTGCGGCACATCGGCGGACTTTCCAGCCAAGACCATTGAATATATATAACTTATAGAAGTCGCGAGGGGATAGGATTTATTATTCCAATTTTCGGATCCAAAACTGTGGTAGTTGTTAGCTCCGCCGCTAGACAGCTCTTCTTTCCACAAGAGGGTGCTCGTAGTTACCAGCTTCCACGCCAGAGCGCTGTAGCGTCGCTTTTTTCAAGGTCATGCGCGTAATTCTCTGTCTCACTCTATCGAGAGGCGGTGCCTTTTGTTGAAATCCGAGCGCTTAGATACGGGCGGGCGCAACTGAATTGGAGGAGTACGACCACCGGAAAAAAAAAGTGCGGTTAAAATATGCCAACATCAAAATTTAAGTTTTAATTATAAGAAAACTACAGAAATTTCTTAAACGTAATAACGTAAAAAAAATACTGACATTCGTAGTTCAGAATTTATAAAATGTTGTGTTAACGGAGTGGCGCATTGAGTAAAATGGCAAAACATAATTTGGAATAATTCTTGACAACGTTGAATGATTTTGGTAGCTATGAAACAACTATGGCTGCGATGACTGTTCAAACGCGTGCACGTAATGTTATTAGTAACTGAAACTAATGGTATGATGTCATACTTTGTGGCTATGCAGTTTATAATTTTTTTTAACATAAGATGAAGCATTTTTACATAATGTTTTGGTTGTTTCGTAATTCAAAATAAATAATCTTAAACGTTATATGGTGAATATTCCCAGTAACGAATGACCACTAAAAAAAATCAATTTTGCCAACATAGATCTGAAAAGTTAACGATTTACTATGTTAAGTTGCTTATAAATAACGCACATTTCCCGGATCTCTAAATAAAATAAGAGTTTTTGTTATAGCATTGAGTTGCCACTCTTTATATTCCTTGCTTTGAGGTTAGATACACAAGTTATGCTCGTAAAAACGATGCGCAAGTATTTTGAATACAAATATATTTTCTTTTAATAACCGAAAGGTAAATATTATTTCCATGAAATATAATACAATTATTTAAACACAGACAACATAAAAGAGCTATTTTTTGTTTATTATTCCATCTGGCGTGAAAAAAATTATATTTTAAAAACAGTTTGTGGATTTTTATTATAAAATAAATATTTATTTATGACATCAATTTAAGTTGTTCAAAAAATTCACTTTGGTATGAATTCAACCAAATTCATGTTATTCAGGGCAGAAAATTAGAAACTACCAAAAAAGATTATCTACATTGCTGTTTTGTGTAAATCTGTAAACGGACTTAGTAAGTGATATATTTATAATTCCTCATTTTAGCAACCTATTTTTACACAAGAGAAAAAGGATTTTATACTAAAAATTATTATGTTAAACCATTAATTAGCAGGAAACATGTATGAATAATCTATTTAAATTTGCATTTGAACAGTGAATATTATTTTGCAATAATAAATATATTTTATCATCGTATATCAGGGATGAAAAGTTAATATTTCCATCTAATCAGAAGAATTATGACACAGTTAATTAAATTGCTTAACAAGTTTTTACTCACATGAAAATCATTAAAAATTGGTTGGGAAGTTATATAAATATACAAAAACAAATCATTATACATACAATTTTATTATCTTAGTGGATTTAAATTAATGGTGTCCCAGTGACTACTGCGAAGGAAAAAATCTTGCGAAAGGTTTCCTCGTAATTGAAATTCGTTAAAAAAAAAAATCTATCTCTTATTTTTGGTGACATTTCTGACAAGTGGTACGATGAAATTTGAGACTGGCAAATGAATGTTGTGAAGCAATAAACAAAATATCACATTCGTGAACTACAAATGTATAGTTGTTTTTATTTTATAGTAAAAGTATATCTAATAACCCGTGGCTTTGCTCACGTAATTTCCGGGTATTGCTGATATTCTACCATTTTAAGAAAAGTATGTATTAAATTCCAAAGATTTTTGAAGAATTATACACAAAGAACTGTCAAGTATAGAACATATTTAATAAATAAAACTATTTTTACGACTTATTTTTAATTGGTTTAGCGTAAGCCTATTTTAACTTTTATTTAAAATTAAGTACCTACCTTATTTTTTATCTCCCGGTTTAGTGACTTTGAGAATATATTTTTCCTTGATGAAATCTTAACTCTTTTCCATCTGACGAAGAAGCCAATTAAAATATAAACTAAGACTCGCGCACTTATTGTATGTTAAGACTGCCATCGTTTTAAATTACTGTAATTTTTTTAGTTATAGTCATGCTTAGGATAATAACATAATATGCCTTATTACGCATACATTTCAGTATTCACCAATGCATTTTTATTTGAAACTAGCTGACCCGGCGAACTTCGTACCGCCTTAGCGTAGCAATGATGCACTACTTTATTTTGTATAGCTGACCTATCTTAGGTATGAGTACCTATTCAATTTGAACTGGAATCTATAATATCCTCCATATAAAAATGAATCCATAATTCCCTGGTATCACTATAACTAAAAAGGACCTTACTAATTTAATTAAATAAAAAACAAAATATATATTGTCAAAATAGTGTTTATTCCATAGGATTTAATAATTCCACTAATGTTTTTACAAATTGCTATTGAACAACTTGGCATTTTTAAGTAAACAATAAGCTCAATACCACGCGCGCTCTATAAATCAACTAATAGTCTCTGTACCCCTCACTGCTTCTCTCTACTCTAATGCTTTTTGATAAACTATATTTTTAATTTTATGTTCTGGCGCGTAAATAAATAATGTTGATGGTTTTCCGACACGGGAACAGGCGACATATAATTGGCCATGTGAAAAACATGGATTTTCTAGGTTGATGCCACATACACTTAGCGACTGCCCTTGCGATTTATTTATTGACATTGCAAATGCAAGCCGCACTGGAAACTGTAAACGCTTAAAGCTGAATGTCATAAGGTTACTTTAAAAATATTTATATTGTACAAAGTGTTGGGTTAGTTTGGAAATAATTTTATATATGGTGGTTCAGTATTCTTAAATTTTCTAATTTTCCGTTAAATTTTTTCTTTCATAAGAACCTTCTCCTGACCATAGCAAACACAACAAAAAAAAAAATTAGTGAAATCGGTCCAGCCGTTCACGCGTGATGCCGTGACCAAGGAAAACGGGTTTCATTTTTATATATATATATAGATGTAGAGCAGTTACCAAATTTCTTATCTCGCATATTGATTTTTTGGTATGGCTAGTATTACTTAAACTAAATTTTTGAATTTTCACTGATGTACTCTTTTCCATTTTCTATGTGATTGAGAAAATATTGCAATATACGTAAACCAATTAAACCAAAATCATCCTGAATTTTTATTACCGAAAAAAGTTAAATACAAAAAATTTTAATATGCATATTTTATTATTGAATTTATATAAATCTTGCCAATACTTATTTAGTGAGTTCCATTTTTTTTTTTTTAATAATATCTACCCCTTTTACTACTTAATAGATAACGTTGAATAAGAGAAGTTTGTTTAAGGTATGTTGATTTTCCTTGCCAATATCTAAAAGTAAATTTGTACAAACGCGAAATATAGTTAAAATAAGTATTTTACTTTTAAAATAAAACCATATTTTGAACGGAACACTGACTATTGGCCCAATACAAAGTTTTAATAGCTAATTTTCACTTCACTCGGGTACAGAATCTTATCATTCAGTGATTTCCGTGGCTAGCTTCTTTTGGGATTTCATCATTCTCAAACGACGGTAAAGGAAGCTCCTCTTCAAGGTCGCCTAAAGATGCTGATAAGACCTGCCGGGTAATTTGAATCGTTGGTCTTGGATTTTCGAAGGGTTGGGTGGGGGGGGGGGGGGGGTGAAGGATGATGTCACGACTGGGCAGGTTAACCAAGTTCTGCCAAACATCACCAGGGGCGTATACGGCCGATACCCAGCGATGAAAGCGATCGCAGCGGCGGAGCTTGGAACTACAACAATTCTTCTGAGAAACCGGACAGAAAATTTAACCTGGGCTCGCGACTTCTATACATTATATATATTCAATGCCAAGACACTGCGGGTTCTTCGTAGCCTCCACACAACTGGACCTTCGTGAGCGATACTGTAGACCCTATCAAGTTTTTGAAGGTTTTGTTAATAAGTACTCCAAGATTATTCTCCTGCGTCCATGTTACAAGTAACTCGATATCCATGCATTTAAGAAAATATCCTTACATTTTTCAAGATATCGGTTTCGCACACCATTTTTTTTTTTTAATTTTATGTTTATAAGTTTTTCAAACTTATTCCTATAAATTTATCACGATAATTACGTATTAAGTTGAGAGTAAAATTTCTCGAAAGAATTTTACTTAGTAGTATCTAAAGTCAAGAAAGTTTTATGATTAAATCATACGCATTAAATTAAGTAAATATTTTGTGAGAAAATTTGTTGCCAAAAAACAAACTATCGTAATATTTATACGAAAATCCCTTAATAGCATTACAAGAAAACGAAATAACCAAATTAACAAAAATTATGAAATACACAATTTAAAATAAAAACTACAGGAAAAAAAATTCATGTAAGAATTGCTTTCGATATCAAGGTCGTTCGTTAGCTCACGGCCACAAGTTCATAGTAGTAAAGATCAATACCCCTTAACACTCAAGGTCACGCATATATACATTCTAGAAAATAATGGAGACAAATCAAAAACACTACACACTCATATCAGTGCTATGTCTATGCGCGGTTGAAGGAGTATTTCTGAAACCCTATCATTAGCATTCTTTATCAATTAGTTACGTATCTATATATAAAATAGGATGTTAGTATGTATGCAAGTATGACGTTGATAAACTCAGACATCGATTGACAAACCGCCATGCAAGTTGGCACATCGAAGTGTTTTTTCATGGAGAAGGTTTTTATGCTATCCAATTTTTTGTAACGCCGTTAAATGGCGCTGCTGTGCATCAACTTTAAACGGTTCAACCGATCGGCATGGATAAACAGAAAATCATAGGTCATATACATACAAACAACAAACGTGTGTCATTTATGCATGTCCACCACACTGTTATAACAATATCCATTTTGCTTTAACTCGCGGACTATACATCACCCTGTGTTTAGCCCGGGCAACGCCGGGTACTGCAGCTAAAACACCATACGTTTTAACCTATGAAACTACTCGCCAATATTCTGTCAACTAATATTATAGTCGTCCTGACAAGGCTAGTTCTCACTTACCACGTTAGATTTTACTCTCGTCATTGATATTATTTAAGGGTTAGTCCGATAAATTTATCACGATAGCTCGCAATTGTTTATCTACTAGCCATACCAGTGTTCATTATCATCACCTGAGACTTTTTTAAGCTCGCAAACAACGTCTTACAAACATCTCGTAACAAAATTATTGACAAAACATGAAATGCAAGTGCATTATTGTGATCAATTAATATTAATATCTACCCCTTACACATATCTTGGAAATAAATTGAAATTATCAACATGGTGGATAAGATCGAGCAAAATTTATGCAAGACGTATTTAGGAAGTTAATGAGCAGGGGCGTTTGTCGAAAGTCGGATTACATCATTATATGTTAAACTTCAATAAAATTACTCGACCCCCCCCCCACACACACACACCAATTAAACAACATTGCCAAAGGCTAGTCCCTAGTTTGTTTGATGACGCATCGGCGCTTTTCATCATCATCATCCTTGACACATGACACTTAGCTTCGCTCAAAGGTCATGCGTGGCGGATGGGGACAGAGATCAAGTTCAAGTACAAACAACAAGCTGTTTTGAACCAGCAAAATGTAAATGTTTCCACGCATTGGGCAAGAGAACAATTATTTACCACCCGGAAAGCTTACGTGCACAAATGTTAAAAAACAAATCGCTAAGTAAATCATTTAAAGCTATGCTTTAAAATTTCACAACGAAAATTCGTTCACTAAAATTTGGATAGGATTTCGTTGCAACCGGGCTCGGTGTAAAAATATAAAACCATTAAATCCACATTGCAATTTTTTTGTAACATTAAACATGGAATGGAAGTTATTAACCTATATAGAGTTGTATGGGAAATTTATCTTACATAAAGGGTACATTTCTTACATAGCGCTCAACTTTTTTTTTACAACAAATGTAGGCGAGAATTTGAATTCATGAAACTTATTTACCCAAAACAGAGGTCACTATAAATTCCACTGCATGTTAATGAACGATAACAAAAAAAAATGAAGGAACGTAAAAAAAATATATAATTCTTATGACAATCGCTACGAATATACAAACTGCTCGTCGGTACTCATACATTAAAACTAAAAGCAAGTTTAGAAGAGATCTCATTTCAGTGGCAAAAGAACTGAACACTTCCATCAGAAAAATGTGTGTAAACTTGTATGTTGGTTGTTTCTGTAATGCAAAAAGTACATACAACGAAACGAAAAAAAAACGCCCAGAGAAATCTATCTTTTTAAAACGGTTTTGAATGACAGGCGTGCCCACGCTTTGCAACTTCTGCCTAGTAATTGGCGGCCGTCAGCAAGTAAGAAGCCACTGCCTTGTTTGGCCCAGCCGTTCGGGACGAGTTAGCTTCAACGCGATATTTCCGTGATTCGTGAGCAGGCGGTTGTAGGCGCGCATCTGAAAGAAACTCCGCAAATAACGATGACGCAGTGTTATTATATACACACAGAGCTGGTCTCGCAATTATTTTCACCGAAAATACCGTGTCTATAACCCACCAGCTTATTTTCGGTCCCGGGGCAAAAAAGGTTGAACTCGTAAACATCAGTCAGATATGCTGAAACGCGCACAGTATATCGCCGTTTTCACAAATTTTCGGGGATGCACATCAAGGGAAAAACTGTCACCAAAGTTACCCGGAGTTTGAATCCCGGCGGGCGCAACCAGATTTTCCCCGCAGGTGGGAAATTGTGTGGGGGGCGTTTCCAACGAGGGTTTTTTCTCGGGGTACTCCCGTCGCCTCGCACCTCGCGTGTGCTGCTCAAATGACCGGACACGTCGCTGTATATGGGAAGAGCTAGACTTCATCCCCACGTGTGTGTGTGTGTGTGTGTGTGTGTGCTGGTGATGTGAACTCTTGGGCCCGAGGCTGTCTCGTCATGACACCTCCTGGGCGGGCTTCAGAAAAAACAAACCCGAGGTTTATGAACTGCTCATCTCAAGAGTGGCGTCTGCTCACGAAAAATCTTAAAACATGTTGAAATACTACTCCTATAGTTTTAAAAACTGTATTGTTTTTAAAGTGAAAAATGGCTAAAAAGGGGTGTTTTCAGAATATTTAAATATGAAGGGACTTGCTATGCACCACCTCTTCATTCCTCCACAATATAATGTTATGATTAACGCTCAGATCCCAAAGTTGTCCTATGCACGGCGAGACGACTGCGCTTATATAGGCTGAGACGCTCGTACTTTTTAACAATTTTTAACGTATTTAAAATCAAAAACAATGCTGCCATTGCAGATTGATATTCTGCTTCTATTGGAGTCGTGTAAACGTGAGAGCTCAGCACTGCCGAGCTAATCCGTTCGGGGAAGTGTCCGCATGCGCAGATACTCCCGTTACAAGAGATCCGTCGCCATTTGGGTGAGCCGTCTCAGTTTCCATGTCATTTTAGAACGGGCCCAGACCCCAGAGGTTGGTTTACAATTTAAAACTTAACAACGATAAACTTAACTTGTACGTCGATGAGCACATGGTTAATTAATACTGCGAATTTACAGTTTATGATTTGATTTAATAGTCGTTAATTTCAGTAAAATAATGAATACAGCGAGAATGAAGCCATGTTATACAGACTGATTTTTTTTTTAATTTGTACGTGCCGTCTGCATTTCAGGTGCATTTTGGTTAGGAATTGTTACCGATTGATAATTAGTGTAATGCATAATTTTTATTCATGCTAAAATTGGTTATGTACCCACTCTAAATATCAAAAACATGGCTATTATTAACTTAAAACTTGAATTTTTGCTCGTAAACTAAAATTCATGCACAAAAAAGAACCAAAAATATTCAACATTTACATAAATACTATTTCTTGTAATGCTATTTTACCATCTATTAGCGAACATAAAATTGCTGTTAGATTTTTTTAAAAATAATTTTGAATACATGTTTATAGACTCGTAAAATAGCCTAAAACAAACAAATACGTAAGAAAAATAATTCCCGAAATCAAATTAAGATTCAGATTAGTATTTGGTACAAATTTATTCTAATAATATTTTAGCTTCTTGGAATTATAATAATTCCTTATTTCCTACTCCTATCGTACCATCTCATTACCTACTTTCCCTGAGGAAACATTATATCGTGCCAGAAACACATTCTACTGTGCTCTGACAGGTGCTTCTCATAATTCTTAAGGGATAATATACAATAAAATATCTTTTTTAAGTGTTAAGTCAACATACGTGTCAGTCACACTGTCTTTTCCTAAGTTATCAATTAAAATTTTTTTAAGTAAACTATTTAATTTTTAGTAATAATTTAAGTTCTAATAATACATATTAACATATAATTATTGTATTATAACATTAAACTTAGAAATTTAAGTTCCAATAATACATATTAACATATAATTATTGTATTATAACATTAAACTTAGAATGAAATTTATTTTCTACAGTTTTAAAGAATTTATACTAGAATGTAGGCTACACCATGACCTACGCATTCAAAGTTTAATTAATCAATTTGTCATTAAGCTATAAATTGTCCACTTCGGTTGACGAACGCGATTTGAAAACTAGTCGAAATATCCGAGTGGGGCGTGTTTACGGGAAAGAAAAAAAAAAGAAAAAAAAATTAAGAGTTCTCTGAGGGTCGATAAGTAAATTCTTTTCCGGATTAAGGATCTTGAACTGTATTCTTAAAAGAGTTAAAATGGCTAAGAGGCGTGTTTTAAGGGTAATTTTTAGGCATAAAACAAACGGCGCAGATTCTTGAAAGCACTTAAGGGACTCGCGATACAAATTTAGCTTCACTTCTCCGACATACAATGTTACGGTCACCGCTTCCGTAGTTGTATTGCGCACACGAGAAGACTGCGCGCCAGTTCAGAGCCTTGCGCATAGAGGCGACACCGCGCTAGAGGCACCAGCGAGCATCGCGCTTACCGTCCCGCCTCGGAACGGGACACGGGACTAATTTCCGGATCTCGTGGTGCGCTCGTCCCCGCCCGTCCGGCCAATCACAAAAAACCCCCAAAGCCGGGACTACACGAGCCAACACCCCGCCAGTGAAATCGCCCAATGGGAAACGCCCTTCCTCACGTCGGCAAACAATTTAACTATCCTGTGTAGGAACGCTACACGGGAATTCTGAGACAGTTGTACCTTTTGGCGAACATTCATTAATTCATGTCAATGTGTTTTCTTTCTCCTCAATCGGAGACCGTTCCGAGAGAATAAACAAAACTTAAGTGAAGAGTATTCTCGCCATTCGTATGCAGGTTACGTCCTCAAAACGATACATTGGAATTCATCAACTGAACAAAGCAGAATGCAAATCCACGAGTTGAAAAGTTAACTCTTTAATAAAAATCTGCTCATTTCCATTGCTGTAATGGGTTCAAATAAATACTTTTTTTATTCACAAGCATACTCTGATCATTCAGCTACTCTTTTTCCACACCCAGTCATCTTCGCACGTCATTCAAAATCAACCACCACTAGCAACAACCATCAATCGTGCTATACGCTAATCTGGAAGTATTCTTGGCCACCACAAAATATTTTTGTCGATATATTGCCACCCCAGCATCGGAAAAATAATTTTTTAGTGTTAACTAAGAGACTTAGATTTATTGTCGCTGATGAAAAATTTTCGGTGATCGGTGTTGACTTCAGTCACGGTTCTTTAGAGAAGATAATGCATTAGGAAATTTTCGATTCATGGTCTTCTATAAACGTGCCTATTGCCTTCACATCATTCTTCTAATAAATACGGCACATAAGATAGTACCACAAAATATAACCTAATTTTCAAGCAGTTTCATAATTACCGAATCGATTTAAAAGGCCGTAAAATAAAAAGAAAAAAAATTGTAGTAATTGACGAACGGAACTATAAACTGGTAAACAGGTAGAAAAGATTTGCGGATGAAGTTGGTTCATTTAGCATCAGTTTGAAATATGTACATCTAAAAAAACAAATTTGGGAACATTGGCTGATACCAATACTAAAACTGTTTCACCATTACAAGCTTACAATGATAAAAGAAGAAAAAAATAAGGCGCTACAGTATCGTTTTGGTCTGTGTATGGCAGTGGTCCAAGGCAGGGGCGTAGCCAGGGGGGGGGTTTTAGGGGTTCAAACCCCCCCCTTAGCCCTAAATCTTTAATTAAATTTCTTATTCATCACTCAAACAAATTTCATATTAAAAATTAATAAAATTTTTACCATTACAATATTTAAATTTAAGTACCGAAAACTACTAAAATAGCACTATTTTACACCTTAAAATCAAAATTTTCCCGGGGGAGGACCCCCGGACCCCCGCTTTAATACCGGGGGGGGGGTGGGGGGGGCATGTTTCTTAACACCCCCCATACACAAATCCTGGCTACGCCACTGGTCCAAGGTCCAACACCGAGTGATCTGAGTGCGCGGGCTAAAATTGTGTGCGCGCGTTGGCGTACGAGGAGATAGATGCCTTCAAAAGGTAATCCAAAACCGGTCTCTCGACCTCCCTGCTCCCACACACGCGGGCCAAATCGCCCATATATTAACAACCAGCAGGCGATCATACCATACACGTTCGTTTCATTTCGTGTCACAGAGTTCCGTAGAATAAGTTCATTTGCAACATAAACAACATGAGAACATACGAATTAGCTCTTTACCGAGGTTAGATGTTAACATATCACTGATGAGTACTGAAAGGTCTGCTGACTTTTTTTTTTTTTTTTTTTTTTTTTCATTTTAAGATGAGTTGCACCTCTCTCATTGAAGAAACCATCTATCTTGCAGTGCCAAGTCGGCCAATTAAGGCCAACAAATCTAAGTTTTGTGGTGGTAACGTTTGTTATTCAGTGTTACACAGTAGTGTATCATGCTAAAAATATCAGTGTAATCGCAATACGCATTTTCTTTTTCATGCATGCCACTTAGTGCCTTGGCTCTATAATTAAAAAAAAAAAAACACTTCAGTTTAAAAACCAAATTAGGTAACTAATATTTTTTGGCTAAACGCTGAATTTATATAAATACCTAGTTTAATTTGGAAGTGTTAATATCGAATAGTAAGTAACCTAGTAACATTGCAGATATTTATGTTAAACAAAGTGGCGCACATAAAATTTTTTTTATGTTTGTCTGAACATTGCACCACAATTCTTGTTTTATATTAGATGTGAACAAAGAAACACACTTTTTGAATGTGTTAATAACTTATTTTACACTGAAATAAAGTTTACAAGAGGTACTGACATTGATAATTTATTTATTTTCAAGGCTGCGAGTTAAGTGTCTGAACAGAATTGTTTTGTTTTGACACTTAAGTAAAAGTTATGCAACTATTATTTTTCCATATATTCTTTCCAAAAACCATGTGTGTCCATGATTCAACTAAATCTCTTAAGACTACGCAAAGATAAAATTACAAGCAGTTCTCCACCAATATTCAAAATGTTTTCACACCTACACATTTTTGTGTATTTTTGCTATGAGAAACAGTAAAACTAACATCACGAATAAAATTATAATTTCTGTGATTTAGTAAATACACTTTAAATTAGTATTAATTAACTTCAGGAAATATAAATTTACTCTGCATGACATGAAGAAATTATTTACCATTACTACGAGAGAGGCTGTAATTTTTAATGATAATTTTTTTTTAATTATGTGGACAATGCATTATTGGAAATTTAGATATTTACTGCTTTATTAGGAAAAACCTAAATGGCACTCAAACTCCTGCTTGAAATAGTACATGTGTAAGATAACTTTGAAACAGTCTCATATAAAAAAACCAAAGCTTATTGAAAATCTCGGAAAGTAGTCCCACAGCTAAGAATAAGATTCAAAAAGTATGGTTTGGCTCTGAACACCCTGTTATCTACTAAAAAGTGAATATTTATACCAGTAAATTTTTTGCCATGTCCCAAATTATAAATATGCAAATAAAACAATCCCTTTCTGCACAGCCTACAGGCATATATTGATTTCGAAGAACCTATTTATCCTGGAAATACTTTGTATACTTCTATAAACTTCTGGAAAATTTTAAGAACTTACTGTACATAACATATTTATGTTCTCTAATATTACAAAATGATCATTTGATATTTGCCCATTTTCCATGGAATGAAAATACTAAGCCTATTTAATGTATCCTCCACATTGAATAACTTAGAACAAATGTCATATTATATGCCAAATAAGGTAATTATATAATTGTTTTAACCTTCAAACACTATTTTACATCCTTTGCACTAATAAAATTGTTGTATAAAAATTTGAATCAAGGTTTAAGATAATATTAAGATGGTTTAAATAAATTTGAATGAATTTGTTACTAGGAAATTTTGAATTTTTTTAAAATATTAACACCTGTTTTTTACGGTAATAATAGGTTTCATTAAAAATAGTTTTAGCAAAAGTTTTAGAATACGTTTAGGACCTATACAATAAATTGAAACAGATTTGATAGTAAAACTATTTTTAAAAAGTAATAATCATTTTTTTACTTTCAAACCTAGTTATTTCCATGCAATGCAGTAATAGTTGGGTAATCAAAAAAAATTTTTAAACAATAGTTTTAGTCAATATTTAAACAGTTAACAAAATTAAGAATGGATTCGATAAGAGTATGTGGTTGGGAAATTTTATTTATTTTCTTATTTGAACCCAGAGGTTTTTTCATTTTTCAACACCTAGTAATAATGGTTTGTTTTATCAAAAAATTGTTACACACAAAAGTTTTAGATAAAAATTATAAGATTTAAAAACAATTTGAATTGATTTGATAGTGTGCCTAATAAAGAAATTATGAATTTTTTGTCATTCAACACCTATTTATTCTACCTCTTGCAGTCATTGTAGATCTAATAAAAAAATATTTCACACAAATGTTGTACATAATAATTAAGGGTTTTACAATAAATTAGAATAAATTTGATAGCGTACATTGTACGAAAATTATGAATTTTTTAAAATTCTACCCTTTTTATGGTTTTCAACCTCTTGCAGCAATATCTCATCGCATCAAAAATTCAACAAACAAAGTTTTCTTTTTTTATTGTCCTCCAACCCCTTGCGGTTATAGTTGGTCGTATTAAAAACTTATTAAGAAAATATTTTGGTATTACACCTATGAGTTATAATACATTCAAACGGATGTGATATTTTCCATATTTTCTTGACATCATTAAATATTATTCAATCATGTCCAAAGCTGTAAATATACCAAACAATAAAATTTCCTGATAAACTCACACCTGAAGAAGATTTAATTAAACTCTTGTAAACAACCAAAGCTTTACACAAGTTTAGAAATAAGTTTATAAAGTTATTGCAAAAAAGTTGTGTGTCTGTACTAGTATCTGTTTAGATTTTCAGTGATAGGTATATGTGACCAACACATCTACCTCATTCATCATTTTAAAATAAACAACTTGGGAAGAATAAAATTAAAAAAATGTCTGCAGTCAAGCATCTTTTTTTAAATTAAAGATTATTGTTGATTTTATTTCATGGAATGTGTTTAGTAATATGTTTTCACTGGGATGAAAGTATCTGTGAAAGTCATGGTGTTTAAGTATGCAAATATACTTCGCACCACTGGAACAAAAGAGCTCTGCAATAACAGAAAAGCAGAAGTTTAACGAGGACCGCAGATGTTTCAACACATGCTCGGCCTTAAAAGACATCCACGAGAAAGAAAACACCAATTAAGGACTTACAAATGCATCCCCACTCATTTTTTTCCGTGGTGTTGTCACAGCTGTCACCAGCGATCTTCTCAATTACATGCAAAGTTGGCAGGTCAAGCCGCGGAACACATTTTGCCATGACCCCGCAGCCCCGCAAGTCAACTGACAATATATTTTTACTCTGCAGCCAGCCTACAGAGGCCGTCTTGGTGGGGTTCCAAGAATACTTGGTATTTTGGCAACAGGTCTCTTATGCATCTGGACTATTCCATTTGCGACTACCAATTCAAATAACCATACACTAGAAAACAAATTACTTTTAATTTCCTGACAAAGCCTGACCTAAGGGGAATAAAAGCTACTTGTAAATCAACGTACAATAATCTCAGTTGCTATACCTGTGCGTCCATATGTAATAAAATAGACGTAGGTATTTTATTCAAAAACCCAATTTACATTACACCAGCATATAGACACTGGATACACACGTATGTCCTATTAAATTAATATTAGTAAATAAATAATGCAATCCTTTAGAAGGCCTATAATTTACACAGTGTTAAAAGTAAAGTGCCACAGTTTTGATAGGTGCTTTTCTGAATATTCAGACTGACAGGTGAATATTCACAAAAAATCAACAAAATAATAATACATGATAAGCTAGGTGTTTTTTTGTTTATTATGTCACAATATTCAGCTGTAAAAGTTTGAACAATTGTTAAAGCCTTTGCCAAAAAATTAAAACCTTGTCTTCTTCAACACTGCTAATATGTGCTTGGAATGTTATTCATCAAAGGTTTAACTCAAAACTCTAGTATGTGAATGAATTTTCTGCTGCTAAACCAGTTTTTCTAGTAAACTCAGGGTGAAAATGAATTAGTATTTAGCAACCAAGAAATAAAAACTGAACCTAGCTCAGACAAAAATATAATTGTGGTATTGCTACAAAATGCATGGTTGAAATGCACTTTTTATAATTTTGTGGAAATTACAGTTAAAGTTTTTCTAATAACTGCAAGACTAACGGTATAATCTTGTTAAACTAGTTTTAACAAATCTTTACATAATAAAATAAAATTGGCATGCATAGTTCACAAAAATAAACTATGTCTAATGGTCAGAATTAAATTTTGTCTGAATATAGTATATGAATAGCTCTGAATAGAAAGATCGACTTCTACTTAAAATCTCTACCTTGAAGCAAAATTTCATTTTGCAGTATTATGTAACCTAGCAGAATTCCACCAATGCATAATATTTCAGACTTAAAATCAATATCTGTGAGTTTTCAGGTAGCAAAAGCTCACTGTCTGCAGCCAAGTCATGCAAGTGCTTTCAAACGTAACCTCTTCCAAATGCAAATGCAAAACAGTATACTCGTGATTTAAAAATAAAGGTCATGACTAATAAAATATAGTGTGAATGTTAGGAATCACCCTACATGCCCCATAAACTGATTGTATTAACAAAATATCAAAAAACAATAAAAACATTAATTACAAGGAGAAATTTAAGTGAAGATACCTAAATTCTTACAAGTAGATATATATATATATATATATTGACGTCGTCCGGGCCTGCGGCCCCTTTGAGCCCGATATGACACCGCCCAACCACCGTTTCAGTTCAAACCTCCCGCTCGTGCGTGCGTGTGTGCGTGTGTGTCTAGCCCGGCAAGAGGGCGCTTAGCTGCAGTGCGCCGCACCCCTAATTTGCTACGTTTTAATATTATTTGTAAACCCTTTTTGTTTTCATTCGTCTTTGCCCCAGTGTTGTGCAATTTACTTGTGTTTTCTGTAATTTAAATAGGTTACCTTAAATAACTATAGACGTTGCCCGGGCGGACCCGAACAGGCACGGACTTGGACGAGGATAGGAATGCTTTTATATGAATTATCATTAAATAAGTAAATAGTAACAAACTTTCCATTGTCAGTAATTTTTATATATTTTTAATGTTTATCTGTAATTTACTCAACTTTCGCCGGGGCACGGAGTCGTAGAATACAGTAACGGTAATTGTGTTGGCGCGAAGGGCGCCATGTTGCCACCTGCGAGCGATGAGCTCAGCCCAGTCCATCTTCATCACTGACCGAGAGCAGACGCGCCAGCACCCCGGGGACTTCACCTTTGTTCTGCACTGACCAAGTAATTCTGTCTCGTTAAGTATTTCTGAATCTCTTTCGCTCGTCATCCTCGGGGCAGCTCTCGGCCAGCGGGCTGTTTAATTAATTAATTGTCTCAGTCGAGTTTTTTCATCACCGTGTAATAAGTATACTTTGCAGCATGGCCACGTGTGTGGACCATGCCCTCACCTAAACCGATTCGTGCCTCAGGCTTTTTAACCGTGTAATGTGTAACGTGTAACGGGCGTGTAGAGAGACGTGTTAGTGAAATTAAATCTGGAGAATAAATATAAAGTGAGTACTTATTTAATCACGTGGTGGGTGAGTCTAGGAGTGTGGCGTGCCCGACGCCTAGAGCGGGCCAGGTCTGGGTAGCTAGGATAGAAAGGGCTGGTAACTCGTCCCCACTTGGGCTACGTCACGCCCTGAGTGAGAGACTCCGCCGGGTCCACGTGCCCTTCCACGTGGTGGCGCCCATAGTTAACATCTCGAAATCACCGGCAATGCGCGATCAGCCCTCAAATGGCGCCCAACGTGGGGCGAGTTACATCTTCCGCGAAAACCAGACCTGTACGAGCGTGTGAGATAGGCGGTTGTTACGCGGAGCGCGCGGAACTAAAGTTCGCGCTGGAACTATTGTTCGCGCGGAGCGCATAGCGGGACTCTGGCGCGCCAGCCACGTGATCAGCCAAGCGCACGCTTCCAGGAATCCGCGCACAAACAACGGACTCCGAGCGCAGTAAGTAACACAGTGCTGATGTGTTCGTGAGGACTGTTCGTGTGCAGAGTACCATGTGCGTAGATATGTATCCGTATCCGGACGAGTGTATCGGGTGTTACTTTCCCCGCCCGAGTTGGGACTTGCATGGCAGGACCGCCGCCGGATACGAGTGTGGCTACTGTACGGAGTACCGCATACACGGCGTGACGAAATGTGGAGCTAGGTCGTGTCCCGGAGGTAGTAGCGAGGGATACCGCTGCCAGGAATGTGCCGGCCTGTGGCATCGTGGCTGTATCGGCGAACGTGAATGGACCGTACTGCGCAAGTTTTTTACCTTCACGTGCGCACGGTGCACTGCCTACCTAGCCACCCAGGCGCAGTACGAGGCAGAGACGCTGGAAAATCCTCCACGACACGCCTCGACGCTTCCCGAAACGCCGACGCCGCTCACGCCGACACCGACTCCGGTCACGCCGACACCACTCACGCCGAAAAAGACGCCGCTCACGCCGACGCCAACCACGCCGAAAACGACTCCGCTCACGCCGACGCCAACCACGCCGGAAAAGACGCTGCTCGACTCGCCGACGCAGCCCGTGCCAAGGACGCCGCCCGTTGCCGGAACGTCACCGCCGCACCAAGCCGACTCCTCACGCACGACGCCGACCCCAGCACCACGAAGGTACGTCCTGACGTCACCCGCACCGCCACGTGTTACGTTACCGACGCCTACCGCTCTGACAAAGACGCCCGTCGTCCTGACGCCCACGCCCGTCGTCCCGACGCCGACGGCCGCCGTCCCGACGCCCGCCGTGCCGACGCTCATCGACTTGACGTCTCCCGACACAAGTCCGATCCCGCCGCCGCCTGCCACACTGCGTTTCGCCGACCTGACGCCACTCATCCCGACTATGATGACGCTTGACTCGCCGAAGCCAACCGAGCGACGCCCGACAACGACCGTCCCACCGCAGTCTGCCACGCCGTCCAGCACCCGCCTCGTGTCGGAGACACCTCCCGACGCCGGAATGACCTCGCCACCGCACCGAACCGCCGTCCCGACGCCACCAAGGTCATTTCCGGCGAAACCCGCATTGTCTCCGCCACACGACTCGCCACGGACGCCTCCAGACTCGACGCCGACGCTTCGTGTCACCTTGTCGCCACCACCTGGCTTCGACGTCATCCGGCCGTCGTCACCGCTACCAGAGTGCGCAGTCGCAAACAGGACGCTTTGCGACACGATGTCCAGGGCCATGACGCCGAGACGCCTGAGCGCCGCCCCGCCGCCTGGATTTGCTCCTCTGTGCCCGCCTGGCTTCGAGGCACAGACGGATGAACCGGACCGAAAGAGACGGACGCGCGCGACGCCGACGCTGACGCCGCCTACATGCCCACCTGACACGACGCCAGAATCGACCGAGGCGCCACGACGCCCGATTCCGACGCCGATCGCCGCAGTACCGGAACACCGGTCAAGTGCCCTGCCGCACGAGACGCCACCCAAATGTCGCAAGTTGGCAACATTGGGACGCCGCACCGTGAAGAGTCGCCTGAGCTCCCTACATCCGCCTGTCGCGATGCAGGTCGACGCCACGACGCCGGGACGCCCGACCGTCCCACCGCCGAACGTGACCGTCACCCGGACTTCGACACCTGTCACCCGTCTGTCACGACGGGCCGCGAAGCGCCCGCCTGTCGGCGAGGCTGAGCCGGGTCGTGCCGAGCGCCGCCCGCGCTTGCTGCCCGCCTGCCACGAGCCGCCTGACCTTGGCCGCCGCCGCCCCTGCCGGCCGGCGCCCTGGCCACCGCCGCGCTGTCACACGCAGCAGCCGCAGCAGCCGCAGCTGACACAGATTTGGGGCTCGGGACAACTGGTGGGTCACCACCCACAAGGTTAGTTAGCCAGCGCCCATTCTGTCCGTGTGTATCGTCCCCCATAGTGTAAACATTGCTCAACTGTCATTTTGTAAACATTGCTCGCCGCCGTCATGTAAACATTGCTCGCCCTTCCATCGTGTAAACATTGCTTGTCCGTCCGCCATGTCAACATTGCCACCTGTCCGCACAAATGTAAACATCAACATTGCCACGTGGGAGTGCGCGACGTAAACAGTACAGGCAACGCCCCCCAACCATCTGTCAAACGGCGCTGTCATATCGGCCTACTTTCGGAGGGGGCAATTGACGTCGTCCGGGCCTGCGGCCCCTTTGAGCCCGATATGACACCGCCCAACCACCGTTTCAGTTCAAACCTCCCGCTCGTGCGTGCGTGTGTGCGTGTGTGTCTAGCCCGGCAAGAGGGCGCTTAGCTGCAGTGCGCCGCACCCCTAATTTGCTACGTTTTAATATTATTTGTAAACCCTTTTTGTTTTCATTCGTCTTTGCCCCAGTGTTGTGCAATTTACTTGTGTTTTCTGTAATTTAAATAGGTTACCTTAAATAACTATAGACGTTGCCCGGGCGGACCCGAACAGGCACGGACTTGGACGAGGATAGGAATGCTTTTATATGAATTATCATTAAATAAGTAAATAGTAACAAACTTTCCATTGTCAGTAATTTTTATATATTTTTAATGTTTATCTGTAATTTACTCAACTTTCGCCGGGGCACGGAGTCGTAGAATACAGTAACGGTAATTGTGTTGGCGCGAAGGGCGCCATGTTGCCACCTGCGAGCGATGAGCTCAGCCCAGTCCATCTTCATCACTGACCGAGAGCAGACGCGCCAGCACCCCGGGGACTTCACCTTTGTTCTGCACTGACCAAGTAATTCTGTCTCGTTAAGTATTTCTGAATCTCTTTCGCTCGTCATCCTCGGGGCAGCTCTCGGCCAGCGGGCTGTTTAATTAATTAATTGTCTCAGTCGAGTTTTTTCATCACCGTGTAATAAGTATACTTTGCAGCATGGCCACGTGTGTGGACCATGCCCTCACCTAAACCGATTCGTGCCTCAGGCTTTTTAACCGTGTAATGTGTAACGTGTAACGGGCGTGTAGAGAGACGTGTTAGTGAAATTAAATCTGGAGAATAAATATAAAGTGAGTACTTATTTAATCACGTGGTGGGTGAGTCTAGGAGTGTGGCGTGCCCGACGCCTAGAGCGGGCCAGGTCTGGGTAGCTAGGATAGAAAGGGCTGGTAACTCGTCCCCACTTGGGCTACGTCACGCCCTGAGTGAGAGACTCCGCCGGGTCCACGTGCCCTTCCACGTGGTGGCGCCCATAGTTAACATCTCGAAATCACCGGCAATGCGCGATCAGCCCTCAATATATATATATATATATATATATATATTTTTTTTGCTGAAATGTATCATCAATTTGTACCTTATCAATTAAAAGTCTTAAAATAAAGTGTTAACAGTGAAAAAAAAAATTTGAGATTTAAAAATAAATACCAAATACATCATCCAAAACTCACAGCTAAGATTGATAATAATCATATCACTTATAGAAGGAATATAAATTTTTTTTATAGGTTTAAAGTGTTTATGAATAGACATGTTATAATTAGAACTTTAAAAATATGTATTGTTTTAAATTGTATGGTTATGGATAAGATAAAGGTAACGAGACCTCTAAAATTATAATGGGTAAAGACTTGAGTACAGATTCAGTGTTTGTAAGTACATACTGTGTGTCGTTATGGGTGACTAGGATCAAACCTGAGACACTCGCCATACCCTTGACAAACATTAGTAATCAAAGTCACTGAGGATCACAGGTGGATCTTAAGTCACTACATGATAACTACAAAGACTTGCATGTGACTTTTAAACTTATGAAATTACATGTTGCCACTATTTGCTGAAAATATCTGTGGCAGAAAAAATGCAAGGGAGGTATCAAATTAAAATTTCAGAAATAGTTGTAAAAAAAAAGGATAAGAAAATGGCATGATAGACCTTTTCATAACCGTGTGACGTGAAACTCCATAAAACAAATAATTGTTCATAGTTTTCGTAGTTATGTAGGTCGCTATGGTTAGAATGTGGTAACACAGTTCCAAACTGCAGCCTGTTGTTCAATCTCAGCTGATAGTAAAAAGCAGCTCAAGGCAACCTTCGCTACACAGGCACATAGGTAGGGGAATCAGATCAAAAATATTTGGCCAGAAACTGTGACACAGATAAAACATCATAAATCCGACCCACTATCTTGAACTAATACTTCCAACCCATTTTCACATCTTCAAAACTAGGCAGCCAAAACAGAGGTGGTTTCATTGTTCATAGCAATGAGTCAACATTTAATCACTCTAAATTCAATAAGATAATATCAAATCGGTTCAAAGAATGTACACCAAAATCCACAATCAATTACCGTATTCCAAACAGTTTTAATAAAGAAGCCAAAATGGAGATAATTTAGGTCACTATTAATTACTAATCATAATCAGATACTATAACATACTATAACAAACTATACCAGTCAATCAGAATTTTAATGTGTTAAAAATGTAGCACTAATATAATTTTTAACATTTTTTAAAATATTTTAGTCATTGTAAAGAACACAAAAAAATGCTAAAATTTTGCCCTACTGTTGTTATGTCATGACAGTTGCTACGAAAATACTTGTAATGATTTAGTAAAATTACAATAAAAAGTATCAAGAGGTTTGTTTTTCTAAATATGACAAAATAAGTTAGTGAATGTACCTCATTAGTTCCAAATCAAATTTACAAACATTTTTTTTTTAATAATTATGAGTAACAGAATGCTCTAGAATATATAACATCTACACATAGGGCCAAATCAAGTTTAAAATTTTCTCCAGCAACCATATATTACTGAATGCAAAATACCAGTTTGTAAGTATCCATTGCTAAAAATGTGACAATGCCATTATAATTTTACTGAACAAGCTAAATTAATTACCAAAACAGTCTTCAAATGTTCATTTTCCAAAAGCCAATTGTAATGAGAAATGTGTGTGTGTATGCAAAAGTATAAGATGTCTAACATATCACTAACAGTTATTGTTTGCAGCACTTTCTGCATGCAAAAGTAATTGAAATATGCTTATTTTAATTTACACACTAATGCAGAGCCAAAACTTATCCAAGACGACGACACCAGAATTTCTCTCAACATATTCCAGAATGCTTTCACAATGGACCACACGACACTTAACATACTAGGTGCAGATTCTATTGACTACATATTGAGCGAGGCTCAGTGCAAGTACTAACATTCTTTCGCAAACTACTTTCATCTTCTACAAAGCTAAGCTAAACTACCCACTAATTGTCTATTTCTAGACCACAACAACTACAACGTTCAAACAGCAAAGATTTTTTTAACCCTAAAGGAAGCAGCAATTGATCAAAAACATTTCCAAAAAAGTCAAAAATAAGATGGTAATATTTGTGCTCCAAAAGAAAACTATACTTTTCATGGCTTGCACAAACCCAGGGGGGTGTTATTAAAAAAATTCCAAACAAAAATTTGTAACAGGTTAAGTAATAATAGAGGACCATTTTTACAGTCAAAGCTAAGGTAAAACCATGTAATAAACCAAGCAAAAGGTACAGAAGAAAACAGATTTATTTGGTACATAGTCTATTCCTTCTCTAGTGACTGTCCCGGGGACGCACCACAACGCCGAAATACCACAACGCCAAAATGCCAAATTGACCACAACGCCGACAGCTAGAAAACTGCTGTGTACCACAACGCCGAAATACACTAACACAGAAAAATGTCATTTCAGGACTGCCACAAAGGTTAGGTTAGGTTAGACTAGACTAGGCTAGGCTAGGTTAGGTTAGGTTAGGTTAGGTTAGGTTAGGTTAGGTTAGGTTAGGTTAGGTTAGGTTAGGTTAGGTAAGGTAAGGTAAGGTAAGGTAAGGTAAGGTAAGGTTAGGTTAGGTTAGGTTAGGTTAGGTTAGGTTAGGTTAGGTAAGGTTAGGTTTGATTGTGGTATTTCAGCATTAAGGTACATTTAAGAAACACACACAAATTCATTCAGTTGTTATTTCAGCGTTGTGGTACACAGCAATTTTCTAGCTGTCGGCGTTGTGGTCAATTTTGACATTCGGCATTATGGTATTTCGGTGTTGTGGTACACAGCAGTTTTCTAGCTGTCGGCATTGTGGTCAATTTTGACATTCGGCGTTATGATATTTCGGCGTTGTGGTAAAGACCCGACTTTCCCCTGGCAGTGTGTGTCTATGAAGCAGAGAAACAAATATCTGCCATTTCTGTGCTGTGAGTTAACGCCCAGAGAAAATAAATAACCACAATTGTTGAGAAAACAAGAATTTATTTAAAAGTTAGCATTACACAATCAAATTTGATAAACAGACCGACTTACTTGCGATAAATATGTCCAAAAATCACTTAGTAAATGCTCTCAGTTAAAATTTAATTTCTTCAATTTCAACCAGAATATTGAAAAGTAGGTACAAACTAAATACTTAAATTGTTTAACAGCTTCCATTTTATGCATTCTTCAGAAATAAACAAGCTACGTTCTTAAATCATCAATATGCAAACCAATAAACTAGTTCAAACTGGAGGGAAAAAAATATATTTTTTATAGTTAATTAATAATTATAAAATTAAATCTCCCAAAGTTGAGCAGAAGTAAAAAAATGAGCACAGGCCAAAATGGCTATTTAATTTAACCAGTTTCTTGCACTTTTTCCTTTCTAAAAGGATCCTGCTTCCCTGAGAGCTAAATCTATGCTGTCACGAACCTTGCTATTCCCACCTCCTGCTCTGCTTCCGACTCTACAGACTGAGTCGATTCAGAAGACTGACTCTGAATTTCAGACTTCAAAATATTGTACAGCTTAGTGTAAGGTGCCTTGACCAGTTTCTGCACCTCATGTGCCCACAGGAAAGAAAGAAAAACAAGCGAGCATTAGCATCTGCCACTCCCCAGCACCAGCTAAACACACCCTAAAGCCACTGTCTACATCTACAAATCATTTAAACAAATAGCTGCAGCTAAATCAAAAATGCTCCACTGCTCAGTGGAGAAACCACCAGGCAAAACATCTGAAGCAAATTAATTTCACATGGAATAACAACTCAAGTGCAGAGAGTAGAGCTGCTAACTCTTCACTACTAATATACCTAATGCAAAAAAATATTTACGATTATTTTTTCCAAATTATTCCAGCACTTCTGATCAGCAGCGTACAATCAATACATCATTAAAAAACAAACATGTTTTAAAAAGTTATGAATATAAATTGAATTTGCTGCAGAAAAAAATTTACTTGAATGCTAGTAAGTATTAAAAAAAAATTTTTTGCAGCTGATCCTACAAATTTAAAAATGACGGAGGTTAGTCACATGTATATGTATATACTTTTTTTTTTTACTAATTGTTTTACTTAAAAAAAAAAACTCCTCTAATACTAGGAACAACTTTTTTTTTAGGTTTCAAACTGCAACTTAAGTGCAAGCTTATTTGTCAGCAATAATACCCTTGCTGGGAACAGAAGCTGTATTCATTTGTATCACAATTTTATTTTAATGCAGCTGGCACACACTGTTGCCCCTCCACCAAAGTCTTAACCATCACAAAAAGTCGCATGAGACTGACTCACCCGATCTTCACACAGCTCCGTGTCATTCTTCACCAACTCGTAGCCTCTGTTCTTCAGTTCTGCCTCGTCCAGCTCGCCGTACAGTTGCGGGAAGTATTCCGTTAAGAAATGATACAAATCATCAACCCTGATGGGAAAGAAAATGTCGAAATTAACACCTGGTTAAGATTTTGGCTTGCAAGAAGTGCATAGGGTTAGTGATTTACTTTTTAAAATATTTACTATAACAATCTCTTTCATATTTATGTGATATTTTTCAACAACATTAAAGTTCAAACAATTATCACATATCAAAAATATTCTACTAGTGCTACTAGTGTTTACTCAAGAACTTCAAATCTTAGAATTGAGTTACTAATAAAATGTTAATTAACAACCTCAGAATGTAAAATATAAGTTTAAATAACTAACAAAATTCAAGCATAATTTTGCACAAAACTTAATTTCTTAGTGATTTGAGAATGTTCTTATTGAAAGTAAATATTTCATAACAATGAAACACAATGATCAATACAGCATACAATATTTGAATAATATAATATACAGGAATTTTTATCAAAAACATATGCCAAAAAAAAAAAACAATTTTGAAGAAATGTTGTTTAGTGATTGGAATAATAACAGTCACAATTGATGTAATGAGAGTTGGATAAGGTGTGAAATACCCAGAAGGTGCAGTGACTGGCTGCATCAGTGGAAGAAGTACCCTGAGAAAACCCACCATCCAATTAAGATAAATGTTTCGTTACGATTCCCACTTGCGAAAAATCCAGACTTCATTGCCCGGAACACCTTGATGAGAGGCGAGCTACATGACTGCTCAACCACACGAGTCCATTTGCCTGAAGAATTGCTAGTCTGGCGCTGTCAGTTGTATGCATGACTGCTACAAAGTTGCCAAGTTTATGATATTGAAGGATTCAGTTAACACACTTGTACACAAATAAGTCTATCTATTGTCCATCGGCTGCTGCCTTTCGTCCATGGTGCCTGCAGGGATGGATCAAGTGGGGGCAGTCTGCCCTCGATGTCGGGTTAGAGATGGTGTAGCAAATGTGAAATAAAAAGTGAATAGGTAAATAACTATTTAATACCAACTAAAATGTTGATTAGTTATCAACAATAATCATACAGGGTTTCATAAAATTTTACATATGTTATAAACAAACACACAAAATTTAGGCATGATACTTTTTTGCTCTTGGGATGGGAAGGGGGAAAGGGTACTAAACCAAATTTCTGCCCCTAGTGGAGGAAAGCCTAGTTATGTCCCTGTTTGCATGTGATTGGGTCACTTGAATTCTGCAATGCTGTTACTGGATTCTTGTCCTTCAGGGAATGTCAAAACTACCATAATCCAATGAGAACGCAATTAAAATGTCTAGCCTCTCTCCAGATAATAATGGAAATCCTACGAATCCCCCAGTGGTTGCGCAAGCTAACGTGTTTTCTCGCATAATGGTCAAGTTTGAAAAGTAGGGGTGTGACCATTATGCGGGGAAAAAAATTTTTTTGTTAGGTAAAGTTATTCATAAAAACAAAACCTGTTCATGGAAAGTACGTTTATTTAAAAAAAGGTGGAGTATACAAGAGCACGCCAAACAATCTATATTAATAATAATTCATTAAACAAAAATTTTTCTTCAACTTTAAATAGAAAAACCAAAACTCTTAACGCAAATGCAAGCCACGTGAATCTGACGTGAACTAACGTGTCGTAGTACACACTTGCCACGAAAGAATGCGGGCTATCAAATGTAGTTAACTCGGCACCTGACAGAGAGCGCGCGTTGCATCCAATCGGCGAGATATCGATATTCCACTACGTGCGTGCGCTCAATACAGGAAGCAACATAACCAAACATGAATGATGAGCTGGCTACATTTTTATAAGCGGTACGCCGCGGCAACGCAGACAATCAGATAAATAAAAATAACGTTTAAAAACGTCTTTAAAAGAAAATTTACACGTCAGACAACTTTGTATTTCCGTTAATTAAATAAATAAGTGGCAATGACCGAAATTAAATTTTAGATTTCTACTTTAAAATACATAGTTTTGTACGGAAAAGATACCTACATCGCGGCGACGCAGACGAACAGATAAAGGAAATAACGTTTAAAAAGTCTTTATAAAAAAATTTACACATCAGACAACTTCGTATTTCTGTTAATTAAATAAATAAATGTAATGACCGAAATTAAATTGTAGATTTCTACTTTAAAATACATCGTTTTTTACGGAAAAGATACATACACAAAGTGCTCGGCATCTACTAGCGGGACCAAAAACATCATGCAAGTTTACGCGAGAATTTTTTTTTATCCCAATTTTGACTGCCTAAAATATGGGTGCGACTATTACGCACGTGCAACAATTATGCCTTAAAAGAGGGTATATGAAACTGAAATCACCTTTTGTAGCACAGCACACAATCCTCACCTGTTCTTAGGGATGCTGAACCAGTACTCTGGTCGCATCATCTTCCTGCCGTATGACATCACCGGGGTGGATTTCGGGACCTTCTTGTCGATGGGTTTACCCATCCGCAGGCAGAGGTACATCAAGGGGTCCTTGCAGGAGCAGGCCGGTCGTGGGATCAGTTCTGAACGCACACAATCCAGGGCATTGAAATTCAGATGAACTACAAAGACATGTGTGTAATCAACTACAGTAGAGCTCCGCTAATCCAATTAATCTGGACGTGATTATTAAAAAAAATATTTTTGTTAATCTTACATCAGTTTGTAGGTTAAAAACTTAGGTCTATGTATACAGTAGTGTTAAAACTAAAATAATCTGTAGAAAAATTTTATTTATGAACAAAAAAAATTAACTACCCATATAAAACACCTATAACATGCATTTTAAGGAAAATTCAGTTTTGTTCCATCTAGTCCCGATTAACAGAACTATACATGTATACTTAAATGCTTGTGTAGAATTTCGAACAGACACTGGCAACCACTCTTTCTGAATCAATTTTAAAATTGTTGATGCTACATATGTGCATTTGTATAAAAGATAGCATTCTAAGTCACAATTATTGAAACAGGCACACAACATATTCTGCATGTAAATTGCTTTTCTTTTTTAACTTAAGATTTGTTAGCAGATTTTTGGCTACGGTATGGCTGAAATTCCTCTTGCCTTAATCTCTCCTAAACACACAACTGCTTAACTTCTCATAACCTGGCCAAAATGGCAGAAATGTTTGATGGATTTAGAGAATTACACACGTGACTACCAGCAGAAAATGTTTCTATATGCATTTGAATAATATGCAGTACAGAAGACAAAGAATTTTGAAGAAAACATCTATTATTTTACATCCTGCAAATTGATACAAACCCTCCAAAAAATACTGTTGCATCTTAAAAGCACAGTTAAATACAAACTAACTCAGCTATGCAAATAAAACTGATCTGAAAATCAAACTGTGTACTCTAAACATAAAGCCAAGTACCTACATAGTACATATCAATTTATCCATAGTTTATCAAAAGTCTCAATAACTAATACAAACAACTAATTTATAATGCAGACCAATAGCATAAGTAATATTCTGTATATTCTAAAGCCAAAACACTAAACTGAAATTAGATTATTGTGGTTTTAAAATTTTTTGTAGCACAAATTTAATCATTTCCGCTATAGAAGAGATAGCACGTCTGTGTAGAAAAAACATAGTTTTTTTTATGTATTGCAGACAATTTAATGTACATATGCACATGCCACAAATTAAGACAACATATAAACATATCAAATGAGTGACTTAGAACAGAGACTACAGAGAAAGATGGTAAACACACAAGTTATGCATGCTTTTAAACAGTAGGAAGGAAAACAATAGCACAGTACAAACAATAGTATAATTAGAAATAGTAAAATTTCAGAAAACAGATGCAATTTTGACATGCACACAATTTGCAAATGACTGAGCAACGAACATGATAAAACTGAAATATACATTTGTTCACACTTACTAAAGATGTAATTACAACTTTTTATTTTAGAGTAAACATCACACTTTTAGATGTCATCTGAATTGAGCATAGGAAATGCAAACTTTCAAAATCAATGAAGCCAATGTAAATGTGACACCTACTTAAAGAGTAACCTAGTGCAATAACTGTATGTGCTATAGTTAAGTCTAGCTGCAAGAAGGCTTGTTGCATCAATATAATTGGTTCATAGGCTGCAAGTACAGATTATGTCATAACAGGACTGTAATTCATTCCGCACGAGATTTAACAAATTATCCCACTGATTTGAAAAAAGAACTACAATATAAAAAAGAAAATCTTTGAATTAATCAAAATATTTGAGATGGTGAAGGATGATACCCGTAACAGTCAAGACCTCAATACAATGCTGAAGTTGACAAAAATCTTCCAAATTTATTTTTGTCAGACACTTATAAAAGAAGGAAAAAGTGAACTGGAACTAACCCTACCACGGATGATAACACAAACAACATGCTACAAAAATCTAAACAGAATACAGAATTAGCTATTGTCATTCTTAAGTCGCAAGTAGTTAAGTACCTAGTAGAAAATCTAAAAAATTATATTTGAATTATTTTACAAGTTTTAGATATCAAATTGAAATAACTGTGTCTTTGTGACAAAAAAAATTGAGTGTTTAGAGTTTGGACAGTACCTGAATAACTGCCACCAAAAATTAAAATATAAAATATTAAGGGGTACAGTCAAGTCCCCATACTTGGGACAGTTTTGAACTTTGAACTCAAATAAACATAATAAATTAAACTTGAAAGCACAAATAGTGCATGACTTGTTTCTGAAGGGCTTTAGTACTTTTTGAATAATTAAATGTTTTTTCGAAAAAGCTCTCCCTCTCCTCTCCACCAGTGAAAAACAGTGTTGTCCCAAGTAAGGAACCACTACCCCTAACTTGGGACATTATGTGTTTCACACAGTGTACCATGCTAGGAAGCCTGTAATTTAACATGGGACAACATAATTTTGTTTAAAAAAGAATGGCATACAAAGTAGGCTATAAAGTAAAGGTTGGAGATACATCTAGACACCCAACAAAAAATAATTAGTAGTGAGTATTTCAAAATTGATACAGACGTAGAACAAAAGTTATTGAAAACCAAAACGTTAGATTGTATTAGCAGATACCTAAAATAACCTACAAAAATAGTTTGAAGCAAACAATTATAAGCTTGTGCAAATCAAAACATTACAAAATATATTACTGCTATTTTAAATGTTATTATTCTGTTCTCAAATTATTTGTATTTTTTTTATTATTGTATAGATTCTGCAAGTTTGTGAAGTATATTAGTTAAAGAAACAGTTTTTAATTAAATGTAGTCTTGACTAAATTCATTTAAATAAATTCACCATTAAAAAAAATACTATTTTATATGCGAATCCGTATTCAAGTCAGCAGAATCCAGTGCCATTCTTTTTCACAAACATTTTTCTAAAGACCCGGACACAATGAAAATATAATTTATACACAATTAGTTCATAGTGATAAGTACTTACACATACAAAACTAGCACAGCAGTCTGGCTACAACAGAAATAATCTGAACCATATTTCTTGATTTATTATGGTTGTTTTAAACTGGGAAATAACAATTCTATAGTTGGTAGTGTATGATCATAAGGGAAGAAAAAACTGTACTTAAAAATTAAAATCCATGTTAGCACAGGAATCTTGAAATGAAATGCAGAAATAATATCTTCTTCGGCAAGTGTGCACTGATGTTTGTTGTATAACTCCAGTGAGTGAACATAATAAACAAAGAAAATAAAATTAAACACAATTTAGTCAACACACACATTTTCGTATTTCTTTAATAAATAACTACGTAGAACATTCGGAGCTTATGATTGGCCGTAAAAGTATCACAAATTTAGCAGCAACATAGTATTAAGCAAGAATTAAACCTAGAGCGAACTCTTCTTACTACTAATACCAGGCTATTGTGAATTCTTATCTCAATGTATGATCGTCACTAGTCAGATTGAACAATGTTAAGTTTAACTATTACGTATAGTACTGTCTTGCTTTACTGAAATTTTGACCAGGTCTTAATACTTAAAAAAATACATAATTTCAAATTTGTCAAAAATAAAGGCCTTGCTACAATAGGATGATACCTACTGGCGGATCCTGCCCGCACAGTATTGGTTTCAAAGTGTGTGTGCTACAATAGATGCAGATACTTGGATAGTAAGCCAAGTTCCACATCCTAGTATAGTTGGCAGGGTGACTAATTATATTTCATGCTTCGTCACTTGGTAAAAATAAAAATTGCTGATGAAGAAATAAATTGGCACAAACCTACATCACAGATTAAAACTATGCAGACATTTGTTATGATCCCACTACTCAATATCATGAGCCTATAAATTGCTACGTATGTTTTCGCATACTGAAATACTTGCATATTTTTGTAAATTGTAAATAGAAGCTTTCGTAACATTCCACTAACCATTCGCAACACATTCTATACATTAATAAAACGGTTTCAATAAATATTCCTATATATTATGCCACTATTAAATACAATATATTAAAATAATGAAAAGTGATCATTTACATGACAGTAACGGCTCGTTTATACTCACAAGGACACTTTCAACCAAAGGAAGTTTGCGAGTTAGCTTTTTCAACAAGACAAAAAAATATTAACAAACAAAATCTCATTTTATACAATTTTCAGTGTGCCCAAAGTTTGTTTTCTTTATTGCGCCTTTGTACATGGGGGAGACATTTTATCATTTGGTGTACTTCATTTGTGACACACGACAACTACCAATCTCGCGCATCCTGCTGGTCTGTGGCCATCACAACCGTAGCATTACAGCAGGCCAGATTAACGTCACGTCCAATCAGCTTTCAGAATCCGGAGCAGCACTCATGGTCACGTCTGAGGACCACCCTACTGTAGCAGCTCGTTTTAAATATTTTGATTAGTCTAGTAAGATAAACCTTAGGTGCAGGCAAATTATTCATTGGTTACAGCTATCAATACATTGAGAAACAATGTAGCTAGTCAAGATTTATTATTTAATCAGAAGTTAAAACGAAACCAAACATTGTGAAACCAGTCCTTAGCACCAAAATTCAGTACGCACAGCTGAATGTTGGTTATTGGTAGCATGTACAAGATCTGGGTGGATTATCTACAATATGGGTGGGTAAAGTACTGATGGTGAGTCTTGCCCAGTGCCACCCTAAGACACCACTCCAGCTATGACATGCAGGGTGCGAGTTGATGCAAGACATCCAGCCGTATCAAAAGGAAGAAGAATAATTAGGCTATGAAACGGATGCCAGAGTATTATCTGTATAGGCATAGAGCAACCCAGTAAAAGCCTACCAGAGCCCTGCAGTAGACTCCAAGGGCTTCATTGCCTCCCAAACCTACTTCAACCCTCTCAGTCAGACAACCCAGAACCACAAAAACAAGGCAAAGGAAACTACTGACCCCTTATTGCCGCAAAATGAATCTGGGAGACGCAAGTAAAATGTCTACATGGAACAGATTAGAGTAACACATTGATGATCTGCGCTTTATCTATTGTAGCTTTAAGTCCTAATTACATACACTGCTATAAGCCAAGTTGTCTACGTTCAATGTTACAAGCTAATATACATTACCAACATTATTATTATTTTTTACTTCCACCTGTCTATTGCCAAACTTTAAAGTAAAGGATTATAGTGCTAAGAGCAAACTTAAATAAAAACTATTAACAAATGCTTTTTAATATTTCAAACCTCAGTACTGACCTCAGAAAAAAAAAATAATTAAGACTAAATCCTTGCAATGTAAATAAATAAAAAAATAACTAAAAAATAATCTGTTAACTAGGAACAAATGCAGGAATTTCACAAAGAAGAAAAAGAATAACCTAAAAACCAATATCTTTTACAGAAAAAAAAATTATTTTCTGAATACAACAACTACAACCACAATAAGAAATTCAAAAGTATGTAATGCTTAACCTACGGAAAAAGTAACTGAAATAATACCCACCGATTTAAGATGAATTCACTGAACTGTACAAACACATACATAATGGCTAAAGAGACCTAATGTGAAAAATGCCAAGGTAATCACAATTAAGGTTCAAGGCACATAAAAAAAGCCAATGTTAGTAAAATATACTGCCTTGAGAATATAATGTACTGGTTAACTTTGACATTTCCCATGCAAAAGAATGTGATCGCATGATCTAGCTTCAAATACATATGAATATACATACAATGTCAGTGAAAAGTTATCTGTGAACATGCACAAGTAAGAGGCAAAAATAAGTGATACAATAGATTTCCACTATAGATAGTTTATCACATTTGGCTGAAGAAAGGTTGTCATTTTTATATATAATTTTTTAATTTATTGAAGAATGAAAGTTGCACAATTTATATATGCAAATGCAGTGAAGTTTTAAGCACCAATATTTAGTGTTCTATTTTTTTTACTTGAAGCAAAACTAATATCTCCATGATGAATTTTATATTGTGTAGTAAGAATATTAAGTGTTCACTCTGCATAATCCAATTTGTTAACAATTTGGTTGAATACAAAATAATAAATAAAAAACTTTTCTCACTTAAAAAAAAATATTTCTTTCAACTCAACTCTACACAAATTTATGAGAAGTGCCACTGTCAATTTTAAGGTTTTCCTTACATGTACACTTAGCTAATGCAGGTTGATACAAAAATTGAAAAATGAAATGTAAATAATACTAACAGTTACGTACAGTTAACATTTTCTATTTAACAGGTTGTCTACTAATAATAACCGGTAAACCAAATTCAGAACTTTTTAAGATGTTTTTATAGAATATTCTAACAAATTTTGTATCTCAGGGACATTTTTAAATATAACAATAAATATAAAACATAATACAAAATAGATAAACTATTCACAGGAACGTGTCAACTTTAATGATCAAAAACTAAAACCTTACGAGAGACAGTTTCTGTATGATTTAAGTGCACTTGTCTTCAACTATTTAAATTAAATGTTCTAATATAAAATGAAGTAAGATGTCAAAAAACAAAATGCAAAATAGAAAAAGGCAGCTGAAAATTCATGACTTTCAAGAGCATTTGTTTATAATTTTTGGTACCTATAGACACTGTTTTATTATAATAAACATTATAATTTTAATATTTAAACACACTTATTAGCTTCACTTGTAACTAAGTAATCAAATCTTGGAAGTCGATCTTAAACTACTTCTAAATGCTGAATCAATTTGAAACTTTGCAAGTACTACGTAATATGGATGATGATACAATAATTTCATGACTATGACCAGAAGAGAGAAGGGAGGGTGAGGGTCATAGGAAAAAAAAACACTACTTGGAGCTATGGGCAAAAACCATGATTTTTGTTGTATCCATGAGTTTGGGGCATGGCGAGAAATTTTCCCAAAATCGACTGCCCCACTTGGGGAGCACATAATTTTGAAAATTTCAAAAATATTTCACTTTCACTTTGGAGTGTTCCTGAGCTATTAAGGGAAATTGAAGTACATTGATTTTGATGTGCTTCCGAGGCCTTCGGGTAGCATCGGACCCCTTTGGAGTTGAGAAGGTTGTCAATAGCCCCTGTAATTATCTTTACCTTTGAAAATTGATTTTGTGGTGCATTTTGAGTAATTTATAAAAAAATTTAATTAAATATGAACTAAAAAGTAAATTTTACTTTTTAGTTCATACAATAAAAATGTGTGCTTGTTTAGTTTTTATTAAATATAATTTTATTAATATTGTGTTCGAAAGCCAAGGTACGTTCATTAATGTTTACACTAATACAAACTGTTTCAATAAACTAGTCCTGGGAATGACACAACCTTCCTTGCAGCAAACATAAATGCATGCATTGCATAGTAAATAAAAAAAATAGAAGAGGCTAGTTCGCAAATGGTTGAAGATTACAGATTTACCAACATACTCCACCATTCACTGAAGAAGAAAACACGAGGTCGTAACACGAGAAAGATTACGTTAAAACTATCAAGTGTAAGGAATGCAGGCACTGAGTGCAAACTCAAGCAAGTCTGGAAGAATTCAGCAGTCAAGAGCCTTTACACACAGCACAACAGTCATAGTCAAATATCACGAATAATCAAAAAACTGAGTATCAAAGCGAGCTGAGAGAAACCTACCCAGATCTTCGAGTAGAGGGAAGTTAGGTGCATGGACTACAGAGAGACAGGAAAGAAAAAGAAATGAAATTGTTAATCACAAATTAAATTTAACTTTTAATAATAGTGAAATGTACCATTCAACGATACTGTACAATGGGTTGCAAGTAGCGTTCATATCATAAAATCATTAAGATTTAAATCATGTTTGTGAAATAAAATGAAATGGCATTTATTGAAGTAAATAGTCAGGTTATCTTCACAATAGCAGCATCAGATTCTAACAAATTTATTCCAAACCCAGAAATATACCCCCTTTTAACAACAGTATTTAAACAAAATTAATCATAAATTTTGTTCTAAGACAAAAGTTTCTTGCAAATCATTGTACATAATTGCACCAATATGATTTCCCAAATTTTCATACAATGCTCCATGAAATTGGAACATTGTTAACTATCAGTATGTCAAAAGTGTCTCCTGCACAGTTTTCAAAGCTATGTAAGTAGGATTTTTAACAACGTACACTGGAGTTAAAAAAATTACTAGTACTATAATTCAATTTAATGTGTGAAGTTTACAATCCTAAAAACATAAAATTATATTCCAATTCTGCAAGCAGACTCTTGTCTACATAATACAAATTTTCTATCTTCCTACCCTTGTTATTTCAACCCCTTACAGTAATAATTTGTTACTTAAAATTATTTTAGATAAAAGTCTTCAACAATATTCAAAAAGTTAAATAAAAATAAACATTAATTCGATAAGAGTACATGGTAGTGAAGTTTTATTTATTTTCTTATTTTAAGCTCTAATTTTTTTCAAACCCTCTGCAGTAATTTATTTGTTATCATAAAGACTTGTTTCAGACAAAATATTTCAATAAGATTTATAAGATTTACGGACAATTTTAACAGCTTTGATAATCTTTACTTAGGCATCGACTTTTTCATGGAAGTTTTTCACCTTTCTCTTTAATAAATCATCAATGACATGACACTCAGCACTAGCGATTGTGTATGTGCAAACTTCGTAAAAAGGGGAGACATTTAAACAATAAGTATGTTTGATTTCGTACACACAATCTCTAGCATGCACGAGAGCACAATAGAACAAGCTAAGCACAAGCTGTCCCACCACAAACACTTTGGCCCATGGTTCCTCCCCCTCCTATGTTCTGCGAATGTTTGTGTACAAATGAACAAAAGATCTCACACGGCACTGTATTGCATGCGACGTGTGGACCAGGCTTAATGTACGCAAGTTCTGTACACTAAGGATTCTGTGTACTCTTAGAAACAAGAACCGCAGAGCATTTCAGGACACCATGAACAGAAAGAATGCCAAGAAGAGAAGAAGTATAAAAGGAAATAAAGGCAAGCTGTGACAGATGGAAAAGAGAATTCTGTATAAGGCCATACAATGGAAAAGGTTGCAGATTACTGTTCACTATGCATCTTCAAGTGCTGTGGACAAAACTGGACAAAACTATACCTTCAATAAACATGTTGGTATGAACCTTCAGAATGTATAGTTTAAAAGAATACACTGTCAAAAAATTCTTTTGTTTCCAGTTTAATCATATGACTGGAGATATATTAAGGTAAAATAAAAAATGACCGCAACTAATTATATTCCCTGGTTAAACACAACAAATAACACCACACAACATCTAGACCTGCAACACACAAGTTGCTCAGTATTTGCATTATCATCTACAAGCGAACGAAACCTATTTATATACATACATATACATTCACCTAGTATCTACTCGCTACATTAGAACTAACTATTGCATACTTTCCGATTTGATTATTAACAAATGGCTTTGTGTTTGTATTGATATAAAATAAAAAATTTATACATAAATCTTTAGAGAGGGAGAGAATATTAAATGTAGCCATTCATAGAGCAGACTCAAAAATAATAGCTCAAACAACATTAAACCAAACACTAGTATCATTTTCAAGTATGAATTTGGAGCATAACTGGACAAAAATACTGAAAAACATTTCTGCTAGATTTCAAAGTTTGAACTCCTGTCCCTACATAAACTCATCCCCAAATAAAAACCACTTCATGCAGTCTCTTTAAAATACACTAGTTTTATAATTTTCGCTTTTAATTGTCACTGCAAAAAAAAATTATATCTGAATTTGGCCGGCTTCAGGGGACAACTACACCGGCTGGCCGGACAGTGGCATCACAGTGACGTTCAACCGCTCCGCGGGTAGCAGGCGTTTTGAGAGTTGGCCTTGCACACTAGCAACTAGCAGTCTGGCGTACAGCACAGTGGATCGTTGGTTGTGGTACATTCACACGCTTGGCTTTGGGCGATTAGAGCAGTGCTGGCTGTTAGTGAGCAAGGTGTTGAGATTACCGATTCGACAAACAGCAATGGCACAGCAGACTTTAAATTCACAGAGATGGCCTATATGCTTGTGGTGTACGGAGGGATTGCAGCAGGATCAGTGCGCATTTACCACGGGTGCTTTCAAAACCGACATGTACCGAATACGAACACCACCTTTCGCCTGCCTGGAACTGGGAGTTTAACAACACAAAGGGTGATGTACACCAAACGGCGTACGGCTAACTCAAAACGTCTGGGCACGACTCATCACCTGCTTCCCGCTCAGCATTTAAACGCAAACGCTCTGCGATCGCATGTCCTTTCAGCCTGTGGAGTAATCTTCTGAATTATAAATTCAATCTCGCACATTACTTTTCACTTATTAACTTTGCAGGGTTGCTGGACATTTGTTTCGTAACAAAAATTGCTTGTTTTGGCATTCCATGCTATCCATTAAATTTATGCCCCCTATTTTGTGAACATCCCGTAAAGAAATTACTAATTACAAGAGATGAAACACATCGAGATTCCTCTCTCCCCTTGGAATGACATGTTGAAATTTTAATGTAAATTTGATACAGAAAATATAGTGCACTTGTAAGTGGTTTAGTAAAGAATATACTTCATTATAAGAATTTTCCCATCCAGGTTACAAATGAAATGTTACATCAAGATGTGAAAAAAAAATTTTTTTTGTAACAAATGAAATGTTACATCAAGATGTGAAATTTCTTTTTGTAACAAAAGGACGAAAATAAAAAATTTATATCCATCATTGAAGTTCATTAGGAATGAGATTATATTTTTTTTACTTTGTCCATAATGCCAATGTTTCATCAGAAATTGCCAACACATTGAAGCTAAAAATTTTCACTGCTCAACTTCTGCTGTTTTTTTTTTTGTGAATTCTCGTATGTAAATATTCTTAATTAAACTAGTTAGATCAAAAATTTCAATAATTTAAATATTTCTTAAAATTTGTGGAAATTAATAAGAGAGAATATTTCAATGGCTTTGTAATAAAGACTTCCAGTTTGAAGTAAAATGTCAAAAGGGAAGAAATTCCTTCTGTTTAACACAGTTCTGAAGTGACTTAACAGTTTCTCTAGGAAGTTTATATATGTATGAAGATACTGTGTGAAATTGTAATATACATTAAAATTCTGATACCACAATATCAGACAGCCTCATGACATAGTATAAGGATTTCACATTTCTCTGTTACAGGACAGTTCAAGATTGATCTTATGTACAAGGAATTAAAATTTTAATGCAATAAATCTCCATTATAAATACACCAGGCTACCAGAAAAATATAAAAGTTACAAAAAATTATCTCTAAAAATTTTTCTTAGTTTTTTTTTTAACTACATATTTAATAATTTCATTCAAATAATGTCTAATATTTATTAGCTATTGACAGAAATCCATAATAATTAACTTAGTGCCATATATACTGTCATATTAAGCCTTTTAAACAACTCAAAATCTATAAATCTTTTATCAAAAGGTAAAATATTAAAAATATTTATATAAATGAATAATTCTCATGTATCACCACAAATGTCAATAAAATGAAAATAATTTAAAATTTGGATGTTTGCATATTCAAGGTATAAATTTTGTATGGAAATAAAATAATAGAACTATCTTATTTGAATACACCTGCCCCTTGAAGTAATGCCCAAATTTATTCCAGGAAAATAGAGCACTAATCAAAACAATCATTTACTTTTTCATAAGAGTGTAGGTAAATCAAAATAAATTGTTATCTAACAACTGTTATGAACTACTATTTCAGTGTAGATACTGTTCCCATAAAAATAATTTAATAATTTTATTATACGGGCTAAATATAGTCAAAGCACATTTGTATAAATGTCTGAATAACACTTTCAAAATAAAAATCCTAAAATAAAAAGAAAAATTAAGTTCACAGGCTGCATTAAAATAATAGGCATTGTGCAAACGTATTTCATTAGTAGGTGCTAAAATATTTGAAATTAAAACAAATGATATCAACACAGAAACTATGTTTAAACATCTAAGAAAATTTAAGAAAAAATAAACATTCTTTTAACAAGAAAAATTAAATTTTATTCCCAGCTTTGTTGTTTATTATTAAATGCATGTCTTCAACCATAATACTCGAATTACTATCCAAATGGTAAACATGAGGTAAACTTGCCCTGAAATCTTCTGTTCTCTCACTTGGGCTGCTGCCGAGAGCTGACTTGCAGGACATGGCAATACAAACATTAGCATGGGTGTCTGAAATATTTCTGGATAATAGAAATCATTCTACTATTTTGATCGGGCTCAAATAAATGTCGAAGGTACCAAACAACTATAAAGGAATGAGTAAGCTATCCTTTTCTTGATATGTCATATTAGTAATTCATTACATTGTATATAATGTCTCATTAACAATTCACGCAGATGGAAAAGAGCACTTTTAGAATTTACGACCCTACTACTTCAAATAATGGACCAATTCATTGACATAATTACTTCCAAACCCTGGAAATCTGACACTATTACTTCGTGAGGCGGGTGTGTAACAAAAAAATACTGATTGCTACAAAACAAATTAAGAGTTATTTGTAATATAAAACTATTTTAAAATTTCTAATCATTCCATCACACAAATGTTGTCAAAAAGAATCACGTGGGGAATAAAAAGCTTGCATGTATGATTGCAAACAAATCACCATAAATAATAACAATATGAATCATACCATTACCACTACTTAGGGCCAATATCGAGATGTTGTGTTCAAATGTCATGCTCGCAGCTAGACACAGTTCTAACAATGAATCAAAGTTCAGGGAACTTGCGGCCCACTGAAAAAAAACAACAGAAGAACACTTACTGTCGAAAGAGACGAAGAGTTCTGGCATGTCGTCGACCGACACCATGCTGCGGTAGTCCAGTTTAGGCGCAGGCGCCTTCAACGTCTGGGTCTTGGGCTCGCTGGGCTGTGGGTGCGGCCTGATGAACGTCCCGACGGATGAGCGCCTGCAAGTAGCACTGGCATCACACTCGCATCCCTCCACTTCACCACTTTCTTCCCACCGCTATTCCCACATTTTAATACAAAGTATCACTACCGAGTCGTCAATAACCTGAAAACCCAGGTATCTAAAAAAAAAAAAAAAACTCAAGACTAAACCTAACAACGAGTTTGTAAGTTTGTTTTACAATACTAAAATCCAATCTTCTAAAGGTGTGGCAGAAAAATGAGTGATTTTGAAAAAAAAAAAAAAAAAAAGTAATCATAGTTTCCAAAATTTATTTCCACCACCATAAAGTACATAAAAAGGAGTTTACGAAACTTAACTTTGCATTGATTGTGTTCTACAAACACGTCTAGAAGATGACGTCCGTCCAACCGCAAACATTCTGACCGGACCCTGAAGTGCCCCATTACATTTTGCAGCATTGCCGGTGTGATGCGAGCCATATCATGATGGATACGAGCTTTTAACTCTTCAATACTTCTACGGTCGATTATCTTCGATACACCTTGCTTTTCAAATAGCCTCATAGGAAAATGTCACAGGCTGTTAGGTCCAGTGAACGTGGGGGCTGTGCAAAATTCACATTTCGGGAAATAACGTGATCAGGGAATAACGCATTCACTATGTTCATGCTTACTTTTGCAGTGTGCAATGTTGCTCCGTCTTGTTGGAAAAATGTCTCGGCGTTCAGTTCGTACTGCGAAAATTGTGGAGAAAAACATTTTGCAACATTTTTAAGTATCTCTGTGCAGTTACTGTTAGAGCATTCCCACAATCATCCTCAAAAAAGTAGGGCCCTATGATTCCAGATGATAGGTTGTAGAGGTTGCTGATGCTGTTGTCTAGGGTTTCTGTAGCTCCAAAATCTGAAGTTCCGCTTATTGACATAACTAGACAAATGAAAATGGGCATCATCGCTCATCCATAAATTGTGAATGATATCTGAATCATCATTAATTAAACCTAAAAACTCTTCACAAAAATGTCATCAACTTACATAATCGGTGACGTTAAGGGCCTGAATGATTTGAAGTTTATAGGGGTGGTTATGAATATCAGCGTGTAAAATCTGTCTTGTCTTACTATTCTGTTGGACATCCGACAGAACAGCAGCTACGGCTGCGAGCCGAACGACGTAGACTTCTTTAGACTTCAAACGCTTACCCACTCAATGTTTTCCGGCGTACGCTGTGTTTATGGTCTTACTGGCTTCTTTCTTTAAATAGACTATGGATGGCACCAGACAGTTTCGATGAATGTTGAACTCCACACGAAAATCACGACGCACATACACGTAAGTGTTCCCATTCAGATAACATGCTTTCACTGCAAAAGTGCGTTGTTGACGGGTCCATCGCTCCATTTTTTTTACTAGAGCTAGAGGGTTGGAAACATGGTTGTTACCTTCCCTTCCCCTCTTGCCGCTCTCTTGCTGCTGTTCTACCTCACGGGTGGAAGTTGCGAAATGTAATGGGGAACATACCTAATCAATGCAATGTTACGTTTCTTATATGCTGATTTATGTGTTTTAAGGTGATATATAATATTTACAGCCTTTTCAAATTCATCCGTTTTTCTGCCGCACCTTGCATTCCATTGAAACACACATCATGAAAGTGTACCAGAAGGATACATCTCAAAAAAAACTATTCTACAATATTCAACATCCATAACAAAACAGACACCTAAATATAACAGGAATAACCAAAGCAAAGACAGTATTAAACATCTAGAACCTCGGTAGTTAAAAACAGGGCATATTCAAGCAGAGATTTCAAGAAATCAAAAAGTGATAAATATAACATTCTGCACACAACAATAAAAATTGGATCATAAGACTACACATGTTTTAAGTGCATAATGAAAGCAACTAAACTAGAGTGAAAAATTGCACAAGAAGTCTTAGAAACTAGAAACTACAACATGTTCTCTTTCACACTCGGATGATGCATATAAATAGAACTACACAAGAGATTGTTTTCAAATAAATAAATACATTCAAAATCATTGACAAAACTAAATTTTACAAAAGCTACTATATCTCGTAGGTAACTAAAAACTTGATAGTGTATATATGTACATTTAAAATGTACTTTAGAGAATTTGTATGTATGAGAAGATGTGTACTTAAACCAAGCAATTTAAAAATAAAAATAAAAACTATTTTTCTGCTAAAAATGTTTGCACAAAGTAAAACAATGTTTCAATCTTTCAATTCGAAAAAATTAACACGTCACTAGTGGCAGTTCATTAACAAAGAACCTACAACACGTCAAGCAGTAGTAATTGCAGCTCTTTGTCCGCTGAATAAGTTCAGCGTCTTGTTTCTATTATAAAAAATGTCTTCCCTGAAACCTTACGGAGTATATTTTGCTTATTTGCAGCTGTCCAAATGAACACTTTTACAGTACTACTCATTTAGGGCCTTTGGAGATGGAAGCACAGGAACAGTAGCTTGTTACCTTACATTGTACAGGGCTACACACACTGAAGCATGATATGCCACCACCCACCTCTTGCCCATAACCTCCCTTTCTCTGGCTACGTGCATAGCACGACTTGTTCTACAGGTGATTCTGTGTATGAAAAGCGCACCCCCAGCCCAGAAGAAGGGGTGAGCAAACACTTTTACAGTCAGTGTTTGTTCCCATTATAAGATTATAATATTGTAATTTTTTTGTGCCATTTTTACTCTCCAAAGTTTAATTCTGTCCAGCTGAATTTGACCTTTAATTAAATAATTCTATTGTCTCCAAGTGGACTTAAAGCATTCCTGAATGCACCCCTCAGCTGCAATACCGTTTCAAATACTATAATTTAAAAAAACAATTAATATAAAGAGTTTAAGAGATAATAAATTTTAATTATGTGAACCATTTTATGTATTAGTTTAAAATATGCGGAAAAAATCCCGTACAACATGACAGTCATCAGCGTGGGCGAGAAGTTTACTGGTCAGTCACATTTTCTTGTATGTGGCTCAGTCTGAAGCCTTCACCACCCGAGGTGGGACATGCCACCCAAGGACTTCATCGCTAGCCATCACAGACTTGTAATTTTGTTTTAGGCATTTAAATTACATCACATGCTTTCTTAATATCTTGGGAGGCACACTGCTTTAACATATATTGAACTCTTTAAAGAGACCGAAATTAACACGCAATCTATGACAGTCACCTATATCTATTCATGCCGTGAGGCATTTTAACTGTAAACTAGCAAGATACAGGGCAGTTGTGTGGATTATTCTGTCAAATAAATAGTGTTAATTGAGAGTTATTTTATGTTGTTAACTACGTGTCGACGAATACTGGTACCAGGCAAGTGGGACGCCTTTAAGAGTCCACTGGGTAGGATCTTCCTGGGAGTTAGCCAGCTGCTCATTGCATGCCAGATCAGTAATTGTTCAGGTAGTTACAAGGCTCTTTGAGTTCTAGCCTCCACACAGGTCACGTCACACCTTCAGAGTACCTCCTGACGCCATGTCCTTGTTCCAACTAACATACATACATCTACGTGCAGTAATAGACGTGTAGGGACGTGTAGACATCATGCTATAAAAGAATAAGCTTGTCTGCAAGCCAAGTTCTTATAATTCTTAGATAGTTTCTAATAGTAGGCAAAGCACTATCTTAGGCTGCATCACTCACACCCACTATTTAACCGTACAATTATCTGCAATCGACTACCAATTCAAGTTACACAACACTGACTGGCATGTGATGTGTGTGATGGTTTCTGCATCAAACTACAAATAGCAGGCGAAAGCGTTCAAAGATAAAATATGTCGAAGATAAAATTGAGAATCCTGCTTCTACATTTACAAATCTGCAGGTAAAAACAACATTAACCTATGCCATTGCAGATGGCTGTTTGAGAAATATTACCTGCACAGGCAATGCCACCAACTACTATTAACAAACAAAAAATGACTACATGCATTCTGAAAGCCAAATCAGCAGTGCCGTAGTTGAAATATATTAAAATTTAATTTGAAAATTTTTAACTTAGAAATTTAAAACAAAATACCTAAGCTGTATTTGAAGAATTTAATTGTATAAAACTTTAGCATTTTCATAGTATTTCAAGGCATGTCTGGACCACAGAAAAATCACAACAGGCTAAGAAATAAGTACCTAGATTATAGTAGTGTACCATACTATTACAGAGAGAAATTCAGAATTAGTAGGGGGAGCAAGCGTTTCTTGTGTGCACAATAATTGTGATATGACACACCGGAAATGATGGTGTGCAGCACTGTAACTGTTGTAGTAAACTGCAAAAGGAATTACCGTACACTGACTGTTTGGATGTGTTCTATTATTAAACAAAAGGAATTTGCAGAGTAATGTAACCACAGGTAAAAAAAACATAACATCCAAGGACAAGAGATGCAAGCTACACAGACACATCCACGAATAGAAGAAACTTGTGATAAAAAAAGAGTGTAGCTAATTGGACGTGAAGAAGAAGTGGGAGGAGTCGAGGGGAGACAGCACAGACAACATTCACCACGGACGGCGAGCGGCGGCCGCCACTTACCCCACCCCACTAAGCATCGCCCCTGCCGTGTCCGCGATGGCGGAGAACGCAGAGACCTCTGCCGCCGGCTCCGAGTCGGGCTCCGTCAAGAAGGAGGCCGGGGTGGGGGGAGGGGCGCAGGGCCCGGGGGACTTGCTACTCTCCTCACTCGGGGTTTTGGAGAAGAAGCCCGTGCCAAACTCCACCAGGTTGATAGGGGAACTGGGCGGGGAGGGGGCGGGGAGGGGGCGTGGAGCAGCAGGGAGGAGCAAACCAACATGTTAAGACAAACGCTGATGAACACACAATTATGTTAGAAAACAACCTCAAACCAAGCAAGGATCATTTTAATCAACCCTTTACATTGTGCCAATGAGCTGATTAAAGACACACAAAACAGTCACAAATAAAGGAAATTAGTAAAGGACAAGGACTCTTTATCATAACAAACCACTCCACCGTTTTCCTAGTGTGATTCATGCAAACCACTAAAAAAACACAAAAGCAGGGTGATATTAAAACCAAGGTTTGCTTAAAATCAAGTTCCCTATCTTACCATTGTGCCACCTCCCTTGGTAAAGTCAGTAATATTTAGTATTTTGGCACAGCAAACTTTGTTACTTACCAAATGTTACAAGGAAAACTAAAATCATGGTTCTTAACTTGGACAGAGTAGTACACATCGTACAAAAATGTATAGAGGAGGAATTCCATATTGAACACATCAAAACACTCTTGCACATCCAGTGAATGTAGACAAAAAATTAAACACAGCAAAAAAACAAATTACGAGATGTTAGTCAATAATGCAGCATGAAAATTCTATGGATATTAGCAGCATCTCCCAACATTTTCTGATAAATAGAGTAAATAGCTCCTTTATTTCACCAAAGCTGAAAATTTTCATTTTATTTAATTTATTAATAAACATAACACCAGTAAAAATCAGTAACAAGTTTTTCAAAAAACAAATTAATTTAAATGTTACACCGACAGGAAACCTTACAAGAAATGCATGCAGTAGTTTCCAGCATATATAAAAAAAAAATAGCATTTTAAAATGAGGTTAACTTCCGAGACGTTGCTGTCGCTTTGGTCGCTCTAATATTTCCCCTTTTTAAATTATTCTGTTGTTTTTTTTTTAAATTTATTTCCACTTTGTTATTTAGGTAACTTTCTAATGCTTTAGAAAAGGTGTCTAAATTAATTTTCTACATTGCTTTTTAGTTTAATTTTATTAATACTTAATTTAGTTTTGTATTTCTTTTTAAGCTGGCTTAACACAACCATGGACATCAAAATGTTCTGGAAAACTTACGAAATTTAAAGGTATGGTTAGACTAAAATTAAAGTGTAATAGTTTATAAATATATTTATTTAGTATATATTTTTTTAATGTTTATATTTTCTATTGCAAAGATTTTAGACCTTAATAATGAGTGTTGAACTTTAATTTGTAAGCGTCCCGCCACCACTCGTGTATAGAGGAGGGGAAATGAAACGAGGGGAGGACAAGGGAGTTGTCAATCAGTCGTTCCCCGGTCGGCGTGAATACCTGATCGCTCGCGCTGCACATGCAGTTTTAATACAGCCTACAAACTTGCTGGCTTTTCGTGTTGCTGCCGGACAAGTTTTAAGGGAACTGGAGTCTTCTTGATAAACCTTAATGGGCATGTGTTTCATGTTAGAATGGGCTGTGCAACAAGTTATGATGTGCTTGCAGTTGACGCTCGAAAATTCGCAAACGCCCTAGTCTTTTTTGGCTGGTTTACAAGGAGACAAACCTGACTGCAGTAAAGGGTCTAAAGGCATAATGCCTTAGTTTAAGGGTCTTTTCGAAACCAGAGAGCAGAAGACTTCATAAACCATAAGTGTTTTTCACCAAACACTTAGCTCCGGAAGAGCCTCGGAGCTGTTTAATCGCTGCCCCCATACTTTACTATTGCAATTGAAAGTGCAAAAGACTCATACTGGTGTGTTTTAAACCCCCTCCTCTCAGAGAATAAATACATTCCTTTATTTAGGCGGAAAAACACTGACCAAATAAGTTAATAGACCAGTGTGTTATAATTTGTAAACACAAAACTTTTTAAATTAAGAAATAGGAGGCCTCTAATTTGGTATAAGGATTTTTTGTAAATTTTTTAATGGAGTTTTATTTTAATTGTGTGCTTTAAAAATAATGTGGCTTTAAAGTAGGTAGGCTATTTGTATATTTTAAGCCAGTACATCAAGTATTTTACAAGTTTTGTGCCAGATGTATATTTCCTTTTGGAGCATAAGGGAAGTCAAAATAGATTTAAATTTTGGGGTTTCTTTCTAGTAATGCTAATGTTTATTGTAAATTATTCATGCACCCAGCTTATTGTAGCCAAATATTTCAGGATAATTTAATTACATTAATTCATTAGACACGCGCACACACGCACACACGCACACACACACACACACACACCTACCCCCCCACACAAACACCCCTACCCCCCCATACAAACACCCGTACCCCCTCACACATACACACAGTATTCTTCATGCAACAGCAGGATATGTACCACTAGATGTGCAGACACTGTGCAACAGTGATGTTAGGCCCTGTCATGTTAGGATGATTTGCAAATTTAAGATCGTCGAACTGTAATGAAATTCCAATCTTATTTGCTGGTAATTTCTGAATTTTTTCTTTATTTCTACGAACTTCTTAGCACCATATTGGAGGAATACCTACAGGCTCTAATAATTGCTTGAAAAAATATATTTCTAAATGCTAAAAAGATGTTAGCTAACCTTTTAAGAATATAACTTTTACAAGAGAATGCTGGGCATCATAGAGTCTTTACAGGTCACTGCCGAATACTTATAATCGGCAGGATAGAAACTTATCACACTGGTTCACAAAAAACATTTCCACTTCCTAAATTTTTTGGTATATGCAAAAATTACTCTACTCGACTTGTTAGTTCAAACCTTCGCAAATTTAACTACTATAGACTCACTTTTGACCGGCCACTTTGGTCTGAGATCCAGATGATTTGGCCGGTTAAACTGTTGTTCCCTTAAAGGCATTAAAACACACTCCCGAAAGTGTTTTTTTTAGTACATTATAAAAAAGTATATAGCCTACCTTAATTTAATACCATAATATGCATGATTAAGAAAATTTTCCTTGGAAGAACTTGTCACTTTATTTAAAGTTTTCTATACTAAAAATTTGTCCAATAAAAATAAAGAAATCCATATTCATAGTTGGATGAATTGGTCTTCCACACATTAGAAACAAAATGTAAGCTGTTAAGCTTTTTATTTTATCAATTCCGATTCTTAATAACATCAATAAACTTCAATTAGGCTGGGATTATCACAACCATCTCTAACGCAAAAAAAGCTACAAAATTATTTTTTAATTGCTATTTGAGCAAATCTTATATATAAAATTCTCGTGTCACAGTGTTAGTTACGATACTCCTCCGAAACGGCTTGACCGTTTTTTATCAAATTTTGTATGCATATTCAGTAGGTCTGAGAATCGGCTACTATCTATTTTTCATACCACTAAGTGATAAGGGTTGTCCACCCCTAACATTTTTTTTTATTTTTTGGACAAAATTTTTTTTATAATGTGGCATTAAAAAATACATGCAACCCTAAATTTTCACCCTTATATCACCAACCCCGAATTTTTAATAGAATTTTATATTTTTCAACCCCGATCGATAGCCAATCAATTAACACTTGATCAACCTTCCCCGCCTACAGCGAGCTCATTACCTGGATTAACACATAGACCACAATTAATATGAAATTCCATCCCTAAGGGAGTGAAAAAGTGATAATTTCATTTTATAACAGAAAAAATCATAGGTCATAGACATACAAACAGTGAGCGAGTGTCATTTCTCTGTGTGCCACATGATCATACACATAGTAAGGTCTGGAAAACTTGTATTTTTCTCCTTGGTGAGACCAGCCCGCTTAGTGGAGCTTGCAGCAGCTAGCAAAATAAAGGTGCTCATAACAGTTTTGTTCTTAACTTCGTCAATAGATAGAGTTAGTTGCCTTGAATTTTTAACGCACCATCGTTTGATGCGTTTGTCATGTCTCTAATTTTCGTTTGTTTGTGCTGTATGCGTTCCTATACCATTCATCCGATTGCTATTAAATTTTGGTGAGTTATTATGCGCATGCCCGTGAAGGTTTCTGAGATGGTATAACTATTTTGCAATAGTTGGAGCACAAATCATTTCAAAAAATGTGTCTATTTCATATTATATAGGCACTTCGTCTGTTTTTGTTGTATAAGTGCGCACACATGACACAATTTATTTAAATATAAAAGAGAGACACAAATAGAGTGATATATATATATATATATATATATATATATATATATATATATATATATATATATATATATAGTGATATAGAGAGAGACAGAGAGAAGTTGAGATAGAGCGAGGTATAGAGAATGAAATGGGTTAGATAAAGAGATATATATGTATAGAGCTATATAGAGATTTATATATAGAAGAGATAGAGATAGTGGGAATTATATATAGGTATATATGTAGATATAAAGAGATAAATAAAGATAGAGCGATACATAGAGATATATATATATATATGTAGATAGAGATAAATATATATTTAGAGATAGATAGATGATTTGTATATTTGTAACTACTTCAAAAATATTACCAAAAAAAAATGAATGAGGCATTGCAATGCAGGCCGAGCATTAGCTAGATAATGGAATCTTTTCAATAATTAGTAATCTCTTATTTTTAAGCTTTTTTCTATAGTGCTTTATACAGTCTAGACAACATACAGACCACCAATTTTTAGATAAATACAGGTAAATAACTATAGGTACACTGGCAGAACAACGTCTGTCGGGATCTGAAAGTGATATAAATTATTTTGCACACTTGACACTACAATTAAGAAGACAATTACTAACTGCATCTGATTTCGAAAAAGGTCAACTTCACCCTGTGTTCAGCCCGGGCAACGCCGGGTACTGTAGCTAGTAAATATATATATTAAAGCTAAGAAATATTCAGTGAAATGAAAAACCATAAATTTATCACTTTTTTCCCTTCACAAACCTGTTAAAAATGTACATGATAGTGGAGTTAAGGTTCAGAATTTATCAACATGGTTTGTTTTCAGATTTTTTGCTAGTTCCAGATGTTAGGCACCCGCTTAGTCATGGGTGTATGTGTGTTGAGGCAAGATGATAAGTACAACACTAACTGATGCTTCTAGTGTAGTATCACCCCTAAGCGCAAGGCTGTGAACTGGCGTGCAGTCTTTTCGTCGTGCATAAGCTAACTATGAAATTTCAGTGGTAGAGACTGCGGAGAAATTAAGATAAGGGTATAATGTTAAGTCCCTAGAGTGGTTAAGTTAATTATTAATTACAGATGGGCAGGTCTAATCCTCAAATCCTCAAACACCATAATCTCTAATATTTGAAAGATTTTCGATTTCAGGAAACAGATTTAAAGAAAAACACTGGAAAAGATGGAGAAGATTAAAAGATTCAATTCAATTTTAACTTTAAACTACATCCATTTGTATTTTTCTTTGTAGTCATCCTATTAACATTAAATAAATAGCATTCCAATCTGTACTGATTTGAGAAACTCAGTATGAGAAATAAAAATTTAAAGGGTTGGATGTTTTAACACCATAGTGACAACTTTTTTATTTATTGTAAATGATGATGTTTTAAAAACTTGAGATTTGATTTAGATTCCAGGGGTGAATTTGAAGTTTTCTTTTTGATTCAGATTCCAGAAAATTAGGCATAACAAATAACTTAATTGTGGCATGTACCAAGCAAAAAAATTTTCAACAAGAAAAATTATACACTTAGGTGAACAGTTACGGACACACATCATTACAGATCATACGTCCATTTTTTTGGGGTTAAATTCTAACATCAATTGCACCACTACAACAAAAATTTTAATGATCACACAATATGCTATTCTTTTATAACGAAATATCTGCAAATATTGAAGGAAAAAAAAAATACAATGACATTTGAATGCAACACACACACACACACACAGTGGGTGAGGTTGACCCTCAAGAACAGATACATGTATGGCCAACGGGAAAATAGACCATGTAATGGAAAGGTATCAAAAACTCGAAGCCCAACTTTGTTGAAGTAACTGTAGCGAACACAGCCATTACCTGGAGAACACTTTGGAGAAAACAGAAGAGTGGTGCGTGCCTTCCATCCCGGGCAGTCCTGGCAAGCCGTCCTTCTCATCCCCTCCCGTTAAGCCCTCCATCCACGTCAGCGGGTAGGACAGTCGCTTCAGCATCTGCACAGAACGGCACACTTGTACGAGCAGTCAGAAAAGGCCTAGGAAATAGCACATTCAAACTGAACACAAATCAGGCAAAGCCAAACCTATACTTCAGAAATTTTCACACTGCTGTGGTGACTAGGGTTGAGATTTTATGGTAAACTGCGATAAAACTTATCTGTAAACCTAAATGTTAAGTCACAACACCAAAATGCATATCAATACACAACTTAACATCAAACTGCCAGTATATTCTTGAAGTAAAAAAAAAAATTAAGATATAATTTAACTCAAAGCCCTAAAATGTTATTCCTTGACATCCAACATCAAATTTTTGTTTTAATTTAAGTCTGTTTAGACCAAGTGAATTGTAATGACATTTGCTGATCCAACTTAATCTTGTTAACTAACCATTAGCTACCCAGAGTACAAAGGAAGCTTGGGAGAGTGGATATCATCTTAACGTAATGTTTTGCAAATATACTAAATGTACATTAACTTAAATCAACTTTGTGTTGGGAACAACCTCATCTGTAGCTTTAAAATATGCACAGGCACTAAAAAGAAACAATGTAGATTAATTTTTTCCCCCCCTTAAGGTTCGACCTCACGTGTAGAGTTGGTTATTTCATTTTCTTGTCATTACTAGTTTAAGGATTTTTCCATAAATTTATTCCAATAGCTTTCTTGCATTTGTTGTTGGGTACACAAAATTTCTCAACAGATATTTAGTGTACAATATTTTTGAGCTGTGAAAGATCACACAAATGACAATATAAACACTAATGTAAATTTTCATTTTTACTACTATAATATAGTTAGTAAATACCTGTAAAAAAAACATTCAAGATATATTTATAGGAAAAGTTTAATTACTAGCAATAATAATAAATTATAGGAAAGTGTGACCAAGCCTTAAATGAAAACATTATTATATATATTACATAAACCGAGATGAAACAATCATGAATCATTAGTTACTAATTTAAGATATGCCAAACTTTAGCAGTGACAAAGTAATAATCAGTTGAAATAAAATTAGTTTTAATTTCAACCGATGACATTCTTTGAAAGGTCTATTTGAATTGTAAAAATTTGCCAATTAACATGTAGAATAAACTGTAGCTATATATACAGCCTTATTTATTTGGGGGCAATGTTGTCCATTGGCTACTGACATGACTATAGTTTTGGAAGATTTCTCCACACACTTATGTTATCCAATCCATATGATAATTGGTATAAGACATGTCTTTTCAGAACATTCATCTCTTAGAATTAGTTAGTTCAAGTACTCCTTTTAATGAGTGGTTCACCTATATGCAATTATTCTTCAAGTAGAACAAATTAAGTGTCAATAATGAACCAAAACATTACTTTTTAATATTCATATGTGTAAGCCCACAAATGAATTAACACAGTGACATCGTCCGGGGCTGCGTCCTAGCTCAATATGCCACCACCTGCCTAACCACCCTCCTTCCTTCCTCGGCATTTGAACCACCCGCCGACGTCACGGGTGTGTGTGTGCGTGTGAGAGAGCGCCACGGACTACAGGAAAAGGGCGCAGTAGAGTCAAAGCTTCGCTCCCGTGATTATTATTAAGGGTCATGTTTGTTGTTTTCTTTTAAAAAAACCCATTAAGTAAATGTAGCTTTTAATAACAGTATTCCCTTCAATTTTCTTCCACCTAAATATTAGCTGGCCGCTATAACGCAGACTTGCCGAAGGCTATTTGACAATATTATATTTTATATTTAATATTTGATTAACTGAACATTATGTAATTGCAGTGCATGTAGCTTTACTGTTAAATGTGAAGAAACGTTTGTACGTTTTATGTATTTCTTAAATCGGCCACGGCGCGGTCTAGTTGTAATAACGGTACTGTCCGTTTCGGCGCGCAGCGCCACTGTCTTGCTACCACGGCGGCCATTTTTCACCCCGGTCTCTTCTCATTGCTACCCTAGGTAGGACGTTCCCAGCACTCCGGGGACTTCAACTTTGCTTCCGCTGATCTGGTAATTCTTTTGTGTAATTTTAAATCCTAATCGCTTTTGTTCGTCCTCGGAGCCTACCTCGGGGGCCGAGTGTTTAATTAAATATATTAACCCCGTTTGCGGGACTTTGAATAAACGCGAATCTTACATCCCGGCCCCGTGGTGGCCGGCCCTCATCTAAACTGATCGCGCCGCAAGGCTTTTGAACAGCTTTCTTTTGTGAGTAGATGTAACGTGTTGTGCGAGCCCCCTGTTACTACAGGGGCTAATAAACCACAAAAGCTCCAAACTCGTGTTGTTCTTTTAATTGACCACGTGTGTACCCTCATCGGCGGGCGTGTGGGACGCCCTAAGAGTCCACTGCCTAAGCATAGCGTGCCCGACGCTGAGGGCGGGCTGAGGTCAGGCTATTCTATAAGCATGCGCGGGGGAAACGAGTCATGTCCTCACACGGGCGACGTCACGCCCCTAGTTAGGAGTCTCACCGGGTCCACGTGCCTCACCACGTGGTGGCGCCCACTAACATACTACCTTAAAGCCGTCCGAACAACCCCCGGCCGTGACAACATAATTATAAAAGGTTAAATTTATAAAGTGCTCACAAATATCAAAAAAGTAATTGTAATGCTGATATTTTGCAAACTTAAAATAGCAAAGATGATACGGTTAAGATAAAAAATGTGCATAAAAAGTACAGTATTTCTGATATTTCAAAATGCTGATAAGTCTATTCACACAAACCAATAAAATGAAAACTTATGATCAGGCTTCTACAAAGTGTTTTTTTTTCACTCGAATCAAAATCTGAAGTAAATATCGCAATATTCACATATATCAAATATTTTTCTAATGAAATTTTAACATACAATTAAAAAAAAATTTCACACTCTTGTAGAGTCAAAGAAAAATTGATAAAAAAAATTTAAAATAAAAAAAATACCTGGCAATGCATTTCCTTAAACCACTAAATCTTAAGTTTAGAAGTTTTTTTGTTGATGTGGTTACATACATAGAATAAAATAATAATACTTTAAAATCATAATAATTGATTATTTGCCGAATATTAAAAAAAAGTGTGAATAATTTTGCAGTACAAATCCAAATTTCTCAATAAATCATCTTAGCCTCATACGTTACATTTTTTTTAATCATCCGATGTCTGGTGTGGTTTGTTAAATGTTGTCTTGTCTGTTGTGTTTGTGATGACAGAATTAAAAATTACAGGAGAAAGAAATATTTTCTCAATAAACATACAAAATTTATATTTCAACAGCATGGGGGAAAGTGTGTTGGTTCATAGTATGTATCGTAAATTACAAAAATATTTTCGTTTGCTGACTTTTCTAGAGTACATGGAATTCCCTGACTTTTCCAGGTTTTCCCGTACTGTAGCAACCATGTGAAACTAACATGGCATCCTTCTGTGCGTATTTTCCTCCTTTAAATTTGGGGGGGGGGGGGGGGGGGGAAAGAAAAAAATTCCTAACATATAAATTATGCTTAAGTATCAAGGAAAGTAAAGTGTAACTTAAGTACTAGTAGAGAAGTTGAATCAAAGCTCCACAAATAAATCCTCCCTAGAAACCCACAGTTGGTTTAAAAGCACTACAGATAACTATAAAAAAAAAAAGTTCACCTGTGAAGAAAAAAATTGAATTAATTAAAACTGCAAGATACAAATTTTATCTATGATTTCTGCCACTACTTAAAGCAATTTTTTCTGAAACTCACCTTATTTCTGCGTGTCTCGTGTTTTTCTAAACCTTCTTCTCCACCACTATCTTTATCAGCTACAGAACCTTCGCCCTCCTGGTTGGAATCCAGGCTGAATGAAACTGAAGATGTCTTCTTTCTAGATCCGTCACTTGTAAGTGAAGAGTCTGTGGATTCTTGAGCTATTATCGTACTGAGTTCGGCTGTCGTGAGCGGAGGAACAAAGTCGAAACCTGCACCGTTGATTATGTCGGCGTCGGAAAAGACCTTCTTTGTGACTGGAACGATGCTACTAAGGTCGAGTTCGTCCGCATCTCCCGTCGAAGTTGTAGCCTGGGACCCAACATTTTCAGACACTCCAGCTTCGTGTATGTCTATCCCAGAGTCGTGGCAACTCAGCTTCACCAGAGAACCGCTTTCCGTCTCGTCTCCAGAGCCATCCGCAGCATCTTTCTTGCATTCCTCTGTCAGAATGTTCTCCGTCTCTTTATCTAGCGAACGATCAACACTAGGTATCGACCAGTGATGATCGATGCATGACTTGCGCCTCTCCGCATCGATTCTGATCACCTCCTCCAGATCTTCGCTTTTTTCAGAGTCGGTCTTCGAAACGCCATCGACGTCAGTTTTCTGGTAGTTCGAGGAACACGACTCGAAAGACACTTGTCTACTGTCTTTCTGCTCTGAAGTGGAAGCCTCGCTGTCCGACTGCACCAGGTTTGTGGGGGTGACAAGATCGCGGTCAAAGGCCTTGGGAAACGCATCACCATCTCTCCTGTCCCTACCAGTGCACGAACACACACTTTCGTTGTCTTCTGTTTCGTTGTCGAACTCCGGCGAAGATCGAGCTGGAGCCAGTTCTGGAAAAGTTTCGTCTTTGACTAGAAGAGAATCTTTGCCCGGTGAATTTGGGGCGTTTGCTGCCGTTGGGCAAGTGGAGTCCAGCAATGTGTCTGTAGAATCTGACATAGCGTTCAGACTGTCCTTAGCATGGTAAATTTCTGGTTTAGGGGCATCTGGCCTGAAAATAAAGAATTTGAAAGTAATACTTTGACAGGCTAAATGTTAAGCAGGTAACACTTTATAAGATATTTATTCATAACATACACAATTAAAATGAAAAAAAAAAATTAAATATGATACACAAAACTTATGTGATTATATATAAATATATATGTATATGTGTGTGTGTGTGTGTGTGTGTGTGTGTGTGTGTGTGTGTGTGTGTGTGTGTGTGTGTGTGTGTGTGTGTGTGTGTGTGTGTGTGTGTGTGTGTGTGTGTGTGTGTGTGTGAGCCATGGCATGGGTTTCACGAAAATAATTATGCCATGTTTTGTACATGATTATGATGATTTGGTGTATAAGCCTTTTAAATTTATTTTTACCTGTTTTGTTTACTTCTGTAATTTTGTTTTTATTTACTATCACATATTTTGACAGTACTGTTTGTTGTATTTCTTTGATTAGTAAATGCGTGCATACAGGAATTGTTTAAGAATCATGTTAATGAAATCATTTTAATCAGTTATGGATGGGTTAGAGAGACTGACACCGTTTTCGAGCATTGGAAAAACGATCATGTGACGAGTCTTGTTGTCAATGTTGCAAGGCATCATGGTCTGTTTTCACAGCCAAAAAGTGTTATCATTGGTGTTATTTGTAAGCTGCTCTGTGACTGGTTGCTGATGGCATCTCGAGTGCCGTTTTATCCCTATGGGCAAGAAGGTGGAATTACAGGTCGCCATGTCAGTTGTTACTTAGGCCTCTGTGAGAGTGGTTTCGTTGAGTGGTGGCTCACCAATTAATATACTAATGTAGCAAAGAGAAGAATTACATGTCTGTGGTCCAGTATGCGCCTTTTTTTAACCTTATTTTGGACAGTCAATTATAATTTTATGACCAAAGCTGGCAGCATAGGCCTAGAGTGGAGTCTTGAGTAAATTGGTGTCCATGCCAAGCACACAATGATCTCTCCGCCATTTGTCAAGTACATTGAAAGTGCCGGAAGTATTTTGTCAACAAACCTTCAGTTTAAATTATCCATAAGAGATGAACCAAATTGTTTGAAAAGATTTTTTTTTGTGCTGAGAGTTATTTGTCCTATGTAAATGTTACCACGTCATAAAATGGCGGCCATGTTGAGTGTTCGAGAAAGGAAAAAAAAATCTACAAATTTTATTTATGAATTCTTTTTTAAAGTAAAAATTATTCAGACAGCAAGAAAAAATTTAACGGTACAGATGGAGAAAATGGAAACAAAAATGGCATTATGTATTTTGGTGGGATGTATTTTGCTGCTTTTCTTTAGTAGTCATTAAATTAGATAAAATTAGTTTAAACTTAATACAAAAACCACCTAAAAATAAAAATTTTCCACTGGTAAACAGACCAACATATATTTCTTAAAATGGATACCTAGGTATTACTTTTACCATTTTGTCTACAATTAAAGTAATTACAGACTGACCCATGTATTAAGCCTTGTCGCTCAAGTCATGCCATTCCCATGGTGTTTCGCTTGATAAATCTGTGCATTAACCATACTGAGGCTTGTCATCTATGGAACCAATAACCGGGCATTTACCGATATTCCATGGTAAGGGCCAAGCCTCCCAGAACTACCTTGCAGTGATGCGCCTTTGCATTCCCGGTATAACCGATTACAGACCTGGCTCGCAATGCCACATGCCATTGGAACAAAGCTTTACAAATAAAGGATCTTGGAGATAGATTCTGGTATAGCATGTTATGAACTTTCCCTGCATTTACATGTAGTAGTATTGAGGCATTTACATGGGAGTAGTATTGAGGAACACAAGAAAAAACTGTGATGGATGGACTAGGCTTTGATCCTGGGTCCTCAAAATGAGAGACTAAAGTGCCACCTCGATAGGTAATTAATGAGACAAAAAAACAAAACCCTTGGAACTTCCTAAAATTAAATAATATGCAAACATTCACTTAATTTTTTAAATTATTTTGCTGTAAAAAGACAAAATCTACACTACAAGAAAGCCAACTTAATTCAAATTTCAATAAAAGTTAATGCTGCAATTTCAAAAACATGTACTTACTTTGGTAGTTCCACCGAGTTCCCGACCCTCATGTGGGCAATGTCGTTATAAATGGCAGCATTGACGACAAACTCCATGGGCACCACCACGCCGTACGACTCTGGGCCATGCTCGATGACCAGCGGATCGGACACGTTCGGGTCGAACATGACCGCATTGGTCGTGACCAGGAGAACACCTCCCACCACGCCCTGGGCACATAGACCACAGGAGGTTTACTCCAATTCAGATTATCAGCTGTTTTCTCTCTGTAATCATTTAGCATGCGTGTCCTACAAATACTATTAAATGGTGCTACAATAAATAATCCAGGCAGGTTATCCTAAATCAAGCTTCAGGTTTAGAACATGTGCGACACTGATTTTCAGGAACTGATTTAAAAGATGTAATTTTCAGAAACTAATTGAAAAGATGGTTCTTCATGTAAAAGTGTTGTGTTACACTTTATTAGCCACACAAATTTTTAAAATAAATTCAAAATAATTTTTCACAAGAGGTGAAAACAACATAAATCAAGGAATTACTACAGACCAAAATTCCCTAGTGCAACTTATAATGCTTCTATTGATTTAGATTAAGTTATGCTTAGTTTTATACTGTATTATCTAAATAAAAATTTCACTTAATGCTTTATCACAGTGCCCAACATCACTTGCCTCCCCCCAGTTTACATAGACAAAATGCAAAATTAGGGTGTAAGACAGAATGCACCCCAGGGATTTTAAGAAAGTTGCCATTTTGGTTTATAGTAAAGAAAAATATATTTTATACAAAAAAGCATGCAGTTTGAAACATTAAGAAATAAAAAATGAATTTTAGTCATGATGCAAACTAATTATCTGTGGCGGGGAAAAAATCTCAAGAGAAATATTATTCTTATCTTTTTGTCGGTATCATTCAATTACAACTTATTTGAGGGCCCCGCCTATCTGGGCATTCATACGGTGTGCAGAGCTTCAGAAAAAAACCATGCGATTTGAAAACTGCTTAAGTTATCCAAGTGGGGTTTGTTTACCAAAAGCATTTATTTAAGTAGTTTCCATATTTTGTTTTAAAACTGTATTTTTAAAAGAGTTAAAAAGGCTAAAATGCATGTTTTCAGAATAATGTTTAGGCGTGAAACCTCCGGTACTGATTTTTGAAAGGACACAAGGGACTTTCATTCCACTTTTAACTTCATTTCTTACCCTTTAACGTTATAGTCGGTGCTGAAATCACATAGTTACCCTATGCAGCTGAGAGCCTTGCGCTTAGAGACGAAACCTGTGCTAGAAGCACCAGCGAACGTCACACATATCACCCCGCCTCGGTAACACCAAAATAACTATGGATATAAGATGGACATCTATCTATCTTCAAACCTACAACTTGTTCACCTGCCCATCCGTAATGTGGTGCACGTTTATCTTGAGAAACCCTTCGAAGTGCTTCCGCTCATGGTCGTCGCCGTCCACGGAGGACGCTGTGGAGTTCTTGGAGGAGCAAGAGACCCGCACTCGCTCTATGTGCCCGGGGAACGGCTTGGGGGAGACCGGCCTCAGGCTGTCGAGAATGTCTGCAACGAGAGCACAGGCCACGCTCGGCATGCGACACACTGCCGGAACACAATGCCAAAAACATGCTAAAAAAATAACAACGGCCTTCACGCGATACAACTCTTAAGCATAAAATTACAGCCGATCTGGCATCAGCAAACATTACCTAAATTACTGAATATATATTGTACCTTGGAGGCACAAGACACTATGTACATTTAAGGACAAACTGCACTTTTAACAATAAACTTAACCACCATTTGACGTTCTTTCTAGTGGCATACAATACTAATATCTACAGTATGTCAAAAATTCACATTTTTTTGGTAGGAAATAGTTTGGGTAAAAAGTAAGGAACTATTTAAAATTATTTCAACTGCTCTCATGAAAAATATGGTTTGTGAGACGTAGTGTATTATGCCTCCAAGGTACAAATATATGTAGTATTTGGGCTTTTACATTGTATAATAAGTTTAAACCTAAAGCTATAGTGTAGTTAATAATAAATAAACAAATTAAAGAGAAATCTATAAAACTGTTCAAATGTTATCACTATGTATATATATACTATATATAAGATTACCAAAGAAAATTAAACATTATGCACAGGAACGCACGCAAAATTTCATTTCAGGAGAAATGGGGAGAGGGTGGGGATAGAAACACTATCTGCTGAGAACCACTTTATCCACTGTTTGCTTTTAAATTCTTTCCCCTGATTATGCAGTTTAGATGTGAAAGTTTGGAAAAATTCTAATAGGACAGCCAAAACATGAACCAAGTTTTCAGTTAGTATAAATAAAATAATTACTGTTAATAACTTAAATTAGCTGATGATCAAAATATAAATTTTTAATAACAAAATACAGTTTTTATATATACAAGGTGAAAATTATCTGGTTTCTATTTTTGCTGATCACAAAGATTATTATTAAGTATAAAGTACAAACCACTATATCCCACCTTTAGGATCCTGCGGTATGTTTTAGCAACATAAGGACCAGAAACTGTTCAGCTATTCACAAAAATATAAATGTATGACTAAATGTGAAATAACATCACAATTATAAAGTTATTAAGGCTCTTACACATCTGGCCACACAAACGATGTAGAGAACTTCAGAAGAAACCTCACAATTTGAAAACTTCTCAAGATATTTTGTCTGGTTATGAATTTAATTGAATACGTAGAGGACGGGCAAGTAGTTCAATTTCCGTATTTTGTTTTTAAATTGTATTTTTAAAATAGTGAAGATGGCTAAAACGTGTGTATATAGAATGCATTTTAGACATGAATAATGAAAAGCAATTGAGTGATTTGCAATACACCTTTATATTCATTTCTCCAACATATAATGTTAGGCTACCGCTCAAATTTTATAGTTGCCCAAGCAAGATGAGAAGACTGCCGTTGTGCTTAAAGGTGATAACAGCACTATAAACACCAGCAAGCATCGCATTTATCATCCTGCCTCACTAACACAAATATACACCCCTGACTAGGCAGGCCCCTTAAAAGAAAGTTATTATTTCATTCGTATATTCGAGATTAGTCAAGACTTTTTTTGGCAGATACTTCAGCTGAGATTTAGACTTTCACAGCTGAAAAATCTTATAAATTTACCAATATAATTATTAATACATTATCAGCTAATATAGTGCCACATGAATTTTTTCTTATTACATCACAATATGTAAAACTTAATTGCAGCCCAATCACTGAAGCATCACTTACATTGGGTTGGCTAACTAGTTACTCGTATGCGAAAAACTAGAACACATGTAAGTGCAACATCACTAGTTTAGCTAGTGTGGGTTGAACATGGTGAAAAACTTTTATACTCATTCAATACAGTTTTCCCGTTGGGTTGAGTACATATATATTTGCATATCACAATTTTTATTATTATAGTTTAAATGGATATCAAACAATTACATTAGCTTTTAAATAATTCAGTATCATATTGCAATTGTTCAACACAACTTGGTATGACCCACAACCCAGCAAAGACAAGGGAGTAGCAAGTATAGTGGAGCACCCTTCAACTTTACACGCTGTACCTAAGCAGGTAGCTGGTGTCATTGCTCAACATAAAACAATGCTCAACTCAATGCCAAATCTAATATACAACCAGGACTGTGACCACTTTCACCTTACAAGGGCCCTTAACTTGCTTTTGCTGTCCGAATTCACACAAAGCGAACAGATGCACCTTAGAATGTTCCCTTTGGCCAAGTGGAGGTGCCACGTCCCCTTATCTATATAATAAAACATTATTCTCACTAATGTCTACTACTGAAACAACAACATTCAACATGGCTGAGTATAAACCAAGTACAAAAATACACCTCGGTTCATTATCATATATTCGGGGAGGGAAAGCCGGGTGAAGGACAAAGCCTCTCGACAAAGGGAGTAGGGGAGGTAGGGGAGAGTTGAGACACTTTTTATATATATATTTTTTATGTGCTCAATAAAAGCCAAATATTTCATATCTTCATGTCTGCCTAATCCAATAATAACGTAATTATGTTTGCGTGAGTGCCTGTAAATTATAATATTACACAGTGTTGCATAGTGTATCAAATCTCCCCATGCTAGGGAGAGATGATACGTATGTTAGGGAGAGCTGATACACTTGTTAAGTATGTTTATTTATAATGGTTTCAAAGATTTGGTTTTGCACAGAAGCATAAACAAAGTATGCTAAATAAAAATAAATGTTTTAATAAATGAAGATTTACCAAATTAAATGGTAGGAAACTAAATAGTTTGAAATAATACCCATAAATACATTTAACTAAACTAAACAAAACAGAATCAAAAGTTTCACAACACTTTACTACTACACATTTAAAATTTTTTCACAAAATAGGCCTATATTACATTTTTTTCTACAGATCATGAAAATTACCTATAATTTTGAACACGAAAAAAAAAAAATATAGTCTCATAAAAAAAACCTCTTTAACAGCATTACCTCATGTTATAACCATGAAAACCTTCTCTGAAACTGAATCCTTCAATCCTGTCATTTCGTAGAGTAAATGTGGGTTCACTAAGAACTTTCACTATTTGGTTTTCATCTATCACAGTAATGTCTTCTTTTTCTGGCCACTTAAACTTTGAATTGGAAACATACCTGTCAAATTTTATTTTACACACACTGTCATCAAAGAGATTTTCAATTAATCCCACAAAATAAACAATTGTTTTCTTAGTTGTGAATGACACAAGAACCGAACATGATTATTTTCCTCAAAATAGAATTCCATAATTTTAAAAGCATTTTATAACGTTTTATGTGTGCTATGTTAATTCTTTTTTAGGCATACGCTTTGCTTCACTTTCACTCGATTCAGAGCTGCTGATGTTTTCATTCTTAGATTCTGTCTCGTATTCTTCACTGTCAGAAGAACTAATAGTTGCAAACTGTTGAGGATAACGGTTTTTTTGTTTTTATTTGTTTTATTTTTAGGAAATAGAGCCTTTTTTGTGGACTTTTGTTTTTCAGCATATTCCTCTTCTAATTGATTTTTCACTGGCGTGTCTGTCAGCACTGTTGACTTGGCTCTCTTTCTTGGTTTCCTAGTGGTGTTATGGACATTGTCCTTAGCTTTAGCTTTAGGTAAGGGCCTAATATCTGAAGGTGACACCATGTTGTTGCAACCGTTATTTGTGTTGGAACTGGATGATGCCTCTTCGTGACTCACAATAGCATCTTGAGGTTCTGCAGCATTTTTTAGCAGGCAGTCTGTAACCAATGATGGCATAAAATCATTATCAGTAAAACAATCTCTGTTGAAGGGCCAAATTCCAGCCTTTTTGAAACCGGCTAGGATGTTTGCAGGAGTAAATGATTTTGGGAATGCTTGTCCAATCACTTCTCCTAGATCATAGATTGTCCTGGAGTTCTCCTTTTTTCTTTTGTAGAAAAATGGCATCTAAAAAAGAACAAACATATTAAGGTTAAAATAGTCTTAACACCAAATGTAGGTACAATCCAAACAGAGTCCTAATAAATGTGACAGAATATGGCAATATTTTTTAACTTCATTTCTAATCCATAGTTTAAAGGCTTACAGCAGTTAAATAAAATAATATTGTTACGATCGCGCTTGGCTGCAGTGCTTGGCGTCGCCGCGCTCGTTCGGCCTGTCTGCGCCCCCTTCCACCCGCATCCTCTCCCTGGTATCTCGTGTCATCCTATCACGCGACATCCTGACCGTCGCAGCGCGCACCTGCCTCAGATCGAGTTACTTAAAGAGGCCGCACTGCGGAATAAAAGGACTCAGACATGTTTATCTGCGCGTTTTGTGGGAACCCGATGCTTGTTGCGTTTATCGGCGTTCTTTGAGCAGCCGCCGCGTCCTTCGCCAGGACTCACGACGCGTTTCTGGACATTTCGACGGCGAAGGTCGCGCGATATCTCGAAGACATACCCGATTGTTCTGGACGGGAACCCAAGGGCTATTTATGGAGGTAGGCCCGAGGACGTGAGGAGAGAGAGTGAGAGTTCAGTGGGGAGTTCTCCCGCGGCGGAGATCCGGGCGATAGTGCCGCGGGTGCGGCAGAGTGGCGAAGTCCCTGGACGAAGGTTCCAGGGCAGGGAGTGAGTGAGTTCAGTGGAGTCGGGAGGTTCCGGGCGATAGAGTCGCGGGCGCGGCGGAGTCCCGGGCGAAGTTGCGAGTGAGTCGTCGTGTGGGATCTCGGCGAAGGGTGTGACGGCGGCGGAGTGTGGCGACGGAGCACCGCGGCGGAGACCCACGAGGGGTGCTGCGGCGAGAGTTGCGCCGGAAGTGCGGTCCAGCGAGGTGTGTGAAACGAGTGACTAGGGAATTGACCTTTTTTGCATGTAATCAATTATCTGCCAATTTAGAAGATTATTTGTAAGTGACAAGTAGTGGTAATAAATAAAACTGTGTGTGTGAAATAAAATCTATTAATTGGGCTATCCTTTACGAACCCGCAGGTAAATCGTAAAAATATCAAGAAATTCTGCAAACAGATTCTTCAAACAGGCTATCAAAACAAAATAAAAAATAGTCTTATGTTTTTTAGGAGAAATGATTCACTGTATCAAGTCTCCCTGATTCGGGTGTATCAACTCTCCCCTGTTGTGCCTTATACAAGAAACAAAATCTCTTGCACTCGTACAGGTTAGAATCAAACTAATAAAAGCAATTATGGTTCACTGAGTGTATATATTCTTTGAATTTAAAAGTTTTATGACAGGCTTTCATTGTATTAACTTTTATAGAAAAGAATTCAGTAGGCTTGAAAAAAAAACTTACATTGGAAGAAACACTGTGAGCTTCTTTCTTCGTGTACTATTCAAGCTGCCATCTTGATTTACCTGTGTGTTTTTTTATTAGAACCCAACATATAATTCACAACTTATCATTGGTACCAACATTGATAATTACTTGAAATTTTTTTATTGTATCAACTCTCCCTGTGTATCAACTCTCCCCTACCTCCCCTACAGAGGGAGGGATGGGGGCTGCTCTGACGCCCCAACTCAGCCTAACCGTACGGATTGGAGTTGCCGGTTTTATCTGCGGCTAAGGTAGATTCAATGCGTCTAGTTATTTAATTTTTTTTGTTGTATTGTTTTTACTGTCAGTGTATTTTCCATCCGTATATTTTTACACTGCATTCAATTATATATGTTTGTACTTGTTCGGGTTGTTTTGGCCACTACAGGTACGTGGCACTCTTGGGTTGCGTGTGTTGGCCAATTGCGGATGTGCATACCTGTTGCGGATTCTCCTTACATAGTGCTTGCCTACTCTTGGTACAAACGCGTGGGAGTGTGCATTTATTTGCAGTGACCATTGTGTCCTTGTCAGTATGTGGTGTGGCCACCTTTAACGACATTGGCTGTTGGTGGGCATGTGACAAATACTTATAAATAAATAAATAAATTAATTAAATGGTAGGATGAGTACTTTTATTTCTAGGCCATTATAAATTTTCAGAGCACTTAATGGGAATTCACATTAATTCAAATAATAACTAACTCATTACCAAAGCAGTAAAACATTATATAACTTTCTGGGATATTTGGATACTAACATTTCTGCAAGTAAGGGGAAACCGTAGGCTTTTTGCATTAACTCAATTTGTGAGATCACAAACTGACTAAGTCAAACTGAATTGGAAGAGACACATTTCATAACAAAGGGCACAAAAAGATAAGTCTTTAAGGGATCAAGAGTGAAGCAAACACGGGCAATTCACAACTAATTCGAACACAGTCAAGACAAATGCTTTGTGTTGGAATATCTTTGTATTATTCTATTTATCATAAGAATGTATATTTCCACGCAGTTGGTATATTATTCTGTTCTATTGTTTGTTTAGTAGAGAAGTTAACATTTTGAATGTTGGTAGTTGTAAAAAGGGAAGTAATAAAAATTTTCTGTCTGAAATGTGTTTTGTGACTAATAAACAAAAGTCGTTTTATTTCTCTCTTTTCTTTACTTTTGCTCTGATGTTTAATATAGTGGAGAAGAAAAATACTAACACCTTGAGCTGCCTTGAGCTAGCCTGTGGCTGCACGTAGACCATCACACAACTTGTCTCAAATTTAACAGTTCTCATAAGTAGTACTGTCACTTCTTTGTTCTGTTTACAGTGCTCATAAACATCAAAGCTGTTTCCATGTATAAAGTATGTGTACTTTAGCGATCCGGCCTTAACCAAACGATATTCAAATTTCAAGGCTTCATTCAGTGAGAACTTAGCTGTGAAAGGATATCCAAATACTTGCCTGTATCAAAAACAAAATAAACCAAATTTCGGTGGTAACATTTTTGGCGTGAAAGTTTTGCACACATTCAAGTTAATCATTTGAAAGTAACGTACATTAAAGGGAGTAGACAGCAGTTGTCTGTCTAAGCAACATCCTATCGTTGAATTTTTCCTAAATGACAGCGCCACAAACCCCTCGAGGGCCAAAGAGGACACGAGTGACGCGTCCTTTCACTGCGTTCTGTAAGAATCCTTGTCGGAAGGTCGACCAAAATGGCATACATCCTTAAGAGTTGAAACTTTTAGAGGAACCTTTAACCTAAGGTGTCCTTCAAAGTAGTATTCGGAAACTGCGAATGTGTTGCTTTGAAAGCGACGGGAAATGGCCAACCACTGGTGCTACCAAGGACGTATCCAAGTCAAAACTGGAGAGGGTGGGGGGAATTTTTCGTAATTCAAACTCTCTCATGGGAGAGAAGGGTCCACGGTGACATTCAAAGAAAAAAATAACAAAAAAAATTATTTAAAAAGAAAAAAAATTTTTTTCACCAATAGAGTTACTAAATCACGTTTTAATAGACAATAACAAAAGGAAGAACACTATATTTCCACTTCGGAACGGGAAGCAAAATTTCCCTCGCCTTAATACACCCTTGGTTACTGTCACGGCTGTTATGTTGGGCTGTTGGCGCTACCAACAACTTGTTGTAAGCAGGCCACCTTGCACGTGGCCTGCAGATAACGTGTAAGTGAATTCAGCGCGAACTTGGACAGATAATACAATGTCGGACGATTCGAAAGTCTGCATCCAACCTACCGAGACAGTCGTCTTGTCTCCAAAAATGGAATGTCGCTGGCACGGATCATGGACGCGACAGTTTGTGTAACGGACTCAGACTGTGGATTAAGGGGGATATATCATATATCCTCATGTAAAAAGATTAGCAAAATATCGTTGAATGCAGTATGTTATTTTGGGTGATGATGCAAAGTGAGCTGTTACAACACCTGCAGATTTCAAACCTTGTGAGAAGCCGTGTCACCTACAGCTACTTCTGTGTGTCAGTATGTGTGTCAATAGTAAGTTTTTTTTAAATACAAGTGTTCAAATCTTATTTTACATCCTCCCCTCCCCACTAAATCATTAAAAAAAGGTTCCTCGTATCCATTGGCGTAGCTGTGTTCATAAAGTTGGAGGGGGGGGGGGGACAAATAATGATTTTGATGTCATGTAAACCCATTCCCCTCTTACTAAGACCGGGGGGAGGGGGGGGGATCCGGGGGTCCCCCACAGGAATATTCCGATTTTGAAAATTGCAAAATAGCGCTTTTTAAGCAGTTTTTGTATCTAACCATTGGATACATCGATGTTAAAATTGTTATTGTTTCCTTAAGATAAAATTTTATGAGTGAAGAAATTACAAATAAAGTTGGGCAGAATAATATTATAAAATAAAAATATTACGGACTAGAAAATTGGGGGGGGGGGGGGGACAGTCTCCTCCACCCAAAAAGTTCAGGGGGACACGTCCCCCCTGTCCCTACGCCCCTGCCTGTATCGGCCGTAGCTCCTGAAGAGGCGCGGACCTCACCTCTCTCCTCGACGGAGGGCGCCACGGGCGTGGTAGCGTCCTCATCCTCCGGCTCGCCCTGCTGCTGCTGCTCTTGTTGCTGTTGCTCCTCGCTGCCGCGGCGCGCGCTCTTGTCGGGCACGTGCAGCACCTGGCCGGGGAACACCAGCCGCGTCGTCAGGCGGTTCAGCTTCGTCAGCTCGGAGGGCGTCGTGTCGAAGCGCGCCGCCACCGACATCAGCGTGTCCGAGGGCTCCACCTGCGAACAACAGACGTCCACTCTTTGCATCTCGGCGACAACCAGGTCTGTTCATGGAACCCGGATAAGCGCGACGCTAGTTGCTAGTGCTTCTAGTACGGTCTCACCCAGGGCAGCAACTAAGAGTCTCTGGCACCCGGGGCATGAATGGATTCATGCGCCCCCCCACGGAAAAAAGGTGCTATTTATCATTTTCCATACCTACATGTAACATTTTCTGTGCTACTGTTACTTCCATGCAAAAACTTTTTATACCAGTAACCAGTTGTAGTAGGAATTACAATGCAAGAGATTTCGGCGCCCCCACAGCTTTGCGCACGGGGCGTATGCCCTGCTAGCCCCCCCCCCCCCCCCGCCACCCGGCGCAGTTTAGGCCCTGGTCTCACCTCCAAGCGCAGTCGTGCATGGGGCAACTATGAGATCTGTGCGGTAACGATAACATTACATGGCGGATAAATGAAGTTAAAGGTGTATTGCGAGTCCTTTTGAGTGCTTTCAAGAATCTCCAACGGATGTTTCATGCCTAAAAAGTATTCCGAAAACACGCGTTTTACCAGTTTCACTCTTCCAAAAATACAATTTAAAAAAATAAATACGGAAACGATTCAACTCGTCCGACCTCAGCGCATTCTTTTTTTTTTTTTTTTCCCGTAGATACCACTCGGACATCTTGGAACGGTTTTCAAATCGCGTGGGTTTTTTTCTGAATCTCTGCACACCGTGTGCGTTCCCGGATAGGCGGTGCCCTTTAGCTGTAACATCTCCTTTAGCACTAAGCGAAAGTTTGGTTTAGTTTGCAAAATGCTTGCGTACGCTAGCCGATTTTTTTTTTTTTTTTTTTTAAAAAGGGGGGGTGGTTGTCTGTTTAGTGGGTTTACGGACGATAATTTTACGTGATAACGTCATAAGAAAACATTGATGAAAAAAGCTTACTTTTTAATTTTCAATTATTTACAGTTCTTGCACATTTAATTTAAATAATTTGTTTAAATATAATCACGAACAATTAGTTGAAAACGACCGCCTTAACATGTTTGATATTATAGAAGATTTTCTCGCACAGTGGTTGGCCCGTTCTTGCACACTCAGCTCAGGCGGAACGCGACAATGAGTCATACTTTTTCGTGCGTGCAGCCGGCGTTCATCGATTTATAAGACGTTATCACGTCAGAAATATCTGAATAAATCAATTTACTGTAAATGATTTTGCTGGCTCAACAAAATTGTGTCATTTATCGGTTGTGCTTGGTTTGGTGCACGAAATTAGATTTGTTTAATACCAGTTTTAGTTTCGCAAACAAAATCTAACAAGAAACCCGTCCCGGCTTTGCGTCATTTAGATTTAATAAGTTCTTAGTATCAAGTTCTCATGAGTGTCCGACATTTACAAGAATTATACACCTACTAACACGTACTGCACGTTAACTAAAGAATTTATCTGTAAACAATGTTGACAGATTTCTTTTTTTATTTTCATGAGCCAACATAAACATCTTTGTTTAGAAGTCACGCGAAAGGACTACATATAAGTTAGCTGTACATGTGAAAAGCACTCAACCCTCAAATTTATTCTTGCAACATTGAATGTTTGACCCTGCGCTTTATTGATATAATAAATAATTGTAAATAATGTACATTGTATAAATAAATTGTATAATAAGTATCAAATTATAAGTATTAAAATTACAATATAGGTTTTAAATGAAAAATATTTTCCGTAAAAAACAATTTAATAGCATCAGAAAAAGGATGGAACAGACATAACAAATATTTAATATTTAGAAAGATGAAAATGATTACTGTGATGCATCCTTAGAAGATAGACATATGCAACATCGGACTTTTCTGCAAGCCTTTTAATGACTTACAATCCTGTAGTACATTAATTTGATTGATCAGTCATGTATAAGTCAGCGTAATCCATGTAAGCGCCCTTAAAGATCCATTTTGTGACATGATTACGAAACATCCGAGAGTTCTCTATTATCTTTAAATTTAGTATGAAAAAGTCTAATTGACGGTGAAAACCGCATCGAAATTCATTGTGTAATTTAAAAGGGAACAGACAGAGGTAGCGATTTTGTTTAATACTATTTAGAGATTTTTTTTTTTTTTTTTTTTTAAAAAAAGCTTGGTTGGTTCAACTCAGCTGTAAGTTTCAACCGAAATTGTGGACTTATTCGAAAAACTATCAATCTTAACCTTGTTTTCCTTACGTAGTGTAGCTCAAATGAAATTTTTAGTTCTACGTTATTTTCATCAATGGACCATTTACTTTTTAAAAATACATACGTCCTCAAATTTGGTTGAAGACATCAGTATGCCATAGCAAGCGTTATCGAGCCTCCTGAAAAAAATTGGATTATTCGAATTAGCCAGCCTGGTAAAGAAACAGCGGTGATGCAGATGAAGTACCGTCTGAAATTTTATTTGTAATTTAATTTCAGTATCTTTTTTGCGTTGATTGCATCGAAGTTCCGCTTCTGATCAAAAGAAACGAAGGTATGTACATCCATGGAGTTAGGGTTGTCAGGAGACTGCATGCTGTGACGTAGTTGAAGTCACTTTTTTTTTACCTCGCCATCGCCATATTGTATCGCCCGAAACATTGCGGGAATGGTACTTGATCACGTCTGATGATGGTTAGTTAAATATGAATTAGAATCTCGGTCGTTAAACAGTCATTTCCATAAAATACAGTCTCTTAAAACCTTTTTCCACAATGCAAACACTTCACTTCAGACAATGTGACGGGCGTCTAACCAACATGGCACAGACAATGAGCTGGAAAAAAAAAAAACAACGGCTTTACCCGGCTACCATGTTATTATGTAGATGTGTACACCCCTTTATACACACACACACACACACACCCTCGATTGTTTTCAGTTTCATTATGCCGTATATGTGCACTCAGGTTGTAATAATAAAAAAGAACCTGACTCAGCATATTCGGTAATAAGCAATAGTTAGAATATTTCTGTCAATAATTCACTTTCGATAAACAATTAAGTTCCAACATGTACCTCCCTGTGATCCATCAATGTTCTGTATAATCTGAAATTGCTTGGCTTATTGGTCGCTAGGCGTAGAAGACGAAGATTTCATCGACGTTTTGGTCGACATTGCAGTCGCCATCTTCAGAGCAGCAGTAACCTAATATATCGACCAAAACGTCAGTGAACTTTTCGCCTTCGACGCCGCTAGAACCCACGAGCTAAGCAACTACAGACATGGCCGCGAAGACCTGCGATCCTTGTGTATAGTCCGTTGTTATTATGAACCTAAAACAATAATAACTCAAATGTATTTGCAGTTTTTAGCACAAAAAAAACACGCACTGTGAATACATATGATTTTAGTAATTATATATATTTTTGTTATCGACTTAAAAATAGTTTGAATTATTATTGCTTAATACTGAATTATTTTTTTATTGAATTTATATATTACTGAATATTTTTCTGTTTGTTCGAGTATCGCGCACATATTAATGGGCCGATTTAGATGCAACATTTGTGTTTAAAACCTTATGATTAGACTTAAAAAGTGGTGTATATTTTATCTCGCTACGATGACGGGATACGGAGACATAACAAATAAGACCATATTTTGTCACAACCTTTTGCAACCAATACAAGGTGAGCTCTCATACCAACACCTACTTCTACCAATACTATATAACAGATACATAAATTTATTTATTTTATCACAATAAGTATTTCAAGATTGAAGGTAACTTTTTGTTACATGATGTGATAATTAAAGAAAAAAAATCACCGTGCGACTATTCGCACGTGGACACACACTAGTGAATGTTGTAAAGGGAAGGTTCTCGCGTCCATGTCACCAGACACTCGCGTGTGGTATGCTATCTGGCGCCCCGCACAGCAGTAGTGATAAGTCGCCGCCACAGAGATAGCTGCTTCCCAGCTGTGTTAGTGCGGCAGCCGACAGCCTTTCCCCTGTCTAACGGCTTTGAATATATATACTGTATAGAAGTCGCGAGTGGATAGAATTTACTCAACGTTTTTCAGGAGCGTATGATGAGCAGCTTGGGAACTTCACCGCTGCAGGGCGCTGCCGTAACATCCTGTATAGTCTTAGGTTGTTATTAACACGTTAGAGCGCAGCACTGTCGCCCGCTGTCATTCCACCGCACCCCCCACCCAACATTCACTGCAGCTCAAGGTCCTTCAACGGGAGTTTGTGCGTCACAAAACTGTAAGGATAAGAGGTGGGGTAAAGGGTGGGTGGAGGACAACGCATGTTTGAGGGAGGGTGGGGAAGGGGTGTTTGAAGAGTTCGACACTTGTCCGCTAGGGACCACCACAAGTCGATGCCCTAGAGATGGTGGCGATTGCGGCGGTGAATTAACCAACTACCTCAAACCGTATTAGAAATTTTAACCTGGGATGGCGACTTCTATACAGTATATATATTCAAAGCTAACGGCGAGCTCTGTATGCCCGCCTAGTCAGGAGTGTGTCTGCGTCAGTGAGGCGGGATGACAAGCCCGAAACTCGCTTGTGCTTCTAGCACGGTATCGTCTCTACGCGCAAGGCTATAAACAGGCGCTCAGTCATCTCGTCGTGCATAGGATAACTGTGAAATTTGAGCGGTGACCGTAACGTATGGCGGAAAAATTACGATAAAGGTGTAATGCAAGTCCCTCAAGTGCTTTCAAGAATCTGTACCGGTTGTTTTAGGCCTAAAAATTACTCTGAAATGGCGATTTGGATATATAAGGAAAGTGAGCGATATAGGGAGAGATATGAGTAAATATAGAAATCTAGATATGTTTTGTATGTGTGTACATACTTAAAACTAATTACATAAAATTTAATGAGGCATTGCAACGCATGCCGGATATTAGTTGTAAGTAATAATTTTTAATTTCACATAAAAGATAAAACGAACTAATTTTTAGCTGTTGTTTCGTAGTAAGGGGGAGGGGGAAATTAACTAATTGACTTCGGTATATTCGGGAGCAAAAAAAAATTGACCGTTCACGTTCGCAACATGTTATTGTTTTCCCCCCTGTCGGACGTTAAGGAATGTCGAATAAGCCAGGCTAGGTAATGTATTTTCCAACAGTGAAAAAACATCTGCCTTGGCCGGTAATCGAACCGCGGTCTTCAAGTATAAGCACCAGCCAAGAGAAACTACTACTTTCTTCATTCGCCTCCCGGTAAGGCAATACGAATTCAACTCCCGGCAGTGGTGAGCCAGGATTTTCCGCAAGTGAGAGATGTAGCAGACAATTTGGAAGAGGGGAATCTCCCCCTTCCAAACTACGTAAGAGGGGAATCTCCCTCTTCCAAACTATGTAAGAGGGGAATCTCCCATTTCCAAACTATGTAAGAGGGGAATCTCCCATTTCCAAACTATGTAAGAGGGGAATCTCCCCCTTCCAAACTATGTAAGAGGTAATATCCCCCTTCCAAACTACGTAAGAGGGGAATCTCCCTCTTCCAAACTATGTAAGAGGGGAATCTCCCATTTCCAAACTATGTAAGAGGGGAATCTCCCCCTTCCAAACTATGTAAGAGGTAATATCCCCCTTCCAAACTACGTAAGAGGGGAATCTCCCTCTTCCAAACTATGTAAGAGGGGAATATCCCATTTCCAAACTATGTAAGAGGGGAATCACCCCATTCCCCTCCATGTAAGGGAAGCACCCCTTTTCCCCTCATGTAAACAGGGAATCACCCCCTTCCTCCCCATGTAAGAAGGGAATCACTCCCCCCCCTTTCCAAACTATGTTAAGAGGGGACTATGTAAGCGGGTAATATCCCCACCCACCATCCTTAACGTGGACTCGCCCTTGCGGTAGTTGTTGGCCATTGGAATCCAGTACTGTGCAGCCTCGTCCCGCGCCAAACACCTCGATATCCATTCTGCGGCTCTTCGCGACTTCCCCGATCGAAGAGTGACGCGCCCTCCACAGCTCGAGTCCACCGCCCCTCTCGGCAGCGGAAGCGATCCCCGACATCCGACCACTTCCTCGGATCCCCTCCACAACACCTGCTCCTTTCCTGTCGGGTGTTCATCGCGCCGGCCCCGCGCGGAAATGAGAACGGCGCGCGGTCGAACGTCTATCAGCAGCTGAGCGCTCGTGGCGGAAGACATTGGAAGTAGGAATTCGAAGGGCGAGGATGGTGTTTTCTTGTAGCAAAGGTTCTCAGAGGTAAAGCTACAGGCTATAGACGACGCGGAATTCGAAAGGCGAGGATGGTGTTCTCTTGTAGCAAAGGTTCTCAGAGGTAAAGCGGAATTCGAAGGGCGAGGATGGTGTTTTCTTGTAGCAAAGGTTCTCAAAGGTAAAGCTACAGGCTATAGACGACGCCGAATTCGAAGGGCGAGGATGGTGTTCTCTTGTAGCAAAGGTTCTTGGAGGTAAAGCTATAGGCTTGCACGGCGGTTTGCACACGGGTCGCAACCCCCTCAGCATCGGACTCGCCATAGAGTAAACACGCATACAATACTAGTACACACTTCCGGGCACCATTAAGGTACATGGGGAATCGACAGATCTTAAAATACTATACGTAGGCAATTGTCTAGGTATCCTTCTTTCTGCCACCGTTGTTCTGTCAACAGTGTTTGTGAACAAGTTCATGCGGTGTTCAGAGTTTTAAAAATTGTGAGCTGTCCTTCAGTACCCGCCATGGATGTGTATAAACACCTAACCTCGGTAAAGAGAAAATGTATGTGTCCTCTTGTTGCAAATAAACTTATAATACAAAACTCGGACACGAAATACAACGTTAAACTCTTTAAAAAACTGCCGAGCGTAGTAAATATATAATCAAATTGTGTTTTCAACTACATTTTTGGACGCGAATCACACGCAGTTTCCGCACCCGCCGCTAGAATTCGCTGCCTGAGCAGCTACGTCAAATATAAGAAATTTTATTTGCAGAGCAAAATTTATGTGTGTGTGTGTGTGCGTGTGGCGGATGGAGCCAACCAAAGTTCACAAAGCCAAAGGGAAACCAAATAATGTACTGTTTAATGAATTTTTACAAAACGAACAGTATTTTAATAAAATTCCTTGTCGAAAAACAGGTCCAAAGCCTGTGTTTAGTATCTTTTAAGTTAAAGATAAAGGCGAAAAGAAGAACTTAAAAGATACTAAACACAGGCTTTGGACCTGTTTTTCGACAAGGAATTTTATTAAAATACTGTTCGTTTTGTAAAAATTCATTAAACAGTACATAATTTGGTTTCCCTTTGGCTTTGTGAACTTTGGTTGGTTCCATCCTCCACAGATGGCAGCACCGTGGTTACACATTTCCGTTCCACGTGACATCCGTTCCGTTCACGAAATTACTCCTACCAAATGCCATATACCGAAAGCTAATATGTTTTAAAAGAAAACCTTATACAACATTAAGAAGCACTTGCAAATTGCATGTGCAAAACATTACTTGCTGCCGGGTAAAAAACAAAAGAATTTAAAATCCACTCAACAATATTTTTGCTACGCGATTAAAAATACATGTTTAGCGAGGGTTTTTATAACATCCAAAGTAAATTTTAAGGACATTTACAGGCCCTTACAGCAATAGAAACCAAATTAAGGGACTTTTTATCTAAGAAACTTAAGTAACTTAGGCGTACGAACCCTGTCTGCACGTGACAATTGAGAAATGAACACAATTGACAAGACAATAGTTTTCCATACTTTGGCCAATTCAGGCCCCGCCTACCCGAGTACACACACGGTACGCAGATTTTTACACAAAAACGCGATTTGAAAACTGCTCATATTCATGAATGTTATTAGTTTACAAAAAAAAAAATCAAGGATACGCTATCGGTGGATAAGTACTTCTGTTTATGTATTTAGTTTTTAAACTGTATTTACATATAAGTGAAAAAGGCCCAAACGCGTTTTTTTTTTTTTTTTAAATAAATTTTAGACGTGAAATATCCGGTACAGATTCTTGAAAACACTTAAGGCACTTGCAATACTCAATTATCTTAACTTCTCCGCCATATATTGTTATGGTTACCGCTCAAAATTCATAGTTGTCCTATGCACGACAAAAAGACTGCGCCAGTTCAGAGCCTTGCGCTTAGAGGCGATACAGACGTAGAAGCACCATAGAGGTTCGCACTTATATATCGCTTGAAAACACAACACCGGACTAGGCGGTATACTAAAAAATATATATCGTATCTTTCAAGTTTTTTATCATTTGTATTTTTGGCGCGTTTTAAGTCATATTTTATGATGGAATAGATGAAATAAGTTTTAAAACAGTTAACACTGGGTCGAGTCATTTCGCTAGGATGCATACAAAAAAACTTATTTTGGTACGTATCCTTGATGCCAATTTAACGGGGGAACTGTAGATGCTGTTAAATAAAAGTCTATACTGCAGAGCTTAGTTCTTACTTTACACACACAGACCTGGATTATTTTTTGTATTTTCTGCATTATGTTGTTGAAACTGATAAGACAAGCAGCTTTTATGGAAACTAGTTTTACCAGGGCTGCTACAAATTTTAAATACTGAAATAATTACTTTTCTAATTTTACTAGACTTAAAGCGAGAGTTTTTACGCACCATACGAAATACGCAGTAAAACCTTCTTTTTTTAAGAATTTTCGCAAGAAAATTCTTGGGAAATCAGTTGAAAAAATATTTTATCGTAATGTTAAAAGTCATATTTTTTACTGTTTTTAATTATTTTATTGTAATGGCACCAAGTGTAACGGCTACATTTGTAAGAGGGCATTCTTCGTTATATGCTAACACCAGTGTTTCCACTGGAAGGGAAAGAATAGGATAGGAGTTGGAATTTGATAGGGGAGGGGTTCGAGATTTTAATTGGGCTGAGAGTTTCGTGATTCTCGCACTTGACACGTTGAAGTAATGCCGTTGTTTCTGCCCTGTACGTGGACGGGTCGCTGGGTGCTCCTACGCCAGCAGAGACTCGAACACAGGACCTCGGTCGCGAGTACCCGCCGCCCGGCGCACGACCATAGGTGAGGCTTGTGGCCTGCTGGACTTAACACTCGCTATCTCTTATTATCTCTGCGTGACTACTAGTTACTAGTCTTGACATTGGCTCCAAAACGGCACCAGAAATACTTGTCAGCTCTTAAGCTCGCGCGTGACGAGGACAATGCATTGCGGTTTTCTGCAGCGGAAGGGGTAGAGGGGAGGGAAGGGGCCGAAGGCGACCTAGAAGATGCGTAGACAATCGCACACACTCCCGACGCCTTCGCGGACTAATTGCTAGATAAATCCCTTAATCTTAGGTTCTTTCACACTATTTTAGTAATACAGGTTTTGTATTGTTAGGAAGATGCTAGTAACGAGGCAGGCTTGTGTTGTGAAGCTCCTGGAAACGAGGCAGGTCAGAAAGTGGGGGGGAGGGGGGAGGTTCCAGGCTATGCTCCACCCCCCCCCCCTCCCCTCGGACATACAGCGCCCGTCACTCCGCTACATGAAAATACGATCAGCGGCGTCTCTGTTCCTCTCTGGAGTGTTCGGCACGACTCCAAAGCCACATCCGCGCGAAGTGGCGTGGCTAGGACGCCATTATTCTTGCAGCTTCCGTGTGTTAAGTCGACTGATGACGCGACACTTCTGAGGGCTACGAGACATTTCCAGGGCGGGGCTCCACATGCATGAAAGATGTCGCCGAGCTCAGGCGGGCGAGTGAGAGAGACCGGAGCGATGACAGTAGTGAAGTGAAGAGGGTGAGTGATCCCTTGGCGAGCTATAGCGGGCGAAGAGCGACGGGCGTCCGAGTGCGAAGCAGTGTGTTGAGACCGAGGAGAGCGGTAAAAGACGAACTGTAGAGAGCCACTGTCGAGCCAAGTTACGGTGGGCAGAATAAAAAAAAAAAAAAAGGAATTGACGAAGGAGTGAATAAATTAGTTCACATACATTTAGATGTAATTTAGGAAATAGTGTAATTATTAGTTAACAAATAAAACCTTATTTAATTACTTGGGCTATACTTTCCAAAGACTGTTTATCCCATTCTTAACAATTATAAATTATATACACTAAGAAAACATTTGCGGGGTCAAGTGGGACACCTCGCTACATAAAATAAGTGCTTAAAAAATAATTTGTTATATATTCAAGCGAATGGACTGTATTATTTACACTATTATATTGATGGATTTACAAAAAAAAAAATTAGACAACCAATTTCCAGAGATTCTTTTTGTAAAATAACATTTTGTTGACATGTGAGTAAAGCCAAGAGCAAATCTGTGTTCGCGCTTTTTATGACAACTACAGAAAAGTAGTAGATGACATTCGATGGTAACTGTTTAAATACATTAAATACTTGAATATACCTATATTGAGTTATAAAACCTGCGTTTTTTTAATAGAAATGTTTTTAAGACTATGTATAATCCAAATTTAACATTCATCCGGTACAATCCTGATGCGTGATATATTTAAAATATTACAGAACTAAATCTAGGGGGGAAAAATCCTTTAAAAATACAGAAAAAACTTATAAACCAGTAAAATCTCATTTGAATACACAATTCTGAGCATTTCGGTAACGTCGAGCCCGCGACGCGATAGAAATAGAAAATCTTTCTAATTGAAAAAGTCTATCGCGTCTCGAGTTTTGTCGCAGGGAATTATTTTATTCGTGCCGCACGCGTGACGCTGTTTACTTTCTCAGTTGCGTCAATCTTGCAGTACCGCTCCCCAATGGGTCGGCAACGTACGCAGTGGAACACCACGAGGATTAACAACTGGGGTGATAGGATCAAACTTGGTTCTCGGATAGAATCCGTTCCCCGAGCACATTGTTGATGTGCGACATCTTAGCTCTCGGTATACGGCATTTGGTAGACGTCATTTCGTGAATAGAACAGAAGAAAATGAACAGAAATGTTTAACAGACGGTGCTGCTACCCATGGCAGATGTCGCAAACCAAAAATATTACAAAGCAAAATGTAAACTTTAAAGTATTAATTGGTTAATGAATTTTAACTATATGGGCAGTATTTTAATAAAAATCCTTGTCGAAAATCAGGACCAAAACCGGGATTTGCATTTTTTCAAAGTGTTTTTCGATTTTATCGGAGCCGTTTCATTTAAAAGTTTAAAATTTCGGTCTGCCATTTGAATGATTCGATAGTCGACGTAGCTGCTCCGGCAGCCAATTCTAGCTTTGGGCGCGGTGAATACTTGTGATTCGCATCAAGAAATGTAGTTTAAAAACAAGATTTGCTTATGTATTTATTACGAGCGACATTTTAAACAATTCTACGTTAAATTTAGTGTCCCGAGTTTCCTATTATAGGCGTATTTACAACATGAGAACGCTTGAATTCGCTCGTTACCGAGGTTAGATGTTCCATATCTCTGGCGACTACTAAAATACTTGCTCAAAAGTTTTTTTTTTCAGGAGCTTTGCGAAAAGGATCAAGTGGTACTTTTCATCTTCCAGTGCGAGGAGCTTCGGAAACTAAATACCCAGGAGATGTGAAGCTCAACGAATCAATCACACCGATGTGGCACGTGATCCCTTCCCCCCCTTCCTTACTCCACACAACCTAACACCTCCAGACATACCCAATACCCAATCCCCTCGCCAAGGTTAGGGGTGTTGGGATTGGTTGAGGGGTGAAACAGGCAGGAGGAGAGGGGGACGGATGAACTTTCCTTTCACAGAGCTCTTGGAAATTGGTCCATCGATCAAGGCGGCGCCGCGCGCGGGCGAACGACGGAGTTCCCCGCGCCGAATACCGACAACCACCTGGTCCACCGCTGGCGGGGCCGGCGGGCTGTAAGTGATCCATCGTTCCCGGCGCTCTTCCTGGGAACCCCCGGGCGAGTTTACACGTCGAAACGAACGCTCTGCCGGGCGGCAAGCTGACCCTCGCAGTTTTACAAGTTTTTAAGCTTCGATTCCAAACAGCTCGAGATGTTTCGTAGATCAATGATGATAGTAAGGCGGGGTTCATATAAACTTCGCAAGGAACGCAACCGCGCAATCAACGCACGAAGATCACAGTCGTCCACAAAGAACACAAGTTGCAAGACGTCACCAACCCTAAAAATTAAAATTGTAGAACAGATGAAAAAAAAAAATTCTTCCCTGGGCGTCTTTTGATAATTCATATTTATCATGAGAACAAAAACAATGTCACTAATATGGTTTTAAAGTGTTATTTACTTTCAGTGTAAGAACGTTTAACAAACAAAACATGATGTATACAATAAAAACATCGTGGGATTCTATGCACTTGACGTATGCGTCTCTTAAAAGTTTTCGGAACACTACACTACAAATATAGCCGTCGGAAAAGTAAGACAATAAGTAAGAAAGTGGGAAGTTGAACTATATTTGCGTTGCATTATTGCGATTTGCGTAGTTTATGAGCCGGCAATCTATAAAGTGGTTGCTGAACATTGTGTCTTGCGTTCTTGCACGCGATCTGAAAACTGCTCAGATATACGAGTGGTGTGGGTTTACGGAAAGCTTTCCAAAATACGCTGAGGGAGGATGAGCAATTCTTTTTCCGTATTACGTTTTCAAGCTGTATTTTTTAGAAGAAAGAAAAATGTCTGAAACGCGTGTTTTCAGAATAATTTCGAGGCATGAAACGCCCGGTACAGATTCAACGCACATTCAAGAGCTTTGGATTACACATTTATCTACATTTCTCCGCCATATGTTATGGTTACCGCTAAAATCTCATAGTTGCTACGTGCACGACGAGGAGACTGCGCGACAGTCCACAGCCTTGCGCTTAGAGGCGATACAGCTCTATAAATACCAACGAGCGTCGCACTTATCACCCCGCCTCACTAACCCAGATACACTCCCGACACATGTGCAGGCCAACACCGTGTCATATTTGTTTTAAACTCTGTTTTAAGACAGACGCGGGTGCTAACAGTGTAACTACCGCAAGAAAGAGAGAACAAGTAAGTCCCCAAAATAGTGGATTTACTGACAACTGATTGTAAAAGTAATAATTCGGTTGTTTTTATTTAGACATATTTATGGAAATGAGAATTTTGTAATACCCATATTAGCAGACATGTTTTCGAGGGCCCGAAGGCCAACGCACCCGCCTACCACCCCTCCCAAATGTGCGCCCTTTAAGGGTAGATTGGGAGTCTGCTTACTGATCCGGAGAATACAGAGCTCCTTCCACTGAAACTTCCAGATCCAGGAAAACATGCCCCCTCCACCACTACAGTACGTAGTGGTTTCATAGGGACCTGTAGACCAAAATCCCCACACGGAGCTACATGCAGGTAAGGGTTTAAGACAGGTGCTTCCACAGCCCAGCGAGCCCCACATTCGCAGGACATGCTTAGCAGACTGCTACCCATTAGTCATCCAGGTCTTTCCAGTACTACGACCAACTTTTGGTCTCGTCGGCAGACTGTTCGCCATATTAGCAGACAGTGTGAGATAAAACAAAACAAAAAATCAAACGTAAGAAGGCCTAAAAAATATTAAAAGAAGTAATTAATAATGTTACGATTTACCGCGGGTTCGTAAAGGATAGCCCAATTAAAGATTTTTATCACACACACAGTTTTATTTATTTCCACTACTTATAACACTTACAATTAATCTTCTAAGATGGCAAATAATTAACTACACTTAAAGAAATGTCTATTCCCCCAGTCACTCGTTCCACACACCTCGCTGGGCCGCAACTCTGGCGCAACTCTCGCCGCAGCATCCCTCGTGGGTCTCCGCCGCAGGACACCGTCGCCACACTCCGCCGCCGGCGACGCACTTCCCCTTCGCCGAGGTTTCGCTCGACTCCTCGCTCGCCACTTCGTTCGGGACTCCGCCGCGCCCGCGACTCTATCGCCCGGAAACTCCACCGCGGGAGAACTCCCCACTCAGACTCTCCTCTCTCGAGGCCGCCGTCCTCGTTTTATCTATCAGCCGCAATTTCTGGAACTCACTAGAGCGGCCGGGGCCTGTCGCGTCACTCCGAGCCGTCCAGACGGCAGAAATCTCTCGAAAACACGTGTCGGCGGCTCGCGCAACTCCCAGCTGTCCGGTGTCAGTTACGTGTCAAAGGCAGGGCGCCGCGCGGGGAGTGGAGGGAAGGAGGGCGGAAAGCGACAATCCTTGTTATCTTCCAGGCGCGCGCGGCACATATCATATTGCGGCAGTCGCCAGCCAGCTCTGCACCTGCACATGTCCCGGCCAATGTCACGTTCGTAACAATAATATACGCTGTTGATGCACTTACATTGGCTGCTCATAAATCGCATCATATCATTTAGTCATAATCTAAAGACTGCAGTGTAGATGAGACTAGTATTTCTTCTGTATGAAACATGGCACTTAAGCTTTCTCAGTATCATTTTAAATACAATTGCTGATGAATGTCACACTTCTGGTGTGAAAACCTGTAGTTAGTTATAGGTTAGGAATTAAATTACATTCATGATTATTTAACTATTTTTTTTAGTAAACATTAAAAGCTTAAAATATTTTTTTGACAGCCATGTTCTACAATATCACCATCGTATTAGACTTTTAGATACAACAATTTTGTTTATATTTCCAAAAAAATAGTTATCGCATAAATGTTTATTTTTCATGAGATTTTTCAAAAATATTTATAATCATATGACGTAGAATCTATAATCAGTTTCCATGATACCTTTATAAAAATGATAAAGTGTACGTATAAATGCAATAATTTATGTACCGACATGATTACTGAACAAAATTCTTAACAGCTAAAAATTTAAGAAGTAACTTTTTATACTTTAGTGACTGCATTGTCCTCTAAAGCCTTAATTTACTATAGTTATTTTTTATATATATTTTGAGGAAATCACGCCTACTCTTTCACTGTCGTAGACAAGTCAGGAACGACATAAAGTAAAAAAAAAAACAAATAAAAATAACTTTATACTGAGTGACTGAATGAAAAAAAAGTTAGTATGCGGAAACCGACCAACTCTATCGTGATGGTTTCAGATACGTTTCACACTAAACAGGATGTCCTGTTATTTGCGGGTACCGACAATGTCAAAGTGGGAAAACCACACCTACAGGTGCCAACCTCTGTGCTGTAAAGGTCAGCGTACCTGAACTGTTACCCTGGGGCTATGGGTTCGAATCATTTCGAGAATAGATGTTTCTGTAATCGGCTTTAATTCGGCCCCCACCAATCCTACCGTCTACCTTGGCACATACACGGTGTGCGGAGCTTCAGAAGAAACCAAGCTATTTGAAAACGGCTCAATATATCCGAGAGATATGTTCACAAAAAGCGGATGGGTATTTCCGTTTCCTTATTTTGTTCTTAAACTGTATTTTTAAGATCTTTTTTTCTTCAGAGTAATTTTTTAGACATTAAACGGCCAGTACATATTATTTAAAGCACTCAAGGGACTTACATTACACCTTTGTATTCATTTCTTTGCCATTTGATGTTATGGTCACCAGTCAAATCTCATTGTTGGCATATGCACGACGGGAAGACTGCGTGCTAAGTCTTACAAAAAAAACCGAACATACATTGCTTTCGAGAAAAATTCACATTCCGGATCAGTCTGGATTCGACCGACACACTTTGACTGTGGGTTCATCACATTGGTTGAAGTGCTTCCCACAGCTGGTATACGCCTTTTAAGTTGGAGCTGAACTATTTTACTGCGAATAATAGAGAAAATGTTGAAGATCGTGCACTAAGGGTCTTGATAATGTAAGTACTAAACAGTACTATAATTACCGTCAAACTTGTTACTGCACTAAATGAGATTGAAATAACTGAGGATATCCTTATTTCCTTTTTGTGATGTATTTTGGGCGATGCATAGACCCGCAGCCGATGCTTGTCGGTGGAGGTGATGAAATTATCCTGAGCCATTTTTATTCACTCACCTAAAATAAACTGACGTAAAAAACATGTTACACTTGCACACTTTAAACAACTGCCGCACAAGTTGCATTTAAATTGCTAAGACAGTAGACATTCGCAAGAAATAGATGTTCTAATCTCACTTGCGAAACCATTTTTTCCAACTTTAATTATGACCGAAGTTATGCAATTACTAAATTGTACTTTCGGAAGAAAAAAAAATCTTTTGGTTGGTCACTGACTAATGGCACATTTTTGAGGGGTGGAAAAAAGAACGGTAATTGGACGAAAATTTTGTGACAACGGTTCCACAGTTTTCACCATTGATATTGTCAATCTTGATTCGACAATTCAACTACAGTGGCCCCTACAGTCACTCAGAGCAGCGACCAGGGGTGTTAGACATACCAATTTCTTGGTTTAAGTACCAAATTTGACATCTACGATGATTAACCCTTTTGTACACAAAAATTAATTTTTTTGTATTTATAATTAAAAAATTACAACATTGATTATTACTAAGCACAGTTTCATAATTAGTTATTCGTAAATTTTGAAAGTTTTTTTTAATTGATTTTCATTTATTTAGCTATTGCATGAGGTAAAAACTAGCCATGTGTTAACATAAAATAGATACTATGCTTATCGATTATTCTATATTATAAAGAGTTACATATAATGTTTCAGCGACTGATATATTATTCGTTTTCTTAAAGTAATTTCCATTATTTATGCTTGATATTGATATTTACTTTTGAAGTACGTTTTATATCGTAAGTTTTGTTTGATAATTCAAATTTTCGCACCAATAAAATATAGTAAAAATTGCCAGCATAACAATATTAGTAGGATTATTTTGTTTATAAGTGTGAAACTAATCCTTAATCCGCCTATACACTGTGCCGTATTTAGGCGGCATAGCATCGGACTGTATCTGTAAAACACAGTCTAAAGTATTCGTTCAATTGTATGAGTGTACCAGTTTTACTTGTTTGAAATACCGACTTGTAGCGACATCTGTACCAACATCACTGGGTCGCTTTCTACCATATCTCTGGCAGCGGCACTCTTTCTCCAATGCCACGCGCGCTTAGGACGTCTCCGTGCTGCCAAGGGAGTATGTGGCAAGGGGTTGTGGGAATTCGGAAATAACCTGAAGTGTTTGGAACAGCGACACACCATTGCCATTTTACCGAACATCATGATAGTTTTCTAAACATGCACACACGAGAAATATCAGTTTTGTTCTGCGCAATGAATCGCATCACTGTCCACACCGGAGGACTTTCCCGCCAACTAAAAAAAATTGACCAATCATAAATTATGTAAATATACAAATAAAAAAAGCTTTAAAGAAAAATCATGGGAAATGAAGATCCAAAAATGCAACTGCTATACTAAGGTCCGTTTGTACAGTCGTGACTTGACGCAAAGAAAAGTATTTAATACATTTCACACACTTGCGGGGTTTTTGCTTAAACTATCCCTACCCAACGTTGCAAATTATTACGCTAAGTTCAACACATAAATTAATACTACAGGTAGCTTTGATAAAACTGATATTTATGTATTCACAATTAAAAATATATAAATACTCAAACTTAAAAAAAAAAAACATACATGCTATGTGAACACTTACCGTGTATGTGATGGTGTTTTCTGGAGGAACTATTTTCCCCATTTTCTTTTCCGTGAGTTCAGACCTGCTACCGCCATCAGAGTCTGCAACAAAGCAAAAGCAACCAGCATGAATTAACTTCCACTAGTTTCGGGCATGGATAACAGTACGCAGTAAACCCGCACATAGACTTATCAAGAGTCTCAAAACAGTATTATATTGTGTGTGTAACTTCACACAGTTCCGTACGACGAATACGATGACGCAATCGAACTGCTCTGTTTTGCTAATTAACGACTTTTTTTAATGTAGTAACCAAACAACTTATATACTTCTTTATTTAAAAGGCATGCTTCCAAATATAGAATAAACACTTGAAAGTAATAAAAGAAGAACGACGAGACAGTTAGTTGGCCCAATGTGTTCGACAGTGCTGTTATTTTGTCATGACTAAATTCCTTCTAAGGAATTCTTAATTTTTTTTTTTTTTTTTTTTTTTTAGTTTTACTGTGTTTGTCTGTGCTGACGTCGACGTGTTGACCATAATACCTGTTTAGTCTCATGTTCGGGTCCATCTGATCGCTGTGTTGTACACTGTTTCTTATTTTTGCATTTCTGAATTTTTTTTTTCCATGACAAACAGTGCTAAACTGCAAATTGCGTTATGTTCCAATTAAATCTAAATTTCCCAAAGCAGGAATCATTTTAAGATCGTAATGCTAACCTTGTTTTCAACACAGCACATAACTTTTATGTGTGAATCCAGCGTAGTTTCAACGAAGACCGAGTTATCTGAAATACTAATAACTCTTGAGCGTTTTTTTGGTGCAATCTTCGTTGAAAAGTCCGGGATATGTACGGTAATTTACAACAGCGCAAGCTAGCGTATTTCTTTTTTCTCGTTGATTGGAAGAGTTCCGTAACTATGTACAGCCACTTCCATCCCCCCCCCCCCCCCAAACACAAAAGAAAAGAAAAAAATGTAATATTCTAAATTCCTTCATTTGGAATTTTAATCCCAATTGAAACTAATGGTAGTCACTATTGAGAGATAGTGTGTGTGTGTGTGTGACAGTTTACTAGTGTCATAAAACATTTTCCCTTTATTTGGAAAACTACGTAACTCCAAAAATTCCGTAGCATTTGGCGTGCGGCTACACATAGTGGTTGAAAAATGACTGTAGAACTTATGATGGCACTGGGAGGTGGGAATGAAAGCGCGAAATCTTTGGCAACGTCGTAGCAGGCCTGCTTGTTACCTCGTTTGATAGAAAATCCTGTAAAAAGGAGAAAGTAAATATAGTGCGCGAATTCAACGATCTGGCACACGCAGTGTTGCCAGGTCTACTGATTTTGCGGTAGCTTGTTAGCTTATTAGCATTCTGTTGTTCTACTAATTAAATTAGAAAAATTAAGCAAATCAACTATTATTTATCATTTGATAGAGAGTTTTCAACCAAAACTTAGTAAAACTTTTTCACTTGCAAATTTTAAATTTTAATATTTACAAGCTTGTAACATGCACCCTTCTATTTCATTGTATATTTTCATAGTTGGCATACAGCATAGCCACCCGTACGATGTAGTGAGCCATTATTATTTTACAACTTAAAAAAAATCATATAAGATATTTGCCGGCTTTTACACACCAACAGACTTGTGTCGAAATATTCATGCTATTATTTTGATGTTACTAGTTTAGTTCAAGAAAACCTAGGTACAACTGACATGAACGACGGTGAAAAGGACTGACGTGTTTGGGGGTTGGTAGCTTGGCACAGTTCGTGAACATTTTTTAGGTGTAATTTTTTTTGTTTTATTTGCAATTTATTACTGCTTTATTTCTGGTTGTATATGTAGCGCATGTAACAATGTACATTCCAAGCAATGTTCATTTTATTTTAATTCAACTGAAAAGTTAACGTGAGTCATTTGAAAAATTAACTGTGATCTGTTATTTTCATGGATCAGTCTAGTGAGTTTACACGAGGTAGAGCTGGCAACACTGGCGCACGATGCTGTCGTCTCGTAGTCGCTGCAGCGAACAGCGAATGCGATCTGCAGTGATCGCATATCGTTATGAAACGCACGCCGCTCCGAGACGCCCGTCTGCCAACAGCGAGCTACGGCCAAACAGGTTTCACAAGACCATAATCCGTCTAGCGCGAGAGCAGCAATTCTGTGATGATGTAATAAAAAGCTTAACCCACGCCGCAGTTAGCACGCTTGTGGGTTCGGTTCACGTTCGAAACCAGCTAAATGGTTTTATACGTATTTACATGTTAAGTTTAAATAGGCGCGATTTCGTCAGTCTTGTAATACAGCGTTTAAACAAATGCCAAATTGTAGGTTTTTTTTAAAAAATTACAAATGTTGACTATGAACTAAACGTTGGCTCATAATAAAAAAAAAATCCCTTCATAATATCAACAGACTTTTAAACAGCCGTGCTTATTGTTATTGTTTAACTTCCAAGGCTATGAAAGTCAATTTTTCGCAATAAGTTAAAACTCTTACAAATATAAACGCGTTCATGCAGATCTTTCTTTGCAAAACTTAAATTAAACTTACCCATGTGTAAGTTAAGTGGCTGACAAATACGTCGCATGGAGAGCGAAAAAACAGGTATTATTTTCTGTTACTTCCACGGACTTATGTGAAAATAAACTATGGGTTTATTATTCATTATCTTGTGCGAGTTCACAGTCCGGCACGTGCAATATTTTGCAGGATTCCACGCAATAATTGGCACTTTGCAATTATCTTCATTCTCATCTCGCATTGTCGCAACTGCCCGCGATGACAGCGAAAAGGTCCCCGACTTGGCTCAGGACTAGCGTTACCAGACACTGATAATAAAAAAGGACATTCATCTCGCAAAAGGAGGACATTTCACTAAAAAGGATGACAATATATTTTTTTAAAAAGCCATGAATTAATTACAATGGAGTACGATATTCTACAATGTTTTGGCATTTAATAGTTTCAGTATAAATAATCAAACAAACTACGCATATACAGCATATTAAAAACACGTTTTTTATGTGATAACTATTTTGAATACAATTTATTATGTGAATAACCAAGAACATCAATCCTATACAAAAAAACACATGTTCAAAAAGTGAATAACCCAGTATAAACACACTATATCCAAAACGCAACATAATATTACATATACCACACCAAATAACATATCTTCTTGTGTATAACAAATGAATGTTATAGTTTGTTGCAGGAACACCAATAAGCTTGATATTTACATAATTAGCAGACATATGCATTTAATATTTTTCAGATGAACTAATTTTGTTTAAGATTTTAGGGTTCTTAGCAGATATGAGTTAACGTTTTCGCAGGTTATTTCTTTGAAGTTGTAAACTACTGTGGTGATGGATTTGACAGTTTCTGGTAGAAGTCGGTTTCTCTCCTTTTTCCACTGACTGTTTATCATGGAAAAAAATTCTTTCAACCGACGCATTGTGTCCTTGTATAGAGAAAAAAAATTCACATATTTTCAAAAGTTCTGAGAATTGGTCTGAATTAGCGCATTCACTAAAAAATGTTTTTCATATCACATCCAAACTCCCATCAAAGAAACTTTCATCTTGTTCCTTGAGGAATTCTGTCAAATGACAGTACTGATCAAAAAGTCTGACATCATCGACAGCAATACCCTTGTTCTTCAAATATGTAATGCTTGGTAACAAATCGTCGAATTCAATATTTCGTCTGCATTTCAAGTACATCCACTTGAAACACTGAGATTCTTCTAAATTTTCTGTCCATTTTTCTAAATAGTTTATGCATGCTTCATACAGAATCTGACATTCACCTAAAAAATCAGAACAGTTCTTCCGTACACAATCCGGCTTGTTTGCAATTATTAATCAGTTCTCTCGCTTTCAAAGGAACAAAGGTGTGAAGGTGCCTTTCTTTGAGGCAATGAAGTGTTGCCTCCATATGGTTCACAACTTCCAAAATACAATTCCTTTCCTTTTAAATAGCCTGTATTTTTGAATCGAAAACAGACATAAGAAGAGTGCAGAAACCACAAGTAAATTTCTGAAAATTCATCTTCAAAAAATTTCTTGATTATGTATGGTGGCTGTGGTTGATTAAGAAAGTAGGATTTCAAAGCTGGAAATATTTTAAGTATTCGTTCAATAGCTGGGAAAAGACTTAACCAACGAGTTTTACTGTGCGATAACAGTTGTTGATAATCTAGATCAACTGAATCGCAGAATTCCTTGAGAGATTCTGTGCGAACTGTATATAAGGAAAAATAATTGAAAATTTTCATGACTATTGATTCAATATCATATTTAAGCAAGTTGCTGTAACGTATTATGCAAAATATGTGCTGGGCAACCAACTCCTACGATGTCTCTACCAAGCCTGATTTTTAGAAATGAATACACATTTCGTCCCTCTTTCCTGTTCAGCCCACCAAAGTTAACGTTTGCATTGTCTCCAGAATACGCAACACATTTCGAGGCAAGACCATATTTTTCTAAGGTCATCAAAATAAATTTGTTATAGTATCTGACTGTTCGTTTTCTAGGGCTTGTATTTCAAATACCTTGGTTTTTGTCCCGCCTTCTTTCCAGTCAAAACATTGAATAAGAATCGGAAATATCTTCATTGATCCATGGTTGCTGGCGTCTGTAGCGATACCAAAACATGAAATACTTCCCAATGTCTCAACAACAATGTCGATTGCATGAGGAGCAATGACTTTTCGAATAATTGCTTCGGCTATAGTTCTAGCACAATAAATATTTTTTGCAGTTTTCGAGTCTCCAAAAATTTTTCTGTTCAGGCTAGACGTACAATCCATTGACTTAAAAGAATGGTGGTGCTTAATGTTGTGAAACGCCAATGCTCCTTCTGCGGCGCTTACATTAGTGTTTACTTCATTTACATAATAAGCACTTACTGTTGTAGTTGATGAAGAGCTGCGAACAATATTCCTGTGTTTCTGACTACTCATGTAGCGTTCCAAGTCGGAAGAACCTTTATTTGCTACCGAAACGTAACAGTCGCGCAACACACACTTAGCTTCATGTTCAGTTCTTCCACAAACAAAATTTGGGAATTTAGTTTTTAAAGTGTCAGTAAATTTACACTTTCTTTTAGACATTGTCTCACACTACTACAAGTTAGCGCCGTATTAATGCATAAACAATTAGAAAATGATGTGGCTTTTACAAACGCAGAAACGACTTGTGGAGTTGTGGTTGTTACAGCACAGAATTCATCGATTCAACACAAACTAAGCAGGCGCTGTGTCCTGCGTGTACGCGTTGAGCTGGCCGTTCATAGTTCATCCTCCTGCCATCTATAATTATTTACAATAAACTTGCAAAACACCACACGTGCTTCTGCATGTGCTGCTACCTGTCAAGCTGTCATAGAACTACTTACTAGTGGGGTGATTCTGCGGACAGCGCATTAGCGCGCACCGCGCGCTTTACTCAGAGTGTAACTGCAGGAATTATCTCACTTTATAAAAAAGCCGGACATTCTGGAGCATTAAGGAAAATCCGGCCGGACGCAAAAAAATACATTAAAAGGAGGACATGTCCTCCTTTTGCCGGACGTCTGGTAACCCTACTCGGGACTTCCAGATAGACATGCGTCATGCAGAGGCGCGAAAACAAGCGGTGGGAACGTGCTTAGCATACTCGTGACGAGACGCAAGGAGAAACAATTCTCGCGCACACGCAAAATGCCAAGTCAAACAAAGATGCAAGCTGCTAAGTCAATATCTGAATCATTTATTTATTTTTAATAATGGGCAACCTGCGTACAAAATAAAACACGCATAGCATACTTTACAACTGCGAGGGACTGGGCTATCAGCATAATCGATAACATGCTGAAACAAGTTATTTCGACAAAAATATCCATTAATGTTTTAAGATAATTACTCGTTCCTAACACTAATTTTATCAATTATACTAACATTAATCTCAAGTAGATAAATTACAGTTGCTGAAATACAGGTAAGACACGAATAAAATGTACTAGTTCATAGATGTTGTGATGAATACTAGTTTCAGGTGTAAAGAGTATGCAAACAGAACCCATACTATAAAAATTAATTAAAATTTCAAAAACTAGGTAGCCTGTATTTTGGAGTCCCAAATAATGTAAATAGCAGTTTAATTTTTTTTGTCATATATTCATGAAGTGGAAGATTTTATTATCAATATAGATAAGTTTCTGTCAAAGAAAAAAAAATAAAATATTAATATTAATTTTACAAATATGCATGCGTTTGAAATTCAAATTTTACTGATTTGCAGCAAATTTGCAGTTTTAGCGAGCTTTCCCTTTTCTGCCAGTAGTGCGCAAATTCGTAAAAATTCGTATTCCCTTCAAAGCAACCTTGCAAAGATCCAAGCGTAATGGTTATAAGAGAGAAGTTTCAAAACTGGACTGAAAAAAACAAATTACACATCTTAGTTAAAATTTATTACTGTAGCTTTATGAGAGCTGCTCTACAAATAATTTTGTTACAATTACAGAGCTTTTTAACACTGAATTTTTACAGTCTTCACATATACATTGTCAAAACTTTACGTTCACACTGTTTCATTATATAAATAACGATATCAATGTTCGCAGTTGAGTAACAAAACTAGAAATACAAATTAGAGCTACAGAAATCTCAAAGCACAAAAAAAAAAAACTCTCGAGGACATTTTTAATTACATTTATTTTCCAAAAATACAAAATGCAACCTGAGCTTTTACCATTGAAGATAATTGGTACACCTCCATATATATATTCACAAGCTTTATAATATACCCCCATTCTAAAATAATAAACAATTTTTATTAAGAGCTGGCTACTAGATGGCCGTGCTCTATAAAGCGTTACGTTCGAGAAAAAAAAAGGGTAGCTAGTTCGATCTCACAAACTCCGGCATGGTTCTATTTATGTGCACCGATTGAACAGGTTAGGAGACCAATATGATCCTGGTGGTCCTTTTTTTCAGATACACACACATATATCATAGTAGACTATACATGAGTTAGAAATCGACAGACTAACTTCGACTGCAGGTTCATCACGATACAATTAGTTCAAAACATGATACAACTTAAAAGTGTCTAAAGTGCTTCCCAATGCTGGTTGGTACACGTCTTTGAAGTTTGAGATGAACAATTTTTCTGTTGCAGAATACAGAAAGTTGTATAAAAGGGTCACTAAGCATCAGAATAATATTTAATTAAACTAAGTACTACTATCACCGTAAAACTTTTCGCTGTTGTAAAATAATTTCATCAAAGTAATTAGGGCAGTACCATTATTTTTTTTCCGGACACGTTAACCACAACCATATCAAATAAATAATTTTACTACAGAGAAAGTGAGGAAGTTGTAGCAATCCGTACAATTAAACATTATCTAGACGCTCTGTGTTGCATACTACGTAAAATAAATTCTTTAATATTTGCAATAAATAAGTTCAGCTCCAACTTCAAAGGCGTATAACAGATTTGAGAAGCACTTAATATCATCACTCAGGATAATTTTTAACTTGTTTTTTTGCGATATGAACCTGCGGTTGAAGTCGTCAGTCGATTTCTGAAAGCCTGTATATAAAGCCTATACATGAAGTAAAACAGCAAATAATTTTGCTTCGAATGATTCTTGCCATGACGAAGATTGATTTTAAACATTATTTTATGGACATACGTCATTGCTGGTTTTCACTGTGCGACTAATACCACAAGAATGGACTAGAAAGATAAACAAACAAACCAGTGGCGGACTCGCAAGGCGGAGGGGTTATGACAGCCCCCCCCCCCTTTTTTTTTTGTAAATATCAGTGAAGTCAGTATGCTACTGTATGAGAAGCCACGTCACAAACGGCTACTGCTGTTAGTGTCAATAGTACTGTAAGATTTTTTGAATACACGTGTTCAAATTTTAATTTTCAACCCTCCTCCCCCCACACAAAAAAAAAACTCTTATATCGGCCGCTGAAACAAACAAAAAATGTAAAAACCAGCCGACGTCAAATGCTAAAATGAATTAAGACCACAGATAATTACGTGGAAGGAATTAGTCAGGAAATATATCACGCCACAGACAAAACGCAATAGGCTTCCCAAGACAAAACATGTAAAGGCTGGTCCACACGCAACGTTTTCAACAACGATTTACCTGTGCAGGTCACATCGTTGTAGACAAGATGTAGCGTGTAGACAGGAAAACTGCGCAGTTTTGTGAACTGCGTGGAAACGGAACACGGAGAAGGAAAACTGTGGCCACGAGCATTTATGTCCGCGCAGTTTAGTCGACCTGCACAGACTTGTAGCGTGTGGACACTTCCTCCGTCTTCTCCGTGCACGGGGCTCAGTTCTCCCTCGGTATTTGTGCCGGAACAGTGTAATTTGTTCCAAGATGAGCGATAACAAGTGTTCATTGGTCTGTACAAGTCCTTTCCGTGTTTGTGGCGGGTCAAATCAAAATAATTTAGCGATAGGGACAAAAAAAAGTCAAGCGTATGAAGCACTTGTGCAAAACTACAAAGAGGTTGACATCGCGGCTAACAAAAAAAAAAATTCTTCGAGGTCGGTATACCGGAAAGAATTGGCCAAAGTAACTGACAGGGTAAAACTTGGCTGCACACTGTGTTGTGTGGACACGGCTAAATTGCAAAAACTTTTGTTTGCGCAATCAAAACTTGTGTACAAAACGTGGCGCGTGGACCGGCCTCAAGTTTCGGGAACTGACACCCTGTCCCCGTCATCAGGGCTCAAAACAGTATCAAATGAAGCGACGCGACGAGAATGCAACTGCGATGAAGACTGAGCTTCGCGGGCGTGAAGAAATAACGGCCCTCGCACGGCACGGCCGAAGACTTCCTCGCCCGCCCGCCCGCACACACACACACACAGGTCGCACTTTGTTCTCGTTGGGGCGTGCGCGCGCGAGCGGTTCGCCTCCAGGCCAGTTTAATGACTACCCCTTCACCGTCGCTTCACCCCGAGGGGAGACTCGTTAATTAAAGCGGAGCCCGTAACGAGGGCGGGGTTCGGAGCCCCGGGGATCACGGAATCACCGCGCGACCGCCCGCAGCGAGGGCGGACAAGATTGCTTCCTGCCGCCGATCCCCTCGCCGGAAGTCTTAGCCAACGCGACGGCTCAAAACCAGAGGCGCAATTGTTTCGCGGATTCGCTGGTTGGCGACGGGATTTTAAGCCACGGTTGGCAACCATGTACCCCAACCACAGGTTTTTTTTTTGTTCTTCAATAAAACCCCAGTTGGAAAAAAAATTCCTTCGGATTTTTTCTCAATATTAATAGAAATAAAAATACAATCACAAAAGTAACTTTTTTTACAATTTAACATAACACATATAAAGTACGTAAGTACATTACAACTGTACACAAAAGTACAAAAAAAATTGACTTAAGATATTTATAACTAACATCCTAGAAATTCATACAACTAATAGATAAATAATTTTCATGAAAAACTAACGATGTAGACAACTAAACAAGTTTTCGATATGCTTAATACGAACAGTTTGTTAAAAAAAAAAAATGGTTGTCTGTAAAGTCGGTTTACGGACTATAGTTTAACGTGACAACGTCATAACAAAACATTGATGAAATCATTGCATACTTTTATGAATAAAATTTAATCATTTTTATTGAATTATCACTATTTTGTATGGATACAAAGGAGTGAAATTAAATCTACAATTTATTTGATAAATTTACTTTTATTTGCGCTCATTAATTCAAATATGTTTATTACTTTAACGAACAGATTATTTTAACTATAACTTTTATACATGTTTGCTACTTAACTTCTTCCAATCTGTGTTATTCTGTTAAGGATAGGACGATGATATGAAAAGAAGGAAACGAATGGGAGTGTTTCAAGGTTAATGTGCCTCGAAAAAGTCAAATCGATGGTTGTTCCAATCGAGTGGAAGAGAGATAGATGAGGCGCAAGCGTACAATGAGCGTAACGGGAACGGGACACTTTTTGTGCGTGCAGCCGGCGTTCATCGATTTATTAGACGTTGTCACGTCAAAAATCATTTCTGGAAAACTCCCAAAATGCAAAACTTTTGAAGAAAAAAAACAGGTTTATTGAGAGAAAAACGAAAAACCCACATTGGTTGGTTTTTCAAGGAGTTTTTGCCAACCCTGCTCGAAGAACATTCATATTATCATGTCCTAACTGAAGATAATGCAAAGTATACTGAACAAGAGGAACAGGTTTTCAGTCCGGGGAAAACCAACGTGTGAGTGGGTGAAAGTGAGAGATTGAGAGTGACCTTGAATACTTACCCTACTACAGCAGCCAAGCAGTTCCGGTTCCGTCGCTGTACACGAACCACTTTAATCAGTTTTAAATCTCCTCATATCAAAGTCAATGCGGGAAAACTACTGTATATACAACAAACCAATAAACCAAAATTCTGTCGCGAAAAGCCTAGCAAATTTAATAGTTTAAGTCTTTCGACAACGAAGTCATTACAAAAGGAAACGAACCACACAAATCATACAAGTCAGGAAATACACCCAGCAATTGTTTGGAGTGATTTCGAAGGGGAAAATTAAAAACACACGGAAATCATATTCCGGTTGATCATACCGGGATTCGAAACCGGTTACTCCAGAATAGCTGCAAATTTATAATGTTAATTGGTTAACTACATAATAATGGCGTTTCGCGCGCGATTGTCACCGAAGGGGATAAAAATCCAAATTACCCTCATAAAATTAAGAGGGCTTCTCCAGACAAGTTTTTAACAAGAACTTTGTGTGCATCTCGTCTCGACAATGCTCAGGGCAACCTACATAAAACTAGGCAGTGGTGTTGCAGCCAGGCCTAAGAGAAACCAGAATTAAACAAAGAAAAGGGGAAGAATAAAGTAGGACTTTAGTTGAGTGTTGAGGTGGGTAAAAATAGGTCCTTGGGGAGGGGGGGGGGGTACAACTGTTGAGCATTCTTGAAATTTTTGATTCTCTGTTTTGGTATATAATAAAGCACAGAATGGATCTTATGAACAACATATCGTGAAGATAAATGTTACAGTCGCTGCCTATCAATTGTCCGGTTTGCTTGTCTTTACTCACGCTAGCGCATGGTCCATCTGGACTAGTCCAATATATTTGGAAATAAATGGCCAAGTTTACAATTGACTCAATGATTATTTAAAGGGAGATTTCCCGTCTCTAACACGTTAAGTAGTTTCCCACAACTTAAAATAATCTCCACTGACGCAACCACAGCAAACCTGAGTGTATTTGCGGCGGGGCCACAACTTTCAATTAGCGTATATTGGAAGGAGATTGTGCCAACGTAACGCGACAGGCATTTTCCCTGGCACCCGCACAAGTAAATTTCCATTCAGGCAGTTAGTATTAAATCTTCGGAATACAAACCACTTCGGACACAGATTAAGTGAATTATTGCTTGGCCCGGACCGTATATCTTGGGCTTGAGCCAACTTAGCAAAAACCATTCAACCCCCATGTGTATATCCCACCTAGCGTGGGATACATCGCCAATTGGTATACACCAAATACTGGTGCCCAGAAAACCCACCAAACAGAATTAATTCTCTAACTTCTCCAGGTCTTTATGTAATATTTATACGACCAAAAAATGTCTATATTTCTAGAGAAAACTAATATATATATACATACATATACACACACATATATATATATATATATATATATATATAATATAATATAAAATTTCACTACCTACTTCGTAAAATGTCATAGTCAAAACGTTTACTTACGGATTCTTCAACGTCGTGACATGACGGTTAAAATAGTAACAAAAGGTCTGGAAACCCTGCACAGCAAAGTTTTGCTTCTAACCACTCCAAGGCATTGTCGCAGACGGAATTCAGCCACCACATGCAATATAATACAACTCTGCTAAAACAATAATTCGCAATACTATATAGACTGAACCCAACAACTACTAGGTAACGTTACACAATTAAAGGGTTAGCGAAATAGGATAAGCCTTTGTCTTCCCTTACCCAGCATATATTTCCGTAACTACTACCTGATCTTTCCAGAAATTCAAAATTACCAGACTATTACAGATTTTCCTTTGTTCCGCCTTATACTGGACGTCTGTAAATAGTTATCGAGCTTATCTCTTTTCTAAAATGGAACAAAGATGTTTCTCATCTTACTAACAAAATTCTAAAAAATTATATAATGAGAAAAGGGAGACTGATCACAAGAATACACATTATATAAGTACTTACAAAATGTTCCACGCAGAGCGACCACCCCTCCCCCTCTTCTCATCAGTTTAGTAAAGTTAAACCCATGCAAATAAATTATTAAGTATTAGAACAGCAATAAATAAATTCCAGAAACATGCAGCGATAGTAACTAAAATTTCACAAATAAAAGGTGTGTTCTTGTGATCACTATTCCTTTTTTCACGTTGATTCCCAAGTGTTAATTTTTTTCATTCATTAAATACACTAAAATGCATGTTTTTTTATATATTTCCAACAAGGATTTTCGTAACATACATTGGGAAATACTGTACATCATACAAGATAGCTGCACCATAATAACAGATCATCAGTTCATTCATGGTTATCTAACAAGTGTCCGATCTGCAGATATCAAACTAGATAACTGCAAACAATAGTACCGCAAAAAAAATTTGGTGTATTAAAGCTTGAAATCTATTAAATACTTTCAATGATCAAGTAAGCATGACATTAACGAATCTTAAAATTGAAGTGTTTTTTTTCTTTTCGTTTGGGCGAATACCATGTCGCTTAAAAAGTTTACAAGTTAAAAACCAATTTTCATAAAAAGTTTAAGTAATGAGCTGAAAGATGGAGCAGGCCTTTTTGCATGATTGCACCACGCAAGACCTCTTTAACCTTTACCTTCCCCTTGTTTTCACTCTGTTCAGCTGCCAGCCGCCAAGTGGCGCGCTGAACACACGCGCACGCAACAGACACAAGGCCGGGCCAACAAGTCCCTGCTCCAATGCCGTCTTCGTTCGCGCTTCGCTCGTCATGGTCGACGGCTGGGAGCCATGACACTCGCCATTCTCATCCCTAACGTTAACTAGAACTGAGGGTGTTCGTGGAAGGGGTCCGGGTTCGGGAAGAAACCTAGGTGTGTGCGTGTTAGTGAGGCGGGATAGGCTCTGAACTGGCGGCGCAGTCTTCTTGTCGTGCACAGGACAACTGTGAAATTTTGAGCGGTGAACGTAACATTATATTGTGGAGAAATGAAGATAAAGGTGTAATGCAAGTCCCTTTAAGTGCTTTCAAGAATCTGTACCGGTTGTTTTACACCTAAAAATTACTCTAAAAACACAACTCCTAAAAAAAATATAATTTAAAAACTTAATCAGAAATTAAAAAAATACTATTTGATCCTAAAAGAAAGAATTCTTAAATGCTTTTCGTAAACAGACCCTAACTCTGATATCTTGAGTAGTATTGAAATCGCATTGTTTTTCCTGAAGCTCTGCGCACCGTATGTGCGCCCGGGCAGACGGCGGGACCTTTAATGGCGCAACTGAAGCATTTATTAACTTCCCTATATTAAATCTAGATCAAAACTATTTTAAGATGGGCACAGGTAAAACCTGCGTACACGCAGGGAAAACACTAAGACCAGAACAGTTCCGAACATCTCCATGTGATCATCTCTCGTTTGTGGAGCTTTGTACTATGATTTAAAAAATATATATATTAATCAAGTGCCTGATTTGTGAGTTATTTCTCTTCTTTCCTTTGGTTCCTTAGTGCTGACTGGAGACCGGGTGAGTGGTTCGTGTAACCACCCACCACCAGCAGCGCTCGCGTCCTCTGGTTACAAAATAATATCCAGACCCGGATAAAAATGTGAAAGCGGACCTATGATCCAAGTGACCGGACCCCTGCCTCGACACTCACCTGAACCCGTATACTCCTACGTTATCATTGCATGTCAATTGCAGCCCGCATGTCAAGAGAAAAAAAAATTAAAGAGAAAAACAGAGGGCAACGTGCTTTTCTCCCCCTCCCCCCGAAATGAAATTTTGCGTACGCTCCTACCGTTATGTCCTACTTATTTTTAGTTACGTTAGGAAAAAATAAATCTGCGATTGAAGAGAGATACTTCCCCCGTTCTCCCTCTCGATGTTTTTTTTTCCGGTGAATGAAGACAGTATGTTATTTTTGGTGATGCAGAATGAGCTGTCAATGCCTGGAACAACAAGCTAAAACAGGAATAGACTATTTTTGAGACTGATTGTGTAACAGTAAAAACAGTAAACACCCCTTTGTTATTAACGTAAGAATACACAAAAAAATCTTACCCTTTTTTTAAATATTCTTTTTTTTAAATCCTGAATACAAATTCCTGTATCCGCTTCCAGTGCTCGGGAGATGTAAATGGGGAAGCCTTCATTTCACAGACGAGAGCGCCACACCCGAAGTTCCCCGAAGTTCATGCTAGCTTTTTTTTTTCCGTACCACAACAGGTGTATTTATTTGGGGGAAACCGTTTACATGATTTCACAGTATCTTTAATGTAACTATCCTAACCAAATCAACCGTCCACAATGTTTTAAAGTATTTATAATGTAGCTAACCTAATTGACCACTAGTTATCATGAGTTGTATATTTATTTACAATGAACAAAAAAAAAACCGAAGATGCACGATCGGACGTTTGGCTCTCTCGTCTGTGAAAAGAAGGCTTCCCATGTCAATGTCAGCCTTCGCGTAGACCGCGGCACCGTACAAGGAGGTTGGAAACACGTAACCTCGTCTCTGCGTGAACGCACCTTCGTTCGCGCGGGTCGACCTCGAGGCATCCCGACGCGCGAATTGGGCGCAGACCTCGCACGGTTGTGCACACGAAGGTCCTGTTGAACGCGACCTCGGGGTCGCTGCCGAGTCAGCGCATCAAGGATCGTGGGTCGAGGCAGTCCGAAGTGGGGGGAGAAGAGAGAACTAAGACATCCCGTACCTTGTGTGAGAACAGGAAAAGTCAACTACAATCAGATGTAATACAATTATTTGGACATACGCCATTAACCCTCAAGAGAACAAGCCTACATACAGCAGCTGATGAACATTCTTATTTTAAGTTTAATTTTAAAAAATACTTTATACAGAGTTTAAGTTTATTCCAACGCTGTAGAACCGATTACTTAAATTTAAAGATTTTGTTTTTTTTTACCTTTTCAGTTTAACTAAAAGCGTGATTTTTTTTTTGTTTTTTCATATAATTTTACTATAGCTGAAGATCGTCATCGCTGTAATTAAAAAGGAACAAAAAATCCCACGAAATTAATTTTGTTTGAAAATTTTAGCTTGTTAATTGCGACGTACGTTTACGATTAAAAAAAATATTATTGAAGTTTCAGTAAAACTAGATTTAATTAAGTTATAATCCGATGGAATTTATGAAACCACAAAAGGACAAGACCACTCTGCAAAATCATTTTCACGTACATTTTAAATTAGAATTACTACATAGTACAATTAATCCACATTTATATGACGAGCAAACGAAGAGGGCAAATATGCTTCCCCAGCAATAACTAAAGTGTCCAGCAAGACCAACAAATATAAAATTTCCGACTCTGTCCGGACTTGTCGAGTTCTTTTTACGATTTTTTACCCTAATAAAAAATATATAATATTCCCATTGAAAAATATAATTTAATATTTACACCCCTTACTAACAATGGCATATACTTGTAACAAATGCCATGAAAATACTTTTTAACTGAGTATCCAAAAAGCCTAAAAACTTTGCACAAAATTATGTTTCTCACAAAGTGATATTTCTCGCATCACACTTTGAGGCACCACCACCGACGAAATTACACCTTACCTGCCATAAAATACAACTCTGCTCAAAAAACAAACGGCACACCGACATTGCAAACACACAAAGACTGAACCAAATTTCAATAGCATGAGACAATGAGTGAGCGATACAAGATAACCTTTTCATTTAAGTTCCATGACCTAACGCACATTTGCATAACTAAAACCTGATTTTTTTCTCCCTAATTTCCTGACTAATCCAGGTTTTCCCTGTACCTTGGATGATATTCTGGACAATCTGAATAACGTACTGATGACTGTAGGGAATAATCTCGAAAACATACTTTTCAAAAATACATACACTGAAAAAAAAAGTCAATGAGAGTATTTACGTCCATACTGCGTATCCAGTTTATATCCAAGTTTAATAATTCATCATTCAAAATCAAGTGCAGTTTTTTAATGTTACAGTTTCGCATCACAAACACTTTCAAACTGCTTATTTTGTTTTAATATTTTACGTTATAATAAAATTGAATATGGTACACGAAAAAAAAATACTCCCTGAAACCATATTCCTAAATGTTATATACATATTTTTCAAAAACAATTATATTTTGGTAATTTGGTAATTAATAGCAAACACATCAAATTCCTTTCTATAGTTTAATATATTTTATTTTAAAATATACAACTGAAAACGCAATAAGGAAACATTATTCGCCGTACAGCCATTCGCAAAAAAAAAATTATTGCGTCAACTAGGTTTCTCCTAAAAAGGCATTACAAAGGGTGCCGTGAGTAAAAATATCGCATGGTCTTAAACAACGATTGTAAAGAAGTACCTTTTAAACACTTGTGCAGATGGTTGTTACTCAAGGTGATGTAGCGGTAAAACCAAGGTGACCTTAGGTGTGAATGCCGGCTGTTAAATCCTGATTTTTATATTTTTTTTTTGTTTTCACGGGAGAGAAATGCGGCAGGCATCGCCGCGAGCCTATGGGTTTTCTCGGGGTTTCATATTCTTTTCGCTAGTTACATCCCGTCACTGTTCCCCCTTTTTCATAACGCATATCGGGCCGGTGGTAACTACATATCCCCCATGCCACAAGTATCAGGACTGACGGCTCCTACTAGCGTATCTGATCGCATCCATTTTGACTCAGCCTCAAGCGGTCTTGAATCGTGGGCACTCTTACGTGCCTTTTAACTATAACCTAATGTCGTAACCCCCCCCCCCCCCCAGCGAAGAGGTATTTGTTAGATTAAAAACGAACCCAATAGTCTCAGTCGTAAGCCTATAGGCTATGCCTAACCATGCTGGGAATGCGCAATGTTGTGCATCGTGTGCTTTGTTCGGGGATCGACCATCGCTCACATGGAGAGAGAGAGAGAGAGAGAGAGAGAGAGAGAGAGAGAGAGAGAGAGAGAGAGAGATATTGGCACCATGTCTAACTCATAACTACCTATGTGAGCCCATGTGAAACCTGCATAGAAAAATAGAAAACCTTGGACTTGGGGTTCAATAGCCATGTACAGAATAACACGGTCAGACAGGATTTGGAACAGAAATTTCTAGTTGAAACACACCAGATGGAAATTGTACTGCGGAGTTTAAATATCGTCGTCATGCGCCAAGTTACACGATGCTAAATAAACTACAAAAAAAAACGCAATTGTAATAAAATGCCGTGCACATGAACGTAACAAAAAATATTTTACCATCACTGATACGAAACAGAATACTTTTTCTTAAAACCAAAATAAGAAACACAATACCTGCAAATTCCGACACACACGGTACAGTTTCGAAATGTAAACCTCTTGCACGCCTAGCGAAATTCGACAGCTATCGTCGTATTACCATTGAATATATATATTCAATGGTGGAGGGCCAGCGCATTGACAAGGCGGGAGGTTATGCTCGTCAAAACGATACGTAAATATATTGAACACAAATGTATTTTGTATTTTGTTTAAAGAACCGAAAGCAAAGCAAAAAAATATTCCTTGAAATATTACACAATTATTTAAAAAGAGCCACACATATCAGTACTTCATTGGTGTTGGATTACAGATGGTGTAATAAATATTGTATTTGAATAAAAATCGGTCCAATTGGAAATAAAATAAATATTTTATTCACCAAATTAATTAAAGTACCTCATAGAATCCACTTTAATATAATTCAACCAAATGTACGCAAAGAGGAAATTATAAAATACCAGACACTGTTATATAAATAGTTGATCAGTGTAAATCTGTGCACGAACTTAGTCATGCATTAATAAAAACTTTAGTAAGCTCTAACACAAGAAACTCGTTTTTATCGGGGAAAAATATTGTATGTCAAAGAAATAACTAAACAGTAAACATGTACATACATAATATTTATGTTCGCATACGTGCAGTGAATATTATTTTGCAGTGATAAATTAATATTTTATTAACATGGCTAGATCTAAAAAAAGTTTATACAAAATTTTAAAAATATTTACTACCTATACTTTTCAGAAGTAAAGTTGGTTTGTAAATTCTCCTTCAGGAGCATTATACAACACAGTGCATTAAATTGCGTTTCAAGTCAAATAAAAAAAAATTAAAAATGGGTGGAAGTAAAATAAAAATACCACAAACAAATGATTATACGTACTATTTTATCATCTTTATAATTTACAAATAATGAGGGCCCAGTAACTTTGAGTTAAGTTGGTGTATAAAACTCTAGCGAAAAACAGTTCTCTGTATTCTAGAGTTGTTTGAAGAGTTTATTTACATGCACAAAAACTTTCAATGTAAAAAAAGCCACATAATTATCCTACCATAGTAGGTGACATTTTTGACAGTTCGTACAACGAAATTTGTGACTTTGACATATGAATTATATGAAGCATTAAGAATTTGTGAAGCAATAAACAAAACTAACACATATTCATTTAGTGCAAGACTAGCTAATCATGTATTAATAACTTTTGTTTATTTTACAGTAAAATATTCAGCGGCCAAAGACTTAATCCGTTGCAATAAATGTAATCTAAAGCCATCTTAAGTGAAACAAACTGTGGCTAAATGAGGCCCAGTAATTTTGAGCGAAATTGTAATCGTGCAAGTTCCCATGTACCACAGCTGTATTTACCTTATAATATATGTATATGCATAATAAATTTAAATATCACTTAACAACTTAAAAAAAACAAAAACAGAGTACAATATAAATTTCAAAGAATTATTTCATTCTAAATATCAGTATATAAAACTCTTCCATTGCGTATAAAAATTTTTACCTTTTACTTCCGTACATTCTTAACGATACGAAACATGCACAATGCCATCTAATGACATTTAACAAAACTATTGTGTTATTGTCCCTAGGTATTCGTTACGTATACGTTTTATACGTTAAGTAAAATAATCTCATTAGTAAGTACTATTTTTTACAACATTAATGTAAAATATTTCATTGTCGAGCTTTAGCAAACGACTTACACACGTGCAATCACTGACACGTATAGAGGAAAGTTTATAAATCAATGACTCGTTAGAAAATGTACGTGTTTGTTTCATCATCTGTGAAATATGTAAAAATATGATCGTGTAAAACGCAGAGGAATAATCAACTGTCATATGTCAGGACTGAGATTATTTGTCAGAAACGTTTGTTGAAAGCTTTCAAACTAGCAATAGTTCTAATGAAGGAATAAATAGCCCAGTCAAAATATGCTAACATTTCGCTTGTACTCGGATTAAATCCGATATTTTTGTTACACTTTGCACGTATTCAGTAGTGTCCAGGGGAATTAAAATCAAAAGTCATGATGAATAGGAAGTGAGGTAGTCAGAAACTAGAAAGGATTATAAAAAAAGGCATTTGTTTTTGATTTTTAAAACAATATCTCGTAAATGAGTAACCTTAAAAGAAAAAAGGTTTTAATAAAAAATGAAAGAGTATTAAAAATCCTATAAAAATTATTTTCACTTTTTCATTTTTCTAATATTGTTTGAGATAGTTTCACTTAAAAAATGAGTTTTTTTATTTATCTCAAACCTTTTTCCTATAGCAACTGACCTATATATTTGTGAACCGTGCCTCTTGTATGCCAAATGCTGTCACTTGACTTTACAAGACATGTTTAAACTAGAGTCCATGATGACCCCAGAATTAAACATTTTTACATGTCAGGGTTACTTCTCAAAGAAAAGAACTGATAGCGTTTGGTCAGACAGACCACAGAACAGACTTAAATGCGTAACATGAAAATTGTTGGAAGCCTCACACGAGGACGAGGATTCACTGACAAGTTCTTGAGCGAGTGGACCTTGGGAATGACTGCATTTGCATCTGCTCATCATTGAAGAGTTATGCGCTACTCATTTTATATCTTTGAACAACTAGATTTCTGACAATATCGAAGAAGTAGGGATGCCACAGATTAATATAAGATCTCTGCTTAGCTAAATAATCACCCACCATTTCCTGGAACACAGCAAATCATCTATATAGCAACTGGACTAGTAGGGGATGCCACAGTTACCTTTTTCAATCTATAGTAATCGGCGAGCAATCAATACAGAGTAATGTTGGAAAAATTCTAATCAAGCATTGTCACGAAAAGATCAAGCTCTCCCTCGGGCGAATATTAGCTTCACTATTACATTCAACTGTAATAGCTCATTTATCATTTGTTAGTTTTCCAGAGGATAACGATAAGTGAAGAAAAATAGGATGACTTGATCATGTATATGCAGTATGAGTTGGCTCCATTTCATTTAGCTCTCTTTGACGAAGCTGGGATACGCAAAACCAAGAAAGCAACCCTGTACATGTTTTATGTGACGAGGGAGAATTTGGACTTGGAGAACCCTGACTTTGTTCTTAATGGTGGATTCTTACTACACAGTCATATAGCCGATAAGAGGTACTGATTCCTCTATTTGCCCAAAATATGTCAATTACATTATCATTTCCTATTTATCATGACTGTTGATGTGACGTTCCGTGCAGACCACTGAACAATTGAAACACAAAATCATAAACATCGGATTGAATTTGAGCACAAAATATACTTTGACTGGGCTAGAAGTCTATAACACCTCGTGTTTAAATGAGTACCTAATTTTTAGAATCTCAATATAAGTGTCTTCCAGGTGAATTTTTTTTCTGGATACATAATAAAATATTTTTGAATTTAAATTGTTCATAACTTAAGTAATAACGGTAGAATTCAAAGTATTTTAAACAGTTTTATCTACTTAAAAAAAGTACGGAGGTGGTTGTGTGGATCAATGTTTACCACGTTTTTGTTTTTATTTTTGTATAAAACAAAAGTTCGAACTTATGTTTTTCTTACACTAATCCACTTAAAAAGTATGTTCTCTGGTAAATAAACGCAAAATTTTTCACATGACGTTTTTTGACAGCGATCATTAAGCTACTAATATCTTAATATTGTAAAGTAATAAACAAAAAAATACTAATGCAGCTGCAGTCTATCTACTCACAAATAATTAATTGTTTAGTTATTTCTTAAGCACATTTTGCAATCTATCTTAAAATTTTGTTGAAACGCTTGCCAAACAAATGCATTTTATGACAGACGACGTGGGTAATACTTGGCTAAAACTTTGCGTTTATTAAAATTTACATCGAAAATTAACTAGCGTTCACTCGGTTTTAGTCAAAATGATGAAATTAAAAATATGTGGTTGCTGTAATATAATTAGTTTTTTAAAGTAATTAAAACGTGGCTATTTTAAATATAATAGAAAAGAATTCTTTACTAATTCATATTAAATAATTAGGACTTTCCTCGCATACTTGCGTCAACTTTTTTTTACACAGTATATAACTGATAAATAATGTAAAACAAAATTGGCAAGTTATAATTCACAACTTCCCTATCATTATTTTTAACTGGAAAACGGAACATTGATGTGCCTTGTGAACCGATCCTCGTATTCTGACAACCCGTGTACGCACATTTATTACCCTTCAGCATGTCTGAAATTATAAAATTATCAATGCGAAATAAAGTTAAAATAAGTAGGTATTTAACTTTTAAATTAAATCATATTTTAAACTCAACACGGACTGAAGGCCTGATACAAAGTTCTTAGGAGCTAATTTTCACTTTACTAGGGTACACAATCCCTCGATACAGTGATCCCAGTAACTGTCTTCTCCCGGGGTTTCGTGGCTCTCAAAGGCAGTGGTAAGGAATACTTATCGTCAAGGTCGCCGAACGGTGCTGATACCAGCTTCCCGTATTTGGGAGGGTGACTGGCTGGTTAACCTAGTACGCCCTAAGACCTCTAGGGGCGTGCGCTGTCGATACCCAGCGATTGAAGCGATCGCAGAGGCGGAGCTTGGAACTACAACAATTCTTCTGCGAAACCGGACAGAAAATTTAACCTGGGCTCGCGACTTCTATACATTATATATATTCAATGGTATTACGGATACTTCACGTGGGAACGATATAGACTGTGTAATTCGCGTGGGAAAATATTTCACTGTGCAGAAACACTCTTTACAGAAGACGGCAACAAATCATCAACCTGCAGGCGAGCAGGCGTTCTCTTAGTTTATTACCAGGATACATAATTTTTAAAAAAAAAACCTACAAACAAGGCAAATGACTACACACCATGCCACTTTTCAAGAAAATAGAAAAAAAAGTTGGGAAACTTAAGCATTTCCGTTTTACAAGAAGTAAGCCTTTCAATGTTCAGCAGGTAGGTGGACATATTATTGTTACACTTGCGATTGGGCTTCCGCCCGATGACAAGAAGTACCCCCCCCCCCCCCCCCTTCTTCCAACTCAAACCAATTTCTGAAGCCTCTTCAAGTCCTTTCCTCTTCTCACATAAAGTATATCTCAATCCTATCCACTCCCTCCCCGACCTAACCAGGAATACTTGCCATCCTACTTCCGTTCTTCTCCACTCTCTTTGAATCATCCACCCATGATACCTCCTCCCTCTATACACCCCTTTTTAATTTTATTCCATTACGTCATAATTACTTTAAATAATCGTAACTAATCCCCCCTTTTTTTACCCTTTTTGAAATTTACACAAAAATTTAAAAATGAATTCTGAGCTAGAACTTTCACGTGAATTATTGCCCACATGAAGCTGTTACACATGACTAAGTCAAATCTAAAGGGGCCCGCCTAGTTAGTAGTGTATGTGTTAATTATGCGGGATGATAAGTGCAACGCTCGCTCGTGCTTCCATAGTGCGGTGTCACTTCTAAACGCAAGACTGTGGAAGGGCGTGCAGTCTTCACGTAGTGCGTAGCACAAACATGAGACTGGGGCGGTAACCATACCATTATTTGAAGGAGAAATGTAGGTAGGTAAAATGCAAGTCCCTTGAAGGCTTTTTAGAATATATACCGGACGTTTCAAACATTAAAAAAAATATATTCTGGAAACACGCGTTTTAGTAATATTCTCTCTTCTAAAAATATAGTTTAAAACGAAATACAGGAACAGAAATATTCATAAGCCCTTAGCTTATTCAAAGATTCTTTTCGTAAACACACCTCTCTCTCTCTCTCAGATATCTTGAGCAAGTTGTGAGTGCTCAGACTACGGGCTGCAAGACGAGAAGGATAAGTTTCTCAGGAAATAAAGGTGACGCAGAAGAGTCCGACTATAAATCAGAGCTTTATGAAAATTTTAACAGCGTGTAACATATATATATATGCTATTAATGCTTAAGCTCGGGAGTCCCCGTTATTAATTTAATATTTATTACTGCATTAACAATTACGCCTTATACATAGAGGATACGCGAGAAATTGAGACAAACCCACGACTTCACGTTTACATAGGTTTTCTGGCACCTTCGCTTAAATAAGTACCTAAACATAATCTGTTCAAGGATAAGGTGTCACTTTTTTTACGGGTGCTTCAAAGAACACCAAAACATTTTCAGATAAATATTTCAACGTAATGATAAAACACAGAATCATGTAGGACCAGACTAGCTAATCATGTATCAACAATTGGTTAATTTTATTATCAAGTTGGGCTGTCAAAGTAAGAGTGTTTCCGAAGCACGTGCCAAAATAAATGGGTAACTGTCTTTTATTTGTATATTCGGTTGTATCATAACATAAAATATAAGAATAAATTTAATTCGATATTTTGTAATGCAAAGCTTTATGATTACTACAATATAGTTTAATTTCGTGTGCAAGTATATATAACTTTGAGGAAATTTTTTCCCGGGAGCAATTGTACTGTGAAACATCTACTGTATTTTTAAGTAAAAAATTAAAATAAAGTACGTAGTTCAATGTGTGCGAAACCGTACTGTAACCAAAATAATTATGACTTCGACCATCTTGATTATAAAATTCTGATATGAAATGGATACGCAATGGGTCTGGAAATTTACATGACGTTGTTATCCTCAAATTACATGATTTTTTTTTCCCCTTCTGAATCAGCAACTTCAAGTTCAGGATAATCAATGGTTATGTTCAACTGATATGTTTATTTTAACATTTTTTAACGATCAAAGAAATGACAAACCCGTTTAAGTATTCAATTCGCAAAATTTGCAGACGGGCAGGTCGGACGTTGTTCGTTCCAGAAGTAGAACTGGCGCGTGGAGAACCGCAGAAACGAGCCCCGCACGGCATTCGCAGCGGCACAGGTGGAGAACCAATCAGTCAGCTGGATCGCCAGGCGCCGTGTCGCAACACCTGGGAGCAGCAGGCAGAGGGAGGAGGCTGCGCCTCATTTGCATGCGCTGTCGACGACAGCCGCGGGGTGACACACACACACACACACACACACGCCGCCGTGTTGCAACACTCTCGGGTTGCAGTGCAGAGTATAAAGGGCTACTGGGGAAAGAATCGTCACGTGGTCCACCGTTAGAAACCCTTCCCTGCACATAGCGGGGAGTGATGCCGGAAACCAGAAGTTAGAACGGGTGAAGTCGGGATCCTCGCGGATGACGGTCCATCGTTTTACAATTGCGCCGATCTCCCTCGAAAGTGAAATGATAAGTCTTCATTAAGTAGTACGCAGCTTACATACACGAACTGACGCCTGAAGGTATAACGGAATGTCCACACGGTGCGGCACTTGCGGGTTGTTCTAGCGCGGTATCGCCTCTAAGCGCTGGGACTGCCGCGCAGTCTTCTCGTCGTGCACAGGGCAACTGTGAGATTTGAAAGGTAACCATAACATTGTATGGCGTAATGCTTTCAAGAATCTGTACCGGGAGATTCGGGCCCGAAAGTTATTCTGAAAACAAGTCTTTTGGTTGCATTCACTGTTATAAAAAAAAACACTTTTAATAACCGCTATACGGCAACAATTATTTATCCGCCCTCAGCGTACTCTTAGTTGAGTTTGAGTTTCTTAAACTGACATCACTCTGATATACTTCCTGAGCAGTTTTAAAATCACACAGTTTTTTCCCTAAAGCTCTGCATATCGTATGTGTGGTTGTAATTCCGGTCAAACATTCCCGTGGTTTACAGAAATGGCCCAACGCCATTGGTGGGATGATGGTTCCTTGCTACAAGACATCGTTACTTTCTTTAACCAAAATCCCTTAAGAGTGGGCATGCCATTTCAGGTTAATATTCTGTATTTAAGGCAAAACCAAGTAAACGTGTAGACTTTTACAATGGTTTAACGTTCACGAAATTAAAAGTAATATATACATATATATCGAATTATTTTTGCATAATTAGTTGCAAAAGTTAATTTTTTTTTACGTTTACAGGCCGTACAAATAAGGAGAATCAACTGGAAAACCAGGAGCAATACATTGTATGTTTAACTGCAATGCTACTGGCTACTTGACGAATTGGTCAGAATTCCTTTCAGAACAGGTTATTTATTTTTAATACCCGACTTTTCTCATTTATAAATTTTTTTGAGGATTTTGAAGCAAAGCAGAAAAAAATAAGTTTTTATAACAGAAAAACAACCTATATCATGCCTTAGCCGTAGCATTGCCTTGAAAAGTTAAGAAAGTTTCAGGTCTGTAATCCATCTTATTCTCCTTATTTGTACTCCCCAAAAACAATAAAAATTTAACTTTAGCAGATAACTACTTCAAAACGTATCCATTGCATATATATTTTTCATTTCGTAAAACTTAAACCGTTAACAGTTTGCAAGTGTATCTTATTAACGTAAATATAAAATCATGACCTGAAATAAATGCGCCGAAACTTTAAACACCAACAAAAAATGCCTTCCCGACATCTTAGTAAAGTTTTATTTTTCCTAATAAGGCCAGTGAATTAATGCATCGTCTAAGACCTCTTACGCAAAGCTCCAACACAACATGCTAGGGGGTGGGGGCATACAGCAATCACTTGCGTGTGGGTCGCAAGACGGCGATAGTTAACAACTATAAAGGTGAGTTATCGACCGTTCTTGTACACACTAACCACAAGACTTTCGGTGGAGATATGGACACGAACTTAAGTTTTAATTATATCACTGATCTTTCAGAAAAGATCACAAGACGTTTACAAAAACTGATTAAAAATTAATAAACTTTTTTCATTTTAATTAAATTATTTTTTATATTACTGGAATGATATCACAGAGAAATATGTTGGTTATTTGTGATGTGTAACATCTTAGCTGTCGGTATACGGCATTTGGAGGGAGTAATTTCGTGAATGGAACGGAAGTCGCATGTATTAACTGTTCAGTGAATTTTAATACAATTCCTTGTCGAAAATCAGGTCGAAAAATGAGTTTTAGTATTTTAATCAAGTATTGTTCGCACTTATCTGAGCTGTATGTTTATAGTTTAAAATTTCGCTCCGGAAATCGAACGATTGGACGTAGGTAGCTGTTCGGCAGTGAATTCTATCGGCGGGTGCGGAAACTACGCGGGGTTCGCGTTCAGAAATGTAGTTGAAAACACAATTTGCGTTTATTTATCACTTTCGGGATTACTTTAAAGAATTCTACGTTAAACTTCGTGTCCGATTTTTCATATAATAAGTATATTTGTAACATGAGAACACATGAATTTGCTCGTTACCGATGTTGAATGTTTACACATCACTGACGAGTACTGAAAGACTCGATCACATTTTTTTTTTAAATAAAAACTATCTAAACAGTATGAATGAGGCTTAAAAACAGGCCGTGTCGAAGCGATTGACAGTCAATACCATGTCCGAACGTTCATACCTAATCGCAGGAAGCACGGAGCAAAGATGTTTTGCGATGGAAAGTGTATTTCGAAACTGTTAAACGTCTGCACGTGAACGCCGCGAAAAGCCCTGGCGCCATCGAGAGCACAAGAGACGTGCGTTGCTCCGTCGCGCGACGGCCGGATTTCATTTCAAAGGCCGAGCTGCGGTCACGTATACAGATAGCCACGCAGTGCAGCCACCTCGGGTCGCTTTACAACACTGGCGGGTCGGTTGCGAAAATAACCAACCAGTTTCTGGAGAAAAGCCAGTGGGTTTTGCGTCATTGAATATATACAGAATAACAGTTTTACCTTTGTAGTTATCTTTGAAATATTTGTGCAATGGGAGTGTATGACTTGATGTAAGCTTTTGGACATACGACATTGCTAAGCACTTGTTCTGTAGAAGAACACTAAAAAACCAAAATACAAACAACACAAATTAAGCAAAAAAATTGCTGTTGTCAACAGGATATAAACACCACATAATATTCCATAACAGGAATATG